>NC_041386.1:390416809-390463660 GCF_002162155.2 Triticum dicoccoides | reverse complement strand
CGCGCCTCGCCATGCCACCTCGCCGCCTCGCCCCGCCGCCGCTCCCGCATCTCGCCGGACCCAACGAGGTAGCCGTTCACCGCCGGTTTTTTAAAAAGAAACCGTTTTGGTTTCATTTTTTTGAAAAACCTAGTTCATTTTTTCAGATCGGTTCGCCGGTTTTTCCCGGTTCTTTGCTTTAGTGCACGTTCGCCCGTACATTCGTTATAAAGAACGGTTTTTGCTTGTCAGTTACAAACAACGAACGCTCATTCGTTAGCCTGTTCGCCAGCTTTCTTTTATTGAATTTTTCCGCGAATATTTCTGATCGCGATTTCAGATCCGATTTCTGTTTCAGTTTATCTTTTTGCTCGTTTATTGGAATCAGGCGATTCAAGGGCCTAGATCTTCATCTCGAGACCCCCTTTCTGTTTAATCAACTTAAACAAGATTTTGCTACTGTAAAATTTGACCTTAGTCCAGATTAGTAAACGGCTCTTGTTTATTTCGCCGTTTGAGTTTTGTTGCTCTGTTTGATTGGATTCTTTTGGCAACCGGAATTATTAAGTTGAACTTTCTAGTAGCTCTTCTTCTTTGAGATTTACCCGTGCTTCTTTGCTTGATTGCTTATGTATTCTATTGTTTGTTTGCGGTAGAATTCCCGTAGTGCGAAGCATGTTATTTGGAGTCCCTAGGTTTCCCGAATCATCAGCATGGCAAGTAACACTTTGATCATACCCCTTTATCACCCAATTTATATGCATTAGTTCCAATCCTCAAACATTGCATGATTAGGATGCCAGTAACATGTGGGTTGGGAAGTAGTTGATGAGGTAGAACCTATTGCCCTGCTATATTCAAACCTTGGGAGTTACTTATACGAATTTCTTATATTGCTATGCTATGCTCGTAGACGTGGTTTGGGTGAGTGAAATCCATGACAGATGTGAGATTGTTGATTAATGGTTTAACTTAAGGTGGCAACCTGAATGCACATCAAGGTGGATTAAGGCACCTGGAGAACCCAGTGTTGCCTGTGTTTTTGGAAATCTCAGGGTTCCGTGTGATTTTCCTATGGACCGCCACCCAAGCTCAAAGGGAACTAAGATGATTCATCCTAGAAACTTCTGTGTGCAGCCACAAGCTATTATGGGCTCTAGCATAGTTGAGTAAGTTACGTGAAGCTCTTGAATAGGTGGATCAGCAGGTAGTTGGTTGTAGGTTTGGTATGGTCTGCCCGGAGTAGAGAGTTAATGTTCCTGAAAGACTGTGTCTCAGTCATCCATTTCTCAAACACCATGTAGTGCAAGAAATCCAACGAAGGCGACCGAGTCTTGTGGGGAAAAGTGCGCAAACCTCTATAGACTGTACAAACTAATCGTGGTTAGCCGTGTCCCCGGTTATGGACATCTTGAGTATCTAGTACTTGCAGTATCTTAAGTATCTCATCACTTTTTAACTTAATATTGTTGGGATGATAATTACTTTAATTGGGATTGAGTTGGAGGAACCTTCTCAATGATGTTTCAACTACCATGATAGTTAAATTAAAATATATTCCTTTGTTGTAGGGGAAAATTGGCTTTTCGCAAAAACTATAACCATAGAGCTTTCCACCAGCCAAATATGCATGTAGTGATAACATTATTTTGTTCATGCTTTACTGTGTTACTTTGCCAGCATATTCCATGTGCTGTCCCATTTTCGGGCTGCAACGTATTATGTTGCAGACTTTTCAGACGAAGATTCGAGAGAAGATATACCCAAGACAGCATTCACCACACGGTACGGGTTGTATGAATATATGGTCATGTCGTTTGGACTGACTAACGCCCCTGCCTAGGGATGGCAATGGGTCGGGTTTGGGGCGGGCAGAGCTGGTCCAAATCCAACCCATGACCCATCTTCTTACCCTCTACCCATCCACCAAATTATCCATGTGCACAACTTGTGCCCATGCCCAAACCCGTTGGATAGCGACATACCCATGGAGCTCCATGGGCATAGAAAAGTCAGCATGAAGCCTTCCGAAAGATCAAATTAACTCATCATCATTCACTCACAAATGACAACATAAACTACGTGCATAAGTAGGCAACAAGTAATACGATGAGTCCTTAAGTGTGACATACCAGAGGTTGATTCTGCAGCATATAGCTTACAACACCAGTTGCATATTTCCCGCCATGTCCCATTGATTCGCTATTTCTACTCTCACTGGCATATGGCCCCACATGTCATACGGGTATCCATTGGATATCCATGGAGCACAAACTATAACCATGCCCAGCCCGGCTGTTCGTGGGTATCCGTATCCATGGACCCATGGGCAGAAATGCACTCCATATCCTTGCCCAACTGGGTCGGGTATCCATGGGTATCCAGATCCATGGATAAAATTGCCATCCCTACCCCTACCTATTTTGTGAGCATGATGAACAAAGTATTCATGGAATATTTGGATAAGTTTGTTGTGGTGTTCATTGATGATATAAAGGTATACTCAAAGAATGAAGAGGAACACCATGAGCATTTGCGTTTAGTTCTCGAGAAACTGAGGGAACACTAGTTGTATGCCAAGTTTAGCAAATGTGAGTTTTGGTTGAAGGAAGTCAGATTCCTTGGACATGTTATATCAGGAGAGGGTATAGTAGTAAATCCCACCAAGGTTCAGTCAGTCACTGAATGGTTGGCATCCACCTCGGTTAGCGAGATCCGCAGTTTTCTTGGACTCGCAGGATAGTATCGGAGATTCATTGAGAATTTTTCCAAGATCGCGAAGCCAATGCCAGAATTATTGAAGGATACCAAGTTTAAATGGACGGAAGATTGCAAGGCAAGTTTCCAGGAGCAGAAGAAACATTTGACTACAGCCCTAGTGCTGACACTTCCAGATATACGTATGGATTTCCAAGTGTATTGCGACGCCTCACGCTTAGGACTTGGAAGTGTGCTTATGCAGGACGGAAGAGTTGTTTCGTATGCCTCACGACAAGTAAAGCCTCACAAGTTGAACTATGCCATGCATGACTTGGAGCTAGCAGCCGTAGTGCATGCATTGAAGACTTGGAGACATTACCTTATTGTAAACCGTTGTGACGTGTACACAGATCATATGAGTTTGAAGTACATTTTCACACAAAAGGAGCTAAACCTTAGGCAGAGGAGATGGTTCGAGCTTATAAAGGATTATGACATGAAGCTGCACTATCATCCAGGAAAGGCCAATGTTGTAGCAGACGCTTTGAGCCGGAAGAGTTATGCTGATACCCTAGAGAGCACGGGATTGCCGAAGGAGTTAGCAGCGGATCTCCAGGAACTTCGATTGGAGATTGTTCATAGAGGTTTTGTTGCAACAATGGAGGTTCAGTCTACATTGTTGGGAAGATTCGATAAGCTTAGAAGGATGACAAAGAGATTGCGGAGATAAAAGAGAGAATGAGCGAAGGAAAGGCCAAAGGTTTTCATGAGGATGAGCATGACACCTTATGGTTTGAGGACCGGGTTTATGTGCCCAATAACACAGAGATCAGGAAATTAATACTTCAGGAGGCCCATGACTCACCATACACGATACACCCCGGAAACACCAAGATGTATTTGGATTTGAAGGAACATTTCTGGTGGACAGGGATGAAGAAGGATATCGCCGAGTATGTAGCCGTATGTGATGTATGTAAGAGAGTGAAGGCAGATCATCAAAAGCCAGCAGGATTGCTACAGCCTACACCGATACCTGAATGGAAGTGGGATAAACTTGGCATGGATTTTATCACCGGATTACCAAGGACCAAATCAGGTTATGATTCTATATGGGTTGTAGTTGACCGCTTGACCAAAGTGGCACACTTTATCCGAGTGAAAACAACTTATACCAGTGCAAAGTTGGCCAAGACATATATGACCAGGATCGTATGTCTGCATGGAGTTCTGAGGACCGTCATATCAGATAGAGGAACACAGTTTACCTCAAAGTTTTGTCATCAGCTGCACCAGACTTTGGGAACGAGATTGGAGTTCAGTACAACATTTCACCCCAGACAGATGGACAGACCGAGAGGGTCAACCAGATTCTGTAGGACATGTTGAGGGCCTGTGCGCTAGATTATGGATCTAGTTGGGATGACAATCTTCCTTAACAGAGTTCTCATACAACAATAGTTACCAAGCTAGTCTTGTATGGACGAAGGTGCAGAACACCGTTGATGTGGGATGAAGTTGGAGACCGACAATTGTTTGGACCAGACTTGATCAAAGAGTCTGAGGAGAAGGTTAAACTGATTCGAGATAGACTGAAGATAGCTCAGTCCAGACAGAAGAGTTATGCACATTCGAAACGCAAGGAGGTAACCTATGAAATTGGATACAGAGCATATCTGCGAGTATCACCTTTTGCGAGGAGTGAAATGTTTTGGAGTTAAGGGAAAGTTAGCCCCGAGATTTGTAGGACCATATCATGCTTTGGAACGGATGGGAGAAGTTGCCTATAAGTTGGAGTTAGCTGAAGGACTGTCAGGAGTTCACGATGTGTTTCACGTTTCCCAGTTGAAGAAGTGTCATGCTGAGATGGCCGATATACCGCTAAGAGATACCGTACCCTTGAAGGTGATTCAGTTGGACAATGATTTGACTTATGAGGAGAAGCCAGTCAAGAATTTGGAATTTGCCAGTCGATTCACCCGCAGCAAGGTTATCAAGTTTTGCAAAGTTCAGTGCAGCCACCATACCGAGGATGAAGCCACCTGGAAACGAGAGGATGATCTTCGCAAAGACCACCCAGACCTATTTTCTAGTCAACCCGAATCTCGAGGGCGAGATTGATCTTAAGGTGGGTAGGTTTGTAACATCCCAAAATTTTTATTTGGAATGTTATAAATAGATCATTCTTGCATATCATATTTTATTGCATTTTGTCTCGCGATCTTCAAAATCCTAAGCAACTCAAGGACCCTCAGAGAGAGTTGGGGATTTCCTCGGTTTTCAAATTTGATTTTTATCAAATATTGAAACGAGGATTTTTGGTTTTAATTGTTTTTCCCTCTAAAAATATTTCATATTAAAGTATATGAGAGGAGATAATATGACTTCTCCAAACTAATTGAAATATTGGAGGAAAAATATTAAAATCAAATATTTGTTTTTATTTGTATTTTATTGCTTGGAAAAGGTGATAACTCGCTTCCTCACAAAAGGTTATCCCCGCAATAAAAGTTAGCCCCGCCACCTCACTGCCTCGCCCCGCCTCCGCTCCCGCGTCTCACCGGACCCGACGAGGTAGCCGTTCGCCGCCGGTTTTTCCCGGTCTTCTCTTTAGTGGACGTTCGTCCGTACGTTCGTTTTAACGAACGGTTTTCACTCGTTAGTTACAGACAATGAACGCTCGTTCGTTAGCCTGTTCGTCAGCTTTCTTTTATTGGATTTTTCCGCGATTATTTCTGATCGTGATTTCTGATTCGATTTCTGTTTCAGTTTATCTTTTCGCTTGTTTATCGGAATCAGGCGATTCAAGCGCCTAGATCTTCGTCTCGAGACCCTCTTTCTGTTTAATCAACTTAAACAAGATTTTGCTACTGTAAAATTTGACCTTAGTCCAGATTAATAAAAGGATCTTGTTTCTTTCGTCGTTTGAGTTTTGTTGCTCCGTTTGATTGGATTCTTTTTGCAACCGGAT
The DNA here is from genome assembly GCF_002162155.2 of Triticum dicoccoides. Classification (NCBI taxonomy): domain Eukaryota; kingdom Viridiplantae; phylum Streptophyta; class Magnoliopsida; order Poales; family Poaceae; genus Triticum; species Triticum dicoccoides. The sequence goes on along the minus strand of NC_041386.1, from coordinate 390,458,010 downwards.
TTCTTAAGTTGAACTTTCTAGTAGATATTCTTATTTGAGATTTACCCGTGCTTCTTTGCTTGATTGCTTATGTATGCTATTGTTTGTTTGCGATAGAATTCCCAGAGTGCGAAGCGTATTATTTGGAGTCCCTAGGTTTCGCGGATCATCAGCAAGGCAAGTAACACTTTGATCATACCCCTTTATCACCTAGTTTTTATGCATGAGTTCCAATCCTCAAACATTGTATGATTAGGATGCCATTAACATGTGGGTTGGGAAGTAGTTCATGAGGTAGAACCAATTGTCCTGCTATATTCAAACCTTGGGAGTTACATATACGAATGGCTTATATTACTATGCTATGCTCGTGACATGGTTTGGGTGAGTGAAATCCACGACAGATGTGAGATTGTAATTAATGGTTTAACTTAAGGTGGCAACTTGAATGCACATCTGGGTGGATTGAGGCACCTGGAGAACCCAGTGTTGCCTGTATTTTTGGAAATCCCAGGGTTCCGTGTGATTTTCCTATGGATCACCACCCAGGCTCAAAGGGAACTGAGATGATTCATGCTAGAAACTTCCGTGTGCAGCCACAAGCTATTATGGGCTCTAGCATAGTTGAGTAAGTTACGTGAAGCTCTTGAAGAGGTGGATCAGTAGGTAGTTGGTTGTAGGTTTGGTATGGTCTGCTCGGAGTAGAGAGTTAATGTTCCTGAAAGACTGTGTCTCAGTCATCCATTTCTCAAACACCATGTAGTGCGAGAAATCCAATGGAGGCGATCGAGTCTTGTGGGGAAAAGTGCACAAACCTCTATAGAGTGTACGAACTAATCGTGGTTAGTCGTGTCCCCGGTTATGGACATCTTGAGTGTCTAGTAATTGTAGTACCTTAAGTATCTCATCACTTTTTAACTTAATATTGTTGGGATGATAATTACTTTAATTGGGATTGAGTTGGAGGAACCTTCTCAATGATGTTTCAACTACCATGGTAGTTAAATTAAAATATATTCCTTTGTCGTAGGGAAAAATTGGCTTTTCGCAAAAACTATAACCATAGAGCTTTCCACCAACCAAATATGCATGTAGTGATAGCATTATTCTGTTCTTGCTTTACTGTGTTACTTTGCTAGCATATTCCATGTGCTGACCCATTTTCAGGCTGCAACGTATTATGTTGCAGACTTTTCAGACGAGGAGTAAGGTTCGTCAGGTCGTTGCCGTGCAGCTTAACTATGACGTCGGAGTTGATGGACTCACTTTATCTTCCAAGCCTTCGCTATTATCGTATTAGATGGCCTTAAGCCATATTTATTGTAATAAGTTCTCTTTGGAGACATTCAATGTAATAAGTGTGTGATTGTTACTCTGTTATAAATCCTTGAGTACTGTGTGTGTAAGCATTACCGATCCAGGGATGACACTGAAGCATGGAGACTTGACCGTTTCAGGTCGGGTCGCTATAGGGTTACCACCAGATTCGCATTCTTGAAGAAGATATCCCAAAGACAGCATGCAGAACAAGAGTTGGTTCTTATGAATATACTGCCATGTCCTTCAAGCTTGTCAATGCGCCTCCAACATTCTCTCACATGATGAACTTCGTCTGCAACCCCTACACCAATGAATTTGTCCTGGTGTATCTTGATGATATCCTAGTCTTCTCCAAGAATAAAAAGGATCATGCCAAGCATTTTGCGACTGGTGCTCGGCAAGCTCAGAGAGTATCAATTCTACGCAAAGTTCTCCAAATGTGAGTTTTGGCTTGATGAAGTTCTTTACCTTGGTCACATCATCTCCGCCAAGGGCATTTCTGTTGATCCGGAGAAGGTTTCTGCAATTGTGAACTGGGAGCCTCCTCAGAATGTCATGCAGCTCTGCGTTTTCCTTGGGCATTCAAACTATTGCTGAAGATTTGTTGAGAACTTCTAAAAGATTGCTAAGCCTCTTTCAAACCTCCTCCAGAAGCATGCCAAGTACTCCTGGACACCTGAGTGTGATGTTGCATTCAACACTCTCAAAGAGAAACTCGTCACAGCTCTGGTCCTAACTCCTCCTGATGAGTCCAAACCCTTCGGAGACAGCCAGGAAGGGGAAGGCGGCCCCACGTCTTGGATTCTTGAGGGCCGGATCGGCTCGTAATTTTTCCAGAAGGGCCAGGGGAAGCCGGCTAGGCTACCCATGGTCATTTACTCCGACAGTAGTCCCCGAAGCTGATCGAGCTTCGAGGCTGACAAAGGGACGTGAAGCTTGGTCAGCTTCCTATCCTGAGGAGCCGGCTTTGCTTATGCGCGCCGTCTTCGGAAAGCTCTGTTTCTTGTAGGTGGGAACGTGGGTCGGCTTGTGAGCTGACCGCGCGCTATTCCGCGGGCCACATGGCAAGGAAAACCTGCCAACGCATGCGCGCGATGGGACGCCACCGCAGGCCAGGGCCCGCCACTCCTAGGCCTCGGCCCGAGCGCAGATCTTCTACGGCCCACAACAGACCGCTCGCCTTCCCGCGCCGGTTTTATTATGCCATCAGGGCGCAATAATCACGGGATGTGGGAGAGTGGGCGCAGTTGATCCCACGTTCCCCCACACCATGCCTCCTCGGCTCCGCCACGCGGGTCTATAAGTAGGGGGAGGAGGGGGAGCGGCAGAGGCTCGCACGCTCTCCCTCGCTCCGCCCCTTCTCACCTTCCTTCTTCTTCCCTTCGCCGTCGCAGCGACCCATTGCCGCGCCGCTCCGCGGTCGGACCTCTTGGTGCCTTTGGTCCCGCCATAGCGGGGTCGTGCCCGTCTCCGCCGCCACATCGTCTTGTTCCTCGCCGCGTCGCTCTCATGGCGTTGTCGAGCTCGTGGGATGGCTCCAACGTCCACGAGGACAATGTTGAGTTCCTCCGCCGGACGCGGCGTCTGCCTCCGCGGCTTCGGCCTCCCGGCGAGCGGATTCCTTCGAGCTTTTCTTGAATTTTACCACCTCCAGCCGCATCACCTCACGCCCAACGCGGTGATGCTGCTGTCGGCTTTCGTCACCTTATGCGAGGGCTTTCTTGGGGTTCTCCCCACTCTCGAGCTCTAGGGAGAATTCTTCTAGAGCAAGCTCGGCACCGTTGTTGCGGGCATGCCCGCCCCTTGCGGAGCCTTCATTGCCATGAGGCGGACGGGCGAGAACAATCTGTTCCCGCCCATCCCGCTGATCTAGTCGGTGAAGCTCTGGCAGAAGTCCTATTTTTACGTGAAGAACGTCGCCCAGCAAGGCGACTACATCAACCTGCCGGCTTACGTAGCCGGCCCGCCGGCTGGGAGGCAACCCTCGTGGAGCTACTGGGCCAGGTCGTTGTCTCAGGCCGGGAACGTAGCTGTCTCCCGGCTCCGGGTGATGATCCAGTCGGAGGGCCTGACTGGAGCCGACCTGGTGGCCGCCTTTGTGGAGCGCCGAGTACTTCCGCTCCAAGGCCGGCCTCACATGATTTGCCAGATGAGCGGCCGCTTCGACCTGTGCGGACTGAGCACCAGGGAGATGCCTCATGCCGAGGTGTCTTAGATGGTGAACTACATCTCCAACTGCAAGCTCGCCGAGGATTGGCGATACGGCAAGGGGCCGTATTCTCGCGCCAACCCTCCGCCTGCCGTAAGTTTTTCTTCTTTTCTTCCTTTTTGTAGCTGGCCTCATGATGGCCGACTTCTGATCAATTGGTTTGCCCTTAGCAGAACCCTCTTCTTCCGCCGACGGTCGGGGCCGCAGGGGGTAGAGCACCAGCTCCTCCCCGACCGCATGGTGGACGACGTCGACGATCCGGACCTGGGAGCGGCCGCCATGGAAGATGCCATCGTGGGGGAAGGCGACGAGGCAGGAGGCGCGGGGCTCGGGGCCGGCCTCGAGGACTGGGCGGATGATGATGAGGTCGAAGCCACCCCGCACCGCCAGCCAGCGCTTGATCATCAAGGCACGGGCCCGTCTGCCACGCCGGCTGCCCGTGGCGGCGCGCAGAAACGCCGGGCCGCGTCGACCTTCTTCGGCAGCCGGCCGAAGAAATCCAAGGGTTCCATAGTGGCGACCAAGTGGGACAAGGCGGCCGTGAAGGCGGCCCGCTTCCGCAAGGCAGTGAAACAGCCGCAGGCGATCTCGGCGTAAGTCGTCGAACGTCTTGTATATTCTTTTTTGTTGTCCTCTTCGATTGAGGCTCTTCTAAACCTTTCTTTGCTCGCCGAGCAGGCACCGCTTTCCCTCGAGCGAGGTCCTGGCGGCTCCGTAGTCGGGCCGACTGGAGGGTCCTCAGGCTCTCGCTGCGTGGATCCCCGCGCCGACCTCATGGAGGCCACAGAGCGGAATGCACGAGAGGCGCAGGAGGAGCAGGAGGCGGCAGAGCGAAGGACCGCCTAGGCGGCGAAGGAGCAGGCCGACGCGGCGGCCAAGGCCCGGGCGGAGGCGGCAGCCGCGGAGACGGAGGCGGAGGCCTCGCACAACCAGCCTCCGCTGCTCGTCGTTCCCCTCCGCGCCGTGGCCCCCGACATCCCCGTGCCCCCGTTGGAGGAGGTTGACCAGGACCCTCCGGTGATGGAGAGGAGGGAGGACCACGTGGTCCTCGTGGAGGAGGCGCTGCAGACGGCGCCGACTGGAGCGGGCCAAAGCGGCCAACCAGCCACGGCGCCAGAGCAGCTGGCCGGGGGCAAGCCGGAGGCAGGGGCCGGCCTCGAGGTGCAGCCGGCATTTCTCCGGCGCGCAGGGGGAGCTACCTTCGCGCCGGAGTCGCACCGAGCTGTGGGCGCTAGCCAGACGTCGGAGGCCCTGGAGGCAGCCAGTGCCAATACGTCCAAGTGGATGCCCAGCGGGGGGACGGCCGAGCTGAACACGGCGGCCCAGGAGGTACGGAATCGGCTCCAAGCCTAGGCCGCTTCGCTGCAGCGATATACCCAAGAGTTCCTCACGACGCGGGCCGTCATCCGGGTGAGCCTTCAGGCCTTGGTTGTTTTGCTTTTTTGATTTCTTCCATGGGGGCGTGTCAGCGCACCCACTGGGTGTAGTCCCCGAGTTCCGAGTCGGCTCCTGAGCAGGCGGCTTGGAACTTACTAGGTCCTGACAACTGTCTTATTCTTGCATCCTGTCTCATCTTCCAGGAATACCATAACCTCCGTGCTGCTGCCTTCAACACCCAGGCTCAGGAGCTGGGCCAGAAAACCGAGGACCTAACCAGCAGCCGGAGTGCGTGCTTTGTTTCGTTAATCTCCTGTGGGGGCGCGTCAGCGCACCCACTGGGTGTAGTCCCCGAGATTCAGGCCGACTGCTGAGCAGTCGGGTCGGATCTTCCCTAACGACTTCTTCCTTATTGATTTTTCCTTTGTCTTCATGCTTGCAGGAGCCAATGCCGACTTGAGGGGGCAGCTCAGTGGGGCCCAGGCCGCCCTTCGCGCCAAAGAAGCTGAGTACAACGCCTTGGTCCTGGAGCATGACCGCCTGGCCAAGAAGTTGGCCGACCAGGAGGAGAGCCATAAGGCGGCCCTGAAGAAGGCGCAGGACAGCAAGGACGCCCTCAAAGCTGAGTTCGAGACCGAGGCGGTGGGCTGGGCTGAGGCAAAACAAGCGCTGAGCGAGGGCTTCGGCCGGATTGAGGATCTGATCGACGGTAAGCCGCCTTTCTTACTCCTTGCTTGCCCCTTGCCCCCTAATTTGTGTTCTGACTTGTGCTGCTTTTGTTCTTTGTGCAGACTACTTCCCCGGCTACTCCGTCTTCGCCACCCAGACCATCGAGGCCTAGCGCGAGGCGCGCCGGCAGGCGTGGGCTGAAATTGCGCCGGACGTGAGCCGGACGCTTGAGGAGCAACTCTTGGCGGTCCAAGCCCAACTGCAGCCGGCTCACCGCATGCTCCACTGCCTCCAGCGCGCCGGGGCGCAGGTGTTGGCCGCCAACTTGCCAGGCGCAACGATTCCTCGCACCCCGAGTCGGACTGCCGACTGGCTGGAGGTTGCGGTTGGCCGCTTCGAGGCCTGGAAGGCATCGACGGCCCGGCTTGGAGCTGGGCGGGCGCTGAAGTTCGTCCGAGCCTCGTATCCCGGGCTGAACCTGGACCAGCTGCGCACCTGGCGGCTGGAGGCCGACAAGGAGATGGAGGAGGTGCGGCCGGCTATCGCTCAGCGTGCCTCGACGATCGCCGAGTGCACTGACATCAAAGTCTTTGCTCCTGAAATAAATGACGACGACGTTGCCCAGCCGGAGGAATGGTTTGGGCTGGACCTGGCAGCGGGTGAGGACTCGGCGGAGGAGATCGCTTCCAGCGATGAAGGTGAAGACGACGAAGGAGAGGAAGGCGAAGACGTCGAGCCGGCCGGTGAAGCGGCTAGCCAGCCCCAGCCTGACCGTGCCTCCAGCAACGAGGCACGTGCTAGCGCGCCCTCTGCGGGAGGTGGTGATCATGCCAAGGTTCGCCAGCCGGCCACTCCTCCAGCCAGCACTGCCGTCTGTATCGACCTGCCCGACTCGCCAGTCGCTCCCTTGGCTTAATCTGCCGTCCTTGCTTTTCCTGCTTGTTACTCTTTGAACAATTTTTGTTAAACTTGCGCAGTTCCACCCACTGGGGGTGTATTCAAACTATGTTGAATGCTGGCCTTTCGAACGCCTTTTGTGTAAATATGACCGTGTGTGTGTTTGGCTTCGATTCGCGTATGGTTTTTATCTTTAGGCTGTTTCCTTTGCCGCCTTCCCCTAGTTCTGCTTTCCCAACCGGCAGCTGCTCTGCAGCCTGCGGCTAAGGAAGAACTTGGCTATATTCATTTTTTGGGGGGAAGGGAAGTACTCGAGCTTTCTTAGATTGAAGCGAGGTGAATGGAAGCCGGCCGGACGGCTACTCTGGTAGTCGGTCGGTGGTAGGAGAAAAACCGGCTTTTGTTATATTAGTCCGGTAGTCCCTAGCCGTTTTTCGTGTGGGCGTCCTTTCCTGCCTTTAACTCTTGCCAGCCGGACAGCCGGTTCTTCGAACTGCGGCTTTTGGCAAGAGAAGGCTTGGGTGCCGGCACACTACTTGTCTCACCGCGGGTAGGACTTCTAATATAACTCAAGGCGGCCAGCCCCCGGGCCGACTAGTCGAACCCGGTGTCGGACGAAAAAAAAGTGAAAGTAATGATATGATCATAAGCATGATACTCTTCATTTATAGATAAAAGATGGCAGTCCCCGAGTTCTCCTCGGGGGGCCTATTATCTCGTACTTAGTACAAAAGTTAGCATGATACATACTGCATTTCATCTGTAAAATCTTCGGAGGAGGTTGGCATTCCATGGTCGTTCCGACTCCTTGCCGGACTCGTCTCTCTTTTGTCCCTTCGGCTTCTGTGCATCGGTCAGGTAGTAGGAGTCATTTCCCAGCGCTTTGCTGATGACAAAGGGGCCTTCCCAAGGGGCCGAGAGCTTGTGCTGGCCGGCTGTTCGCTGGATCAGCCGGAGCATGAGGTCGCCTTCTTGGAAAGATCTTGGTCTGACCTTCCGGCTGTGGTAGCGGCGCAAGCCCTGCTGGTAGATGGCGGACCGGCTGAGGGCTAACAGGCGGCCTTCTTCCAGCAAGTCGACACCGTCTTCTCGTGCTTCCTTGGCCTCCGCCTCTGTGTACATGGTTACCCGAGGCGAGTCGAACTCGATGTCAGTTGGGATGAACGCCTTGGCACCATACACGAGGAAGAAAGGAGTAAAGCCAGTTGACTTGTTTGGGGTAGTGCGCAGACTCCAGAGAACGGCCGGCAGCTCATCGAGCCAACAGTCGGCCGAATGTTCCAGTGGTACGACCAGTCAGGGCTTGATGCCGGAAAGGATGAGGCCGTTGGCTCGCTCGACTTGGCCGTTTGACTGCGGGTGGGCAACGGACGCTAAGTCCAACCGGATGCCTTGCGTCGCGCAGAAACGTGCCAATGCTCCCTTGGCGAAATTCGTGCCGTTGTCGGTGATGATGCTGTGTGGCACGCCGTAGCGAGTTGTTATATCTGCGATGAATGTTACGGCAGTCGGCCCATTCAGCTTCTTGATTGGCTTTGCCTCAATCCATTTGGTGAATTTGTCCACGGCGACGAGCAGATGTGTCATGCCGCCGCGCGCCGTCTTGAATGGGTCCACCATGTCCAGTCCTCAAACGGCGAAGGGTCAAGTGAGGGGAATGGTCTTGAGTGCGGAAGCCGGCATGTGTTGCTTGGACCTGAAGACTTGGCACCCTTTGCAATGTTTAACTAACTCCTTGGCGTCACCCAAAGCAGTCGGCCAAAAGAAACCATGGTGGAAAGCTTTGGCGACGAGTGATCTTGAGGCCGCATGGTGGCCGCATTCTCCTTGGTGGATGTCTCTGAGGATTGGAATGCCCTTCTCTTGCTCGACGCATCGCTGGAAGGCTCCAGTGACACTGCGCCTGACGAGCTCTCTATTGATGATTGTGTATGCTCCGGCTGGACTTGTCTTGCCTCTGTTTGGTCAGCTGGCAGATCTTGGTTTATCAGGAAGTTGAGGATGGACTGAGCCCATGATGGAGCTGTGACTTCTTCTATTTCTAACACGGCTACTGCGACCAGGGCGAGCGGGCTGGGTGGTGAAATGCTGGAGTCGGCGGCCGCCTGTTGTGTTGGTGCAGTCCCCGGGCCGACTACCGCAGTCCCCGAGACGGGTGTAGCAGTCCCCGGGTCGGGCGTAACTACGGAAGTCCCCGAGCCGCCTACTGACGTCCCCGGGCCGACTATCGAAGTCCCCGGGTCACCTGCTTGGTTCTTCGAGCCGGACCCGGCCGCGTCGGGGTCAGGCGGCACGAAGATGGAATTGGACTCTGGAGACGGCTTGATCGACGGCTTGAGGAGGCGTTGCAGAGAGACACCGGTTGGTATTTCCTGCCGAGTGGAGCCTATTCGAGCCAGGGTATCAGCTAGTTCGTTGTCGGCTCGCGACACGTGGAGGAACTCGCATCCTTCAAAGTACCCACTGATCTGCTGAACGAGGAAGCGGTAGCTTGCCATATTTGTGTCCTTGGCGTCCCAGTCGCCGGATGATTGCTGGACTACCAAGTCCGAGTCGCTGTAACATAGGATCCGGCGTATGCCGAGCTCTTTGCCAAGCCGGAGGCCGTGTATGAGCGCCTCGTACTCGGCCACGTTGTTGGAGGCGGCAAAGTGAATTTGCAGCGTGTATCTGAGCTTGTCGCCTTTCGGAGAGGTGAGGATGACGCCGGCTCCCAAGCCGGTGTGCATCTTGGACCCGTCGAAGTGCATGCGCCAATGAGTGGAGTCGGGAGCTGGCGGTAGGTACTGGGTCTCGGCCCAGTCGACGAGGAAGTCGGCCAATGCTTGGGACTTGATGGCGGTGCGAGGCTGGTAGAAGATCGTGTAGGGGGCCAGCTCGATGGCCCATTTTGCCACCCGGCTGGATGCATCCCAGCTGCCTATGATCTCGGCAAGCGGGGCGGTGCATACGACCGTGATGGGGTGCTCTTGGAAGTAGGGCTTCAGCTTCTTGGCGGTGAAGTACACGCTATAGCACATCTTCTGGTAGTGCGGGTAGTTCTGCTTCGAGGTAGACAGTACCTCGCTCAAATAGTACACCAGCCTCTGGACCGGCTGGGCTCGGCCCTCTTCTGGGCGCTGGACTACGATGACGATGCTGACCACCCGGCTGGTTGCAGCAATGTAGAGGAGCATGGGCTCTTTCTCAGTCGGCACCGCCAGGAGAGGCGGCGTGGCCAGCATCTTCTTCAGCTCGTGAAAAGCTTGGTCGGCTTGGTCATTCCACTTGAAGTGAGTGGTCTTCTTCATGAGGCGGTAGAGGGGGATGGCTTTCTCTCCGAGCCGGCTGATGAAGCGGTTCAGGGAGGCCAAGCACCCGATGAACTTCTAGACGTCTCGAAGTTTGGTGGGAATCGCCATTCTCTCAATGGCCTTGATCTTTATTGGGTTGCATTCGATGCCGCGTTCGGAGACCAGGAAGCCTAGGAGCTGGCCGGCTGGCACTCTGAACACGCATTTCTCAGGGTTGAGCTTGATCTGGAACCGGCGCAGGTTCTCAAATGTTTCCTTGAGGTCCTCCAGCAAAGTGTCGCGCTTCTCCGTCTTCACCACAATGTCGTCTACGTAGATGTGGGCATTTCTGCCGAGCTGCTTGAGGAGGCACTTTTGCATGCAATGCTGAAAAGTGGCACCAGCATTTCTTAAGCCGAATGTCATAGTCAGGTAGCAGAAAGCTCTGAATGGCGTGATGAAGGCGGTCTTCAGGCGGTCAGCCGGATCTAGCTTTATCTGGTGGTATCCTGAGTAAGCATCCAAGAAACTCAACAGCTCGCTTCCGGCCGTGGAGTCTATCACTTGATCAATCCTTGGCAGGGCAAAGGGATCTTTGGGCCAGGCCTTGTTGAGGCTCGTGTAGTCTATGCACATGCGCCACTTGTTGTTCTTCTTTAGCACAAGGACCGGGTTAGCAAGCCACTCTGGAAAGAAAACCTCCATGATAAAGCCGGCTGCCAGAAGCCGGGCTATCTCCTCTCCCACAATCCTTCTTTTATCCTCCGACAGTCAGCGGAGGGGTTGTTTGACTGGTTTTGCGTCTTCTCGGATGTGTAGCTTGTGCTCGGCGAATTCCTTCGGAACACCCGGCATGTCCTTAGGGGACCATGCAAAGATATCCCGATCCTCACGGAGGAAGTCGGCGAGCTTGCCTTCCTATTTGCTATTTAGGTTTGCCCCGATGATGGCAAACCTTTCTGGGTGCTCGGGGTCAAGAGGTATCTTCTTCGTCTCCTTGGCCGGATGGAAAGATCCTTGGGCATCACACTCCTTGGGATCGGGGGACAGGGCCGGCTGTTTGCTGGCCATGGCCACGACTCGGTCCAACATCTTCTTTTCTTCGGCAATCACAAGGGACTCGGCCAGCCGACTGCTGGCTGCAGCGCACTCGGAAGATTTCTTGTAATCGCCGGCTACGGTGAGGACGCCCTTGGCGCTCGGCATCTTCATTTTGAGGTAAGCATAGTGGGGAACAGCCATGAACCTGGCCAAGGCAGGACGGCCGAGCAATGCGTGGTAGGGGCTCTCCAGGTCCACCACTTCAAACTAGATCGCTTCTCGGCGGAAATGATCCTTGTCCCCAAAAGAGAACATCAATCTTGATCTTGCCAATTGGGGCGCAGGACAGGCCAGGTACAATGCCATGGAACACAGTCCGAGTAGGCATGAGTTGCTTCATCTTGACGTTCAGCTTCTCCAGGGTGTCACGGTACAGGATGTTGATGCTGCTTCCGCCGTCTATCAGCACTCGAGAGAAACGGGCGGCGCGTCTGTCTGTCGCAAGGGTGGCATCCAAAACCAACGCATAAGAGCCGGGAGATGGCATCACCTCTGGGTGGTCGGCCCAGCTCTAGCTGATAGGCTTTTCTGACCAGTGCATGTGTTCGGCGGGGTTGGTGGCGACCACGTTGACTTCCTGGTGCTCTCGGCGTCTGCTACGCAGGCCTTCGGGCTGGCTTGTAAAGACAACATAAGCGGCATGCTCGTCGGGGAACTCATCGTGCACAGCTCCGACTGCTGGCCGAGCGGTCGGCAGCTGCGGAGCCGGAGGCGGCGGACCAGCAGGCGGAGGCGGTGTGAGCCCTTCGCCTTTGGAGATTCGGGTGAGCCAGTGGCACTTCCGAGTTGTGTGGTTGGACGGCTTCGCGCCGCTATGGAACTTGCATGGGACGTCGAGAGTTTGCTCATAGGAGAAGGCCGGCTGCCAAGCCGGCCTGCCACCCTTTTGCTTCTTGGGTGCGGGCCGCCCTTCGGGCTGCTTGTCCTCGATTGTGGTCACCTGCCGGCTGGTGGAGAGCGGAACGGGGCCCTTGCGCTTGTGGTCGTTCTGGTACGGGCGTCGGCTGGAGTCCCCAGCCGGCGTCTTGGGCGCCGGGTTGAGTACCTTCCCGGACGCGTCTACCCGGAGTTCCCTTAGCCGATCTCTTCCTATCATGGAAGCATCATCACTTCCAAGTTTTGGGACTCTTTCCAGAATGCCATGGGCACCAACATTCGTTTCGGCATGACTTTCCATCCTCAAACAAGTGGCCAAGTCGAGAGAGTCAATCAAATCCTCGAAGACATGCTTAGAGATTGTGTCATCTCTTTTGGTATGAAGTGGGACGATTGCCTCCCATATGCCGAGTTCTCCTACAAAAATAGCTACCAAGCACGTTCGGGCAAGGCCCCATTTGAAATTCTATATGGTAGAAAGTGCAGTACTCCTCTCAATAGGTTCGAGACATGTGAACGCCAACTTCTTCACAACGACTGGATCACAGAAGCTGAAGAAATGTGTAAAGTCATCCTTGAAAATCTCAAAGCCGCGCAATCGCGCCAGAAGAGTTACTATGATAGCAAGCATCATGAATTGGCTTTTGAGATCGGAGACCATGTCTATATCCACTTCTCTCCAATGAAAGGCCTCAACGCTTCGGTATCAAAGGGAAGCTTGCCCCAAGATATGTGGGTGCTTTCAAGATCATGGGCAAAAGAGACGACCTTGCCTATCAACTTGAGCTCCCTTCTTACTTCTCAAATGTGCACGATGTGTTTCACATGTCACAACTTCACAAGTGCTTCAAGATGCCCGAGCGCACTATCAACTTTGAGGAGATTGACCTCCAAGAAGACTTGTCTTATCATGAGCATCCCATTGCCATTATTGAATAAACCATGCACAAAACTCACAACAAGTCGATCAAATTCCTCAAAGTTAAGTGGTCTCACCATTCCGACCGAGAAGCTACCTGGGAGCATGAGGATGACCTCCGTTCCGAATATCGGAAGTTCTTTCAGTCCTAGATCCTGGGACGAGATCCTCTTGTAGTGGAGGAGAGTTGTAACACCCCAGTTGTAAAACTTCCATATTTGGCAATGTATCCAACCTTGTCATGATCAATCCCAAGTGGTTTCTTCCTTGTTGGCTTTGTTTCATATTGCATTTTATTATCTTTTCTTGTCATATTTCTGTTTGCCATTAATTGTTGCATCATGGCCTCATCATATGTTGCATTGTGCTTGGTGTCATCTTGCATTCTCTTCCGCATCATGTGCATTGTCTGTTTCATGCACGTTATATTATTGCTTGACCCATGTGTGATCAATGCATGACCACATCCTTGCACCACCTCTCCCCTCCTTATCTTTCTTTTATTTGGCAAGTACCATTTTCCCTCCTCCATTATTGTCCAACTTTTCCCCAAAATTCTAGCACCATGCCAAAGACCTCTCTGCCAAATTTCATCTCTTTTGAAGTTGTTTTGGTTAGGTTCAAAAATGGCACAAGTTTGAATTTTATTCAAACTTGTTTTATTTTTCTACATCTAGAATAGTCCAAACCAAATTTATCAAATAGTACGTAATCCCAGGAGCTTGATAGTATTTTTATATCTCTCAAACCCCTCGCCTTTGTCCCTGGCCTTTTTTGTTTTGCATTTTTTGTCTTGAGAAAAGAAAGCAGCAGCAGCATCCTACCTAAGCCTTGCTACTTCTTTTAGCACTGCGTTGGTTTTCCCCGAAGAGGAAGGGATGATGCAGCAAATTAGCATAAGTATTTCCCTTGGTTTTTGAGAACCAAGGTATCAATCCAGTAGGAGGTTACGCGCGAGTCCCTCGTACCTGCACAAAACAAATAAATCCTCGCAACCAACGCAAATAGGGTTGTAAATCCCTATAGGGCCACTTACGAGAGTGAGATCCGATAGATATGATAAGATAATATTTTTGTATTTTTATGATAAAGATGCAAAGAAAAATAAAGGCAAAGTAAATAGCAAAGTAAATAACTAGGTAGTAGGAGATTGATATGATAAAGATAGACCCGGGGGCCATAGGTTTCACTAGTGGCTTCTCTCGAGAGCATAAGTATTCTACGGTGGGTGAACAAATTACTGTTGAGCAATTGACAGAATTGAGCATAGTTATGAGAATATCTAGGTATGATCATGTATATAGGCATCACGTGCGAGACAAGTAGACTGACTCTGCCTGCATCTACTACTATTACTCCACTCATCGACCACTATCCAGCATGCATCTAGAGTATTAAGTTAAAACAGAGTAACGCCTTAAGCAAGATGACATGATGTACAGGGATAGACTCATGCAATATGGCAAAAAACCCATCTTGTTATCCTCGATGGCAACAATACAATACGTGCCTTGCTGCCCTTACTATCACCGGGAAAGGACACCGCAAGATTGAACCCAAAGCTAAGCACTTCTCCCATTGCAAGAAAGATCATTCTAGTAGGCTAAACCAAACTGATAATTCAAAGAGACTTGCAAAGATAACCAATCATACATAAACGAATTCAGAGAAGATTCAAATATTATTCATAGATAGACTTGATCATAAACCCACAATTCATCGATCTCAACAAACACACCGCAAAAAGAAGATTACATCGAATAGATCTCCACAAGAGAGGTGGAGAACATTGTATTGAGATCCAAAAAGAGAGAAGAAGCCATTTAGCTACTAACTATGGACCCGTAGGTCTGAAGTAAAAACCTCACACTTCATCGGAGAGGCTATGGTGTTGATGTACAAGCCCTCCGTGATCGATGCCCCCTCCAGCGGAGCTCCGGAACAGGCCCCAAGATGGGATCTCGTGGATACAGAAAGTTACGGCGGTGGAATTACGGTTTTGGCTCCTGTTCTGATCGTTTGGGGGTACATGGATATATATAGGATGAAGAAGTACGTCGGTGGAGCAACAGGGGGCCCACGAGGGTGGAGGGCGCGCCTGGGGGGGGGGGGGCAGGCGCGCCCCCTTACCTTGTGGCCTCCTGTTAGTTGGCTTGACGTAGGGTCTAAGTCTCCTGAGTTGTATTCGGTGAGAAAATCATGTTCCCGAAGGTTTCATTCCGTTTGGACTCCGTTTGATATTCCTTTTCTTCAAAACCCTAAAACAGGCAAAAAACAGCAATTCGGGGCTGGGCCTCCGGTTAATAGGTTAGTCCCAAAAATAATATAAAAGTGGATAATAAATCCCAATAATGTCCAAAACAGTAGGTAATATAGCATGGAGCAATCAAAAATTATAGATACGTTGGAGACGTATCAAGCATCCCCAAGCTTAATTCCTGCTCCTCCTCGAGTAGGTAAATGATAAAAACAGAATTTTTGATGCGGAGTGCTACTTGGCATAATTTTAATGTAGTTTTCTTAATTGTGGTATGAATATTCAAATCCCAAAGATTCAAGACAAAAGTTTATGCCGACATGGAAAATAATAATACTTCAAGCATACTAACAAAGCAATTATGTCTTCTCAACATAACATGGCTGAAGAAAGTTATCCCTACAAAACCATATAGTCTGGCTATGCTCTATCTTCACCACAAAAAAATATTTAAATCATGCACAACCCCGATGACAAGCCAAGCAATTGTTTCATACTTTTGACATTCTCAAAACTTTTTAAATCTTCACGCAATACATAAACTAGGCACTATAGGTGGAATAGAGTGGTGGTTGTGGAGAAGACAAAAGGGGAAGATAGTCTCACATAAACTAGGCGTATCAACGGGCTATGGAGATGCCCATCAATAGATATCAATGTGAGTGAGTAGGGATTTCCATGCAACGGATGCACTAGAGCTATAAGTATATGAAAGCTCAAAAAGAAACTAAGTGGGTGTGCATCCAACTTGCTTGCTCATGAAGACCTAGGGCAATTTTGAGGAAGCCCATCATTGGAATATACAAGCCAAGTTCTATAATGAAAAATTCCCACTAGTATATGAAAGTGATAACATGAGAGACTCCCTACTATGAAGATCTTGGTGCTACTTTGAAGCACAAGTGTGGTAAAAGGATAGTAACATTGTCCCTTCTCTCCTTTTCTCTCTTTTTTTAATTTTTTATTTTTTTATTTGGGCCTTTTATATTTTTTATGGCCTCTTTTATTTCTTTTTTTTCGTCCGGAGTCTCATCCCGACTTGTGGGGGAATCATAGTCTCCATCATCCTTTCCTCACTTGGGACAATGCTCTAATAATGATGATCATCACACTTTTATTTTTCTTACAACTCAATAGTTAACAAGATATGACTCTATATGAATGCCTCCGGCGGTGTACCGGGATATGCAATGATGCATGAGTGACAAGTATGAAAGAATTATGAACGGTGGCTTTGCCACAAATACTATGTCAACTACATGATCATGCTAAGCAATATGACAATGATGGAGTGTGTCATAAACGGAACGGTGGAAGGTTGCATGGCAATATATCTCGTAATGTTTACGGAAATGCCATAATAGGTAGGTATGGTGTCTGTTTTGAGGAAGGTATATGGTGGGTGTATGATACCAGCGAAAGGTGCGCGGTATTAGAGAGGCTAGCAAGGGTGGAAGGGTGAGAGTGCGTATAATCCATGGACTCAACATTAGTCATAAAGAACTCATATACTTATTGCAAAAATCTAAAAGTTATTAAAGCAAAGTTTTACGCGCATGCTCCTAGGGGGATAGATTGGTAGGAAAAGACCATCGCTCGTCCCCGACCGCCACTCATAAGGAGGACAATCAATAAATAAATGATGCTCCGACTTCATCACATAACGGTTCACCATACGTGCATGCTACGGGAATCACAAGCTTCAACACAAGTATTTCTCAAATTCACAACTACTCAACTAGCATGACTTTAATATCACCATCTCCATATCTCAAAACAATTATCAAGTATCAAACTTATCATAGTATTCAACACACTCATAACAAAGTTTTATTATTAATCTTGCATACCAAGCTTATTAGGATTTTAAGCAAATTACCATGCTATTAAGACTCTCAAAATAATCTAATTGAAGCATGAGAGATCAATAGTTTCTATAAAACAAATCCACCACCCTACTCTAAAAGATATAAGTGAAGCACTAGAGCAAAATTATATAACTCAAAAGATATAAGCGAAGCACATAGAGTATTCCAACAAATTCCAAATCATGTATGGCTCTCTCAAAAGGTGTGTACAGAAAGTATGATTGTGGTAACCTAACAAGCAAAGACTCAAATCATACAAGACGCTCCAAGCAAAACACATATCATGTGGCGAATAAAAATATAGCTCCAAGCAAAGTTACCGATAGAAGTAGATGAAAGAGGGGATGCCTTCTGGGGCATCCCCAAGCTTTGGCTTTAGGTGTCCTTAGATTATCTTGGGGTGCCATGGGCATCCCCAAGCTTAGGCTCTTTCCACTCCTTGTTCCATAATCCATCAAATCTTTACCCAAAACTTGAAAACTTCACAACACAAAACTTAAAGTAGAAAATCTCGTGAGCTCCGTTAGCGAAAGAAAACAAAAAACCACTTCAAGGTACTGTAATGAAATCATTCTTTATTTATATGGGTGTTATACCTACTGTATTCCAACTTCTCTATGGTTTATAAGCTAATTTACTAGCCATAGATTCATCAAAATAAGTAAACAACATACGCAAAACAGAATCTGTCAAAAACAGAACAGTCTGTAGTAATCTGTATCTAGCTCAATATATGGAACCCCACAAATTCTAAAATAAACATCTGCACGTGAGGAATATATCTGTTAATCATCTGCAAAAAGAATTAACTAAATATCACTTTCCAAATAAAAATGGCAGCAGTTTTCGTGAGCGCTAAAGTTTCTGTTTTTTTATAGCAAGTTCAACAAGACTTTCCCCAAGTCTTCCCAACGGTTCTATTTGGCACAAACACTAATTAAACACAAAAAACACAACCAAAACAGAGGCTAAATAATTTATTTATTACTAAGAAGAAGCAAAAAGCTAGGAATAAAAAATAAATTTGGTTTCCTTCCCAACAAGCGCTATCGTTTAACGCCCCTAGCTAGGCATAACAAGCAAGAATAGATCTAGGTATTGCCATCTTTGGTAGGCAATCCATAAGTGGCTCTCATAATAGATTCATAAGGTAATTTGATTTTCTTTCTAGGAAAGTGTTCCATGCCTTTCCTTAATGGAAATTGGAATCTAATATTTCCTTCCTTCATATCAATAATTGCACCAATCATTCGAAGGAAAGGTCTACCAAGAATAATACGACATGAAGGATTGCAATCTATGTCAAGAACAATAAAATATACAGGCACATAATTCCTATTTGCAACAATAATAACATCATTAATTCTTCCCATAGGTTTCTTAATAGTGGAATCCGCAAGGTGCAAGTTTAGAGAGCAATCATCGAAATCACTGAAACCTAACAAATCACGCAAAGTCTTTGGAATCGTGGAAACACTAGCACCCAAATCACATAAAGCATAGAATTCATGATATTTAATTTTAATTTTAATAGTTGGTTCCCACTCATCATAAATTTTTCTAGGGATAGAAACTTCCAATTCAAGTTCTTCTTCATAAGATTGCATCAAGGCATCAACGATATGTTTAGTAAACGCTTTATTTTGACTATAAGCATGAGGAGAATTTAGCACGGATTGCAACAAGGAAATACAATCAATCAAAGAGCAATTTTCATAGTTAAATTCCTTGAAATTCATAATAGCAACATCTAGGGTTTTAATTTCTTCAATCCCACTTTTATCAAATTTAGCATCAAGATCAAAAGATTCAAAATTCTTGGAACGCCTTCTAGGTAAAGGTGGATCCTATTCAGTCCCATAATTATCGAAATTCATATTTCAAAACAAAGATTTAATAGGGGACACATCAATAACTTTTAGGTCTTCATCATTATTTTCATAGGAACTAGAAGAAAACGCTTTTATAAAGGCATCTTTCTTAGCACGCATACTAGCGGTTCTTTCTTTGCATTCATCAATGGAAATTCTCATCTCTTTGAGAGACTCATTGATATCATGCTTAGGTGGAATAGATCTAAGTTTCAAAGAATCAACATCAAGAGCAATTATATCAACGTTCCTAGCCAAATCATCAATCTTAAGCAATTTTTCTTCAATGATAGCATTGAAATTCTTTTCTGAGGTAATAAATTACTTAATATTAGATTAAAAATCAGAGGGCATCTTATTATAATTTCCATAAGAATTGTTGTAGGAATTACCATAATTATTAGAGGGATTACTAGGATAAGGCCTAGGATTGAAATTTCCTCTATACGCATTATTACCAAAATTGTTCCTACCAACAAAATTCACATCCATAGATTCATTATTATTCTCAATCAAAGTAGAAAAGGGAATGTCATTAGGATCAGAAGAAACACTCTTATTAGCAAATAATTTCATAAGTTCATCCATCTTTCCACTCAAAACATTAATTTCTTCTATCTCATGCACCTTTTTATTAGTAGATCTTTTAGTATGACAGTGAGAATAATTAACCATAATATTATCTAGGAGTTTAGTAGCTTCTCCTCAGGTGATTTCCATAAAAGTGCCTCCCGCGGACGAATCCAAATGATTTCTAGAAGCAAAATTCAATCCGGCATAAACATTTTGTATAATCATCCACAAATTTAAACCATGAGTAGGGCAATTACGTATCATTAATTTCATTCTCTCCCATGCTTGTGCAACATGTTCATGATAAAGTTGCTTAAAGTTCATAATATCGTTTCTAAGAGAGATGATTTTAGCTGGAGGAAAATACTTAGAGATAAAAGCATCTTTGCACTTGTTCCATGAATCAATACTATTTTTAGGCAAAGACGAAAACCAAGCATTAGCACAATCTCTAAGCAAAAAAGGAAATAGCTTCAATTTAACAATATCATTATCCACATCTTTATTCATTTGCATGTCAGACAAATCAACGAAGCTATTTAGATGGGTAGCGGCATCTTCACTAGGAAGGCCGGAGAACGGATCTTTCATGACAAGATTCAACAAAGAAGTATTAATTTACAAGATTCAACATCGGTAAGAGGAGCAATCGGAGTGCTAATAAAATCATTGTTGTTGGTTTTTGTGAAGTCACACAATTTAGTATTATCTTGAGCCATCGCGACAAACAAGCAAACTAACACACAAGCAAACAAAAAGCAAGCGGAAAAAAGGCAAATAGAGAAAGAGAGGGAGGATAGAGAGAGAGAGAGGGCGAATAAAACGGCAAGGGTGAATTGGGGGGAGAGGAAAACGAGAGGAAAACGAGAAATAATATAATGCAGGAGATAAGGGTATGTGATGGGTACTTGGTATGTTGACTTTTGCGTAGACCTCTCTGGCAACGGCGCCAGAAATCCTTCTTGCTACCTCTTTTAGCACTGCGTTGGTTTTCCCCGAAGAGGAAGGGATGATGCAGCAAAGTAGCGTAAGTATTTCCCCCCAGTTTTTGAGAACCAAGGTATCAATCCAGTAGGAGTCTACGCGCGAGTCCCTCGTACCTGCAAAAAACAAATAAATCCTCGCAACCAACACAAATAGGGGTTGTCAATCCCTATAGGGCCACTTACGAGAGTGAGATCTGATAGATATGATAAGATAATATTTTTGGAATTTTTATGATAAAGATGCAAAGAAAAATAGAGGCAAAGTAAATAACTAAGTAGTAGGAGATTGATATGATAAAGATAGACCCAGGGGCCATAGGTTTCACTAGTGGATTATCTCGAGAGCATAAGTATTCTACGGTGGGTGAACAAATTACTGTTGAGCAATTGACAGAATTGAGCATAGTTATGAGAATATCTAGGTATGATCATGTATATAGGCATCACATCCGAGACAAGTAGACTGACTCCTGCCTGCATCTACTACTATTACTCCACTCATCGACCGCTATCCAACATGCATCTAGAGTATTAAGTTAAAATAGAGTAACGCCTTAAGCAAGATGGCATGATGTAGAGGGATATACTCATGCAATATGAAGAAAACCCCATGTTGTTATCCTCGATGGCAACAATACAATACGTGCCTTGCTGCCCTTACTGTCACCGGGAAAGGACACCGCAAGATTGAACCCAAAGCTAAGCACTTCTCCCATTGCAAGAAAGATCAATCTAGTAGGCCAAACCAACTGATAATTCGAAGAGACTTGCAAAGATAACCAATCATACATAAAAGAATTCAGAGAAGATTCAAATATTATTCATAGATAGACTTGATCATAAACCCACAATTCATCGGTCTCAACAAACACACTGCAAAAAGAAGATTACGTCGAATAGATCTCCACAAGAGAGGGGGAGAACATTGTGTTGAGATCCAAAAAGAGAGAAGAAGCCATCTAGCTACAAACTATGGACTCGTAGGTCTGAAGTAAACTACTCACACTTCATCAGAGAGGCTATGGTGTTGATGTAGAAACCCTCTGTGATCGATGCCCCCTCTGGCGGAGCTCCGAAACAGGCCCCAAGATGGGATCTCATGGATACAGAAAGTTACGACGGTGGAATTAAGGTTTTGGCTCCTATTCTGATTGTTTGGGGGTACGTGGATATATATAGGAGGAAGAAGTATGTCGGTGGAGCGACAGGGGGCCCACGAGGGTGGAGGGCGCGCTTGGGGGGCAGGCGCGCCCCCCTACCTCATGGCCTCCTGTTAGTTGGCTTGACGTAGGGTCCAAGTCTCTTGAGTTGTATTCGGTGAGAAAATCACGTTCCCGAAGGTTTCATTCTGTTTGGACTCCGTTTGATATTCCTTTTCTTCGAAACCCTAAAACAGGCGAAAAACAACAATTGTGGGCTGGGCCTCCGGTTAAGAGGTTAGTCCCAAAAACAATATAAAAGTGGATAATAAAGCCCAATAATATCCAAAACAGTAGATACTATAGCATGGAGCAATCAAAAATTGTAGATACGTTGGAGACGTATCAAGCCTCGGCCTCCAGGCCGGCCCAGCAGCATATCCAGCCCCTGCCCACTTAGCCTGCCTGCACCTCCCCCTCTGCCTTTTCTAACCCAGGCGCAAAAGCACCCCCGTTAGCGCGCGCCCACATGGCCAAGGCGGCCCCACTAGTCAGCGACCGCGTGAGCACCCCGCACCCACCTTTCTTCCACCTTGGTCCCATGCGAGAGCGCGCACATGGCCTAGGGCAAGCTCACGCAAGCTCACCCCGCTTGCTCGGCCCCTCTATAAGGCGTCCCTCCTTGCCCTACCGAACCCCTAGGGTTTCCATCTTCCTCCTCCTCGCCGCCTGGTGCGCTCCGGCCACAAGATCTGCCACCTGCACCCCATTCCGAGCGCGTCCAGGAGCGCGAGCTCGTCGTCATCGAGCACCATGTCGTTCTCAGCCCCGCAGGTTGTGTCTGCCACCTTGCACGACGTCGACTACGTCCACTATGTTGTCTACATGGAGCCGGAACACGTCGCTGCGACGTCTTCTTCTTCATCATCTCCGGCCGCCACCGTGTTTGGCCGCTTCCATCGCCGTCTCCGTCCACCTGCCGACCAACAGAGCTTTCCTCCGAGCTCCGAGTGAGCACATGCGTCCCCCATCCCTTTTTACCCTTTGATAGATCGTTCCGTCGTCTTTTACCTCGAGCACCCGCGCGCACCATCGTCGGACCTCATCACGGATGAGTGCTCCGTCCCCCGTAGATCACTTGCGCTTGTCCATCATATTTGCCTCGACGTGTAGGCTAGATCTGTGCCCGCTGCCGCTTGCTTAACACCGTGTCTCGTTGTGTTTGAGCTCGCCGCCGCCGTCTCTGGACCTCGTCGCCAGCAGCGTTTCCATCGCCGTTGGGCGTGGTGCGTACCAAGCGTGAGAGCGGGTTCCTCTCGTGCTTCCCTCTAGCCACTCCGCCATACCGCCAACCCACCGTAGCCTTCTCTGGTGACCTCCAGTGTTGCGTCACGCTCGTCGCCGGCAGAGCTCTGCTGGGTTGTTTCAAAACCAACACCTCCCCCTCTCTGTCGAGCACACCCGCATAGAGAAATGGCTCAATCCACGCTGCTCCATGCAGGCGACCCAGGTTCGATCCCCCGCAGGCGTAGTAAACCCCCCCTTTTTATTTTCATTGGCACAACGACTGACAGACAGGGCCCACCTATCATAGACACGACCAACCAGCGCCAAGCTGGCAGCCTCTCTCCTGTTTCCTTCTTTTTCTTTTATTTCAGATTCAACCTATATGCCTTTTCTGGCATATAGCATCTTTCGGCAAGTCCAGTTCTAGACGTTTCCAAATTTGGAAATTGCTATTTCTGTATATTCCATTATAGGCAGGTTATGTTTTGCATATTTGTGATGATTTCTCTACATGAACCTAGACATATTATATATGTTTTTGGGGTAGAAAAATCCCACCAATCCAGTGGTGGCATTAGCTTTTGCATTTGAGTAAGTCCCTGAACATGTCATTTTATATCATGTTGTTGTTTTGTCATTTTTTGTGAACAAATACAAATAGGCTATGTGGTTGTTTTGCACATGGATAGCTTCATTTTCATGTCTACTTCATGCTAGATTTTATTTCATGTCATTTAGTGCACTATGATGAGTGCCACAAGCTTGCAAAGTTGCTATCATGAATCTGTTGCTGCCATGCATAAATTTCCTCTCTGAAATCTGTCATATCATTTGCCATGGTTGCATTGGTGCTATCATCAATTTTGTAGATCTTTGGGACAAGTTCAGTAAGGGAGTTTTATTAAGTGCATTTAGTAATATCATGCCATGATCTTGTGTACTGTAATATGTTCCTGTAGCATATAGTTTACTATGCATAAACCTTGCAACCTGATGATGTTTTTTCATGATCAATGAATATCTGATATGTCTGTTAAACTGTTAACTTTTGCATTTTTGCCATGCTGGTTTAGACCTGTTCTAGGGGTTTCTAGCAGTAGCTCAGTGTTCGTGATTTGTAGAGCTTCACCTTTACTTCACTGCCATGTATTGTGTTTTCACGTTTGGGTGCTTTAGCATATTTAAACTTTTCATCTAAGTTGCCATGCAACTATTTTCAACATATTGAATTGTATCTTGTTTTGCTCGTCATTTGCAAACCGTGCATCCATTTCCAGTGATCTTCATATCATTTTCATTCGAAATCTCCCAACCTGTCCAGAAGCATGCTTGGCTTGCCAAGTTGATGCTAAGATCATCTTTCCCCTTCCAGAGTACCCATATAATTTGCACATCATATCTTGCATCATATGCCATGTCTCGCATCATGTTTCTTGCGCATTGCACCATGATTGATTATTGTTCCGTTGCTTGTGTTCTTGCTTTGGGTAGAGCTGGGAAACGTGCTCGTGAATGAGGAACCTGTCGATTATGTTTATGAGGAGCAAGCTTTCCACAACCCCGAGATTGCAGGCAAGATGATCATTACCCCCGATATCACTTCTATCTTTGCTTGCTAGTTGTTTGTTCTATCGCTATGTCGTGCTACCTAACACTTGTTATCAAGCCTCCCTTATTGCCATGTCAAGCCTCTAACCCTCCTTCCTAGCAAATAGTTGTTTGGCCATGTTACCGCTTTTTCTCAGCCCCTCTTATAGCGTTGCTAGTTGAAGGTGTAGTGCAGGTTGGTCCATGTTGGTTCATGGATATGTTGGGATATCACAATATCCCTTATTTAATTCATGCATCTATATACTTGGTAAAGGGTGGAAGGCTTGGCCTTTTGCTTGGTGTTTTGTTCCACTCTCGTCGCCATAGTTTCCGTTATACTTGTGTTATGTTCCTTGAGTTTTGCGTCCCTAATATGGTGAGGGTTTATGGGCCCCTCTTGATAGTTCGCTTTGAATAAAAATCTTCCAGCAAGGCCCAACATTGGTTTTAGCATTTTCCTAATAACAACTAATATATGCATAGGGAGTAATTAACCTGACGACTCTTAATCAACCCCCCTGGGCCAGTGATCCTCATGAGTGTTGGTCTAAATCAGGGCCACTTGCGGTGCCACCCCTTTACCTGGGGTTTTCGGTTGCCGTACGTAGTGTTCATCCGATCGTGGCCTGAGACGAGATACACGCGGCTACTATCAGGGTGTCAGCACGTCGGGTGGTCTTCCTGGACTTGTTTTACCATTGTCAAAATGTCTTGTGCACCGGGATTCCTAGTCTGATCGGAGGGTCCCGCGATGGAGGATTGACTCCACGGATCGTGAGCTTGTCATGGGATAAGTCCGGACACCCCTACAGGGTTTAAACTTTCGAGAGCCGTGCCCGCGGTTATGTGGCAGATGGGAGTTTTTAATATCTGGTTGTAGTGAACTTGAAATCTGACTCAATTAAAATACACCAACCGCGTGTGTAACCGTGATGGTCTCTTTTCGACGAGGTTTGGGAAGAGAACATGGTGGGGTTATGCTTGAACTTAAGTAGTTTAGGATCACATCTTGATCATTAGTGTGCAACCATTGCGTAGTTTCTCATCTTATTCTTATATTCGTAAGCTAGCCAACATACAATGCTTAGTGCTTGCTGCAACTCCACCATATACCCATACTTTTCCTATGAGCTTAAACAGTCTTGCTATCGCGGGTTTTGAGATTGTTGAGTCCTCGTGGCTCACCAGATACTAAAATATAGTTGTAGGTATAGAGGAACCAGATGCAGGTGATGCCACTGAAATTAAATGGATCTCGACGAGGACGGTGGTCGTCACTATGTTTCCTTCCCGGATGATCAGTGGTGGTGCCCAGTAGGGTCGATCGGGACTTAGCATGGGTGGTTGTCTTTTATTCATTTTCATTTCATCCATAGCCGGACTTTGTGTTCATCTTGAATGATTGTATAACTTTATTATATTGTGTGAAATTATGGGGATTGTAAGCCAAAGCTCGTATTCTATCTATTCATTACATCAGATGAGCAAAGACACAACCACTCTTGCGACCATACCAATATGCGCTTATACCCCCAGTCATGACTCGACACATATGGAGTATAGTTGCATATTGGGTGTTATAGAACTACAACTAATTGAAATTGGAATTTCATCAGAAGTTTTATCCTATGCATCTAGTTCACCATGATCGGAATTATAAATATAAGTTTTGGCCTCATGAAGGAGAAAGTATTGCTCAAGTTTGGGGTAGGATTAAGTTAATGTTATATTCATGCCACAATCATGAGCTCTCAAGAGAAATTGTTGTTCAGAATTTTTATGCTCGGATTTCTCGTAATGACCAATCCATGCTCAATATTGTACTAGTTCTTTTATGAAGAAGACTATTGAATTCAAATGGGATTTATTCAAAAGAATTAAATTCAATCTAAATATTGGGAGCTCGATGAAGTTAAGGAGTCAGGTATAAACCTTAAGTTTGATTTTGTTAAATCTTTTATGGATACTGATGCTTTTCGTGAATTTAGCACTAAATATGTACTTGACTATGAGATAGTAGCTTGTTTCTGTGAATCATTTTCTACTCATGTTGATCTCCCTAACAAGAAGTGGTTTAAATATAATCCTCCCATTGAAGTAAAAGTAGTAGAACCTATCAAAGCTGAAGAGGAAACTATTACTTATAACGTTGATCTAGTTGTTCCTATGGTTTATATTGAGAAACCAGCTTTTCCTGTTAGAGTAAAGGAACATGCTAAAGCTTCAGCTACACCCCTGAACAAATTAAAGTTGAACCTAGTATTGCTATGGTTAAATATCTCTTGGTCGAGATGGGCATGTTATTTATTTCTGTGATGAACCTGCTAGAATTGCTAAACCCGATGATAAAGATGAACATAGACCTATTGTTGGCATGCCTATTGTCTATGTTAAAATAGGGGATCATTGTTATCAGGGCTTATGTGAGTGCAATCCCATTTACTTTATATCAAAAAATTATGAATGTTATTGCACCTTCTGAAATAGAAGATATTGATGTTACTATGAAGCTTGCTAATAGAGATACTATCTCACCAATTGGGATTATTAGAGATGTTGAAGTCTTGTGTGGGAAAAGAAAATACCCTACTACCTTTCTATTTCTTGGTTCCCCATAAGATGATTTTTGTCGCATTGTATTTGGTAGACCTTTCTTGGACACTGTTAATGCTAAGATAGATCATAAGAACGTGTTGGTGCAACAAACCCTGGGTCCATTGCCCAGACTATGCATAGGCACAAGAACAAAATTTCAGCACCAAGATCAAATCAGAGCACGATAACTCAGTTCTTTGAAGGATCAAAGTGTTGATCGAGAAGGCAAAGACTAGCCAAAGAGGCAACATACAACTATGGGAAGAACCTCCCTTGACGGGCAACCGAACCTAGCGAGGATGGGATAACTGGTGGAAGCAAGCCCCCAAATCATCCCAGCAGGCCTGCCAGGGCTTACGGAGGCAAACTGCTCCATTGCTCCACCTCACAAGCGACACAAGTCATCGATCATTGCGGTGTCAAGCCGCAAAGTGACTAAGTGGCTGTTGTTCGCCACATGGCAACCACTTCCTACGGAAATACCTCCAAGCGACACCCGTCCTGAGGCGTGTCTAGCAAGCAGGTGCGAAGCTGGCAAAACAACCCGACAGGGCCTGCCAGGCAAGCCGTGATGTGACATTGAGGTGCTCATTTAATGCGCTCTGTTAGCCTGCAGAGTTAGGTATAATTGCAATCGTAGAAAGGATTCGAAACCCTCACACTCATACGCGCGTCGCTCCTCTCGCCCCGAGGCAACCTTGCCGGGCAAGACCTTCTCCACCATTTTCCACCATCAGTCAACCAAAGTAGGAGTTGGGTTTTACGCCTCGCAGCGTCCTAACTTGGGTAAAACTGCCCGCGTGATCTCTGTCGTGTTGCGCTAAGCTTCTACGCACTTTCTGCAATGTGCCTATCCCCCCGCCGAACCAAAAGGGGCTCTTGGTCCCTTAGGTGGTCGTGGTTTCCCACGACATCTTTGGCGCGCCAGGTAGGGGGGTCACTTTCGTGAACCCGAGAGCATGAGCAACGCATCAACTTCACCGCCTTTTTCATCATCGAAGGCTCCATCGACTATGGCGCCCAAGAAGAACTCATGTGCCACAGCTCACCCATCCACTTTGAAGGCCCTACTGCCCGCGGCCACCGACACCGCAGGGAATGTGGAGCCGTGTGAGGACATGGGCGCTACGGGGGACGTGTTCGGCGCAGGCGGTGTTGTCACCACCTCCCTCACGGCCGAAGCAGGAGCGGGAGGTATCGGAGAACGACACCATCGCTAACATCCCAGCGACCATGCTCTGCGAGGTACGAGCAGAGAGATTATTCCTTCTGTCCCTCCTGGCCTGGCCAAGAGGCATAGTCGTGGTGATGATGTTCGTTCCAAGGCGAATCGAAACCCTACGGCTACCCCCTCCGTGGGTGCGGTAGCAGGACATGCACCACCCCCGGGAGCAAACTGGCCCAACCGATGCTCCGAACGGAGTCGTTGGCCCCCGCGCGCCATCACCTCGTCACCCCGCCATTCCAGCGATTGGGTCCCGATGACGGGATCCCGGCGCAGCCAGTGCAGGCACCATCAAGAGCCGAGCGTTGCTGTGGTCTACATCATCATCGTCGGTGCCAAGCATAGTTTGTAAGCTATGGCATGGGCCCAACTGCTATTGAGGTTTCCGCCGGTAGCTGACCAGATGGACGATTAGTGAGCCACCATTCAGAGTCTGATTGGCTTTGACAAGGCTAGGGGCTCACAGCGAGCTAGCCCACCACGGTATAACACCCACAATGCGGCTATATCTCCCACGTGTCGGGGCATGACTTAGAGGCATAGCCGCATGGTAGGATTGTCGCAAGAGGGGTAATCTTCACACAATCCCATGTATTGAATAAGAAAGGGATAAAGAGTTGTCTTACAATTGCCACTTCACACCAATACAAATTAAACATAGATCATCCAAGATAAAATCAAGGTCCGACTACGGGACCAAGATAAAAGAAGACAACCCCAAATGCTAGATCCCCAATCGTCCCAACTGGGCACCACTACTGATTAACCAGAAAAGACATAAAACAACGGCCATGATCTTCATCGAGCTCCCACTTGAGCTCGGTTGCGTCACCTGCACGGGTCTCATCATCACCTGCAACTGTTTGGATGTATCTGTGAGTCACAAGGACTCAGCAATCTCACACCCGCGAGATCAAGACTATTTAAGCTTATGGGTAGGATAAGTTAAAGAGGTGGAGCTACAGCTAACATACGGAAATAAGAGCGAAAAGAGAAGCAACGCAACGGTCGAGAAGACAGAAGTGATCAAGAAGTGATCCTGAAACTACTTACATTCAAACATAACTCCAAAACCGTGTTCACTTCTCGGACTCCGCTGAGAAGAGAACATCACGGCTACACACGCGGTTGATGCATTTTACTTAAGTCAAGTGTTAAGTCCTCTACAACATGAGATTAACAAATTCCCATCTGCCACATAACCGCGGGCATGGCTTTCAAAAGTTCAAACCCTGTAGGGGTGTCCCAACTTAGCCCATCACAAGCTCTCATGGTCAACGAAGGATATTCCTTCTCCCGAGAAGACCCGATCAGCCTCGGAATCTCGGTTACAAGACATTTCTACAATGGTAAAACAAGACCAGCAAGACCGCCTGGATGTGTCGACAAATCACGATAGGAGCTGCACATATCTCGTTCTCAGGGCACATCGGATGGGCAAGACGTCGGGATGGCATAGACCCTGGTTGCCCAGGGGGCGCCAGACATCGCCTAGTTCGGACCAACACTTAGGGAAGCACTGGTCCGGGGGGTTTAAAATAAAGATGACCCTCAGGAGCACGACTCCCAAGGGAAAAGTATAGGTGGTGGTGAGGAAAATGATAAAACCAAGGTTGGGCCTTGCTGGAGGAGTTTTATTCAAGGCGAACTGCCAAGTTGTTCCCATAACACCCAACCGCGTATGGAACGCAAAATCAAGGAACATAACACCGGTATGACGGAAACTAGGGCGGCAAGAGTGGAACAAAACACTAGGCATAAGGCCGAGCCTTCCACCCTTTACCAAGTATATAGATGCATTAATTAAATAAGAGATATTGTGATATCCCAACATATCCATGTTCCAACATGGAACAAACTTCAACTTCACCTACAACTAGCAACGCTATAAGATGGGCTGAGCAAAAGCAGTAACATAGCCAAACAACGGTTTGCTAGGAAAAGTTGGGTTAGAGGCTTGACATGGCAATATAGGAGGCATGATATAGAAAGTGGTAGGTAGCGCGACATAGCAATAGAGTGAACAACTAGCAAGCGAAGATGGAAGTGATTTCGAGGGTAATCTTGCGTGAGATCACGTAAGGAAGAAGAACGAGTCCATGAGGAAGAGAAACGGACGTAGTCGAATGAATCCTCACAACTCCGGAACGAAACCGAAGCTAACAAGAGAAGCAACCCGGAAAGAAGCAAGGAACATGGTAAACAACCATCACATAAATATGGCATGATGCACAACCAAGTATGATGGAAGTCCAGTTTAATGAGGCATGGCATGACAAAGTGCCACAAACAATACTAGAAATTAAGTGTAGCTCAATATGCAACGAGTGCATATTGACGAAACACCACATGACTTATTTAGTTCTCTCTCGGTTATGTACCCATCAATATTAAATGTTCTTAAACATGGCAAGAGGGGTGCAGCATATGAAAACTACCTATCTAGGCAAGTGTAAATGAGGCCGGAACAACAAACAATAATTCCGAAAAATCCTAATGTGCATAATATGAATTTGGTACTGTTCTGCCCTAAACCATATTTAGAGTTGTGAAACATGCAAAGAAAGTACACCATGTTAAACTAGTCATTTTTCTACCCCATTTACATATAAAGTTTATTAAATTTGGAGCTAAGGTTATTTAGTTATGAAATAAACCATTTTAACATGGCATTAAAGCAAACATCAAGTTTAACATATCAACCATGCATGAAAGTTGGATATTGTGAAACTAGATGAAATTTTAGTCAAGTTGCATATATAAAACATTTTAAATCGATGCCCGGTTCAAGAGTTATTAAATGCATGAAGTTGGGGGTTTTTCCGTAAAACTGTAAAACTTGGGATATTAGCCAAATTCGCAGCGCAGTAAAAAAATACTACGGGATGCATCTCGAGCAGGCTTGGTTTCTCACGAGAGGGCTTAGCCCACGCAGTAGAGAAGAGCAAGGCCAGCAGGGGAGCGGCTGGGTCTTGCGGTTGGGCTAGGTGTAGCGGCGCAGCTGGGCCGAAACGCCGGACTCGCTCGAGTCCACGCGGGCGCGCTGGACGAGCGGAAGCAGAGGAGCAGTCAATGCGGGGTTGTCCCGCTAGATGCAGGCGGCGGCTAGATGAACCGGAGGACGCGAAGGATCCCGCGACGGAGAGGCCAGAGAGACTGGGGCTCGACGGATCCGGAGGCAGGCGACGTCGGGCGTGGTCGACGGCGAGCTCATGTGTCGGGATGTCCATGGCGGTAGGGGACTTGGCGCGGCGCGAAGAAAAACGAGGACCCCCAGTTCAGGTGAATCAGAGCCAGCGGCGGCGGCTTGGCGCAGCTGCAGACGACGCTGGTGACGGGGAAACGGGCGGAGGTGCCCAGAGGTGCGGGAAACAACGAAGAGGAGGTCGGTTTGGGGCGATGCAGCCAAGGGCGCGCGGCGGTTGGGTCGGCTGCAGCTGCCGCTCATTGTAGTGGAGAAGTGGCGCGGCGAGGGACTTGCAGCGGCGGTGGAGTGCCAGCAACGGGTAGAGGGAGGCGGATCTGGTGGAGCTCAACTTCGGCGAGCTACTACTCCTTGTCGGCCGGACGGAGACGGGTCGAGGGCAGCTGCGCTCCTGCTTGAACGGGGTGAGATAGACAGAGATGTTAGAGAGAGAAAGAGGGAAAAGGGAGGACGAGGGGCACAGGGAGGGACATGACCTGAGAGGCCGGCGCAAGAGAGCTCCAACTTGGCAGCGCGGGAGTGCTCGGACAAAGGCGGCTGTGAGGACTCGGTGTTGTTGGTCTTCAGGAAGGACGAACGAGATGCACGGGAGCTTGTCTCCATGGAAGTGCTCAAGAGGTAGGGGATCCAGATGCGGTGCCTGCCGATCCAAAAGCGAGGGAGGCTGGGCGCTTGGTGGTTAGATGGATCTGGCTAGTGGTGTGCAGTGGTTGCTCAGTGGGGAAAATGAGGAGAAGGCAGCATCGATTGGGTGGATCGGGCAAGATCCCGAGGAAAGGAGAAGACCAGGTGGGGCTAGTGGCAGCGGATGGGATGGATGGAATGGAGGGGACGGCTCGGACTAGGGTTTGACTATTTATATAGGTAGGGATTAGTGTAGGGCTATCTCATCCCTCCGATTATAATCGGACGGCCAAGAAAAAATAGCTTAGGGGAGCCCAACAAAGAATCGGAGATGTTTTGTAGATGTTTGGGGATGATCCGGACCCATCGGTAATGACAACCCGCGTCGGGTTCGGGTAAGTTTTCGGACACGCGCGAGGGGTCGATGCACTGTGCAAAGAGGGGTTAGGCGAATGAGGTCAAGTGTGTGGTTTGACTGAGAAGAGAGAGGAGGAATGCAAACCAACAACCGTTTCCGAAGACCAGAAACGTCCGACGATAGACCGGCTATGATGCCACTATATGTTTAACGGTTGGGCTATCAAACGAGCTCTGAATGCGATGAAAATTGACAGGCGGTCTATCTACACTATAATAAGACCGCACGCCAACTTTCAACCCATTCCGAGAACATTTTTATGCCACTTATAAAATAATATTTCGGAGGTGTCGCGGGCGCGTGCAAGTGTGTCTGGGTTCAGAATGGACAACGGAAAGAACGAGGAGACCGGGACGAATGCAAGTTTTGAAGACATGATGATGCAATGCACATGATGACATGGCAAGATGCGACATGCAAGGAAATGACAAGGCAACAACAACGAATAACTGGAAGACACCTGGTGAGTCGGTCTCGGGGCATCACAACACTCCACCACTGCGAGGGGATCTTGTCCCGAGATCTAGGATGGCACCAAAGAAAAACGGAAGAGGAAGATAAGAGGTAAAACTAAGTTGCTTCTTTGACGAATGAGTGAAACCAAACAACCTTGAGAGGTTAAACCATTGAAAGAAGAATACAATGGAGATGAACGAGATTGCGAACACTCCGTTAGATAAGAGAAACATGGGAGACGATGAGAACCAGGAAGTCGAGTGACAGATAGATATTGAAACCACTCCGGTTAAAACAAGATACAGAAGGAATACAATTTATATAATTTGGGCAGCACTCCGACTGAAAGGAGAAGGAAAAGTTGATAAGTTGCAAAGAACTTGAAAGGAGGGCATGACACTCCAGTTAAATGGATAAGCAAAGGAAAGAATATGATCTTAGGGAAAACAAGATAATTGGTCGAAGAGAGCAACATCACAATGCCTCCAGAAGAGATAAAAGAATGGAATTAAAGGAACGGAGAAGAAAACAACATCTTTTACCTGAAATGAGCTTTGAAAAAGAATCTTTAGGAGAAGGGTCAAACGGAGTTGTTGGAAAACCCACAACGAAAAGAGTAAGCTTGATGTGGGCTTATGGAAAACATCTCGAAATTTGAGGTGAAATTCTACCACTACGGAAACAAAGATTGATTGAGATCAACGAAGAGATGAAAAACTTCTTTCATCGCGAGAATAAGAGGAAACTTGGATTATTGATAAGCACCACAATAGCAACATTCCTTATGGAAGGCTTTAGGTGAAATATGACACAACATAACTCTAACGAAGAGATTAATGCATTGCAAAGGATCTCCTGAACAAAAATAAAATGATGGGTTTACATATCTCATCAGTGACAACTTGTGAATCATGAAACATGAAGGGAAATTGTCAAAAATGACATAACACCACCTCAAAAGATAAGGTAGAAAGAATTGCACTTCGGATGCAAGATGAAGAATGCTTGAACTCCTCAAAACAATGTTTGTTTTCAGAGTGAAGCTTGGTGGATATGAACTTTGAGAAAAATCTTGAGGAACAATTGAAGAATGAAAGGAATCCTTGACGAGCCACCATGTAAAGCCTCCATCAAGAACTCCGGTAATAAAATAGAAAGAAAGAGAAGTTGAGAACACAAGGTGAAGCCTTGCAATGATTTAGATGGAGCTTCGCGATGATATAACCGGGAAAAACTTGGAACTATGGAAAAGAAAATATGAACAATTTAGCATCGACAAATTGATATCATGAATGAACTCCGGAAGAAAAAAAATTGAATCACCTCAAAGAAAAAAAGAATAAGATTTACTGTATGTTTATCCTTCATCACCTTAACTTGATGACAAGCAACGGATTTGGCATACTACTTATTCTCGTAGAACGGATTAAGATAGATATAGCACAAACTTGGGAAAATCTTCAACGAACCACCTGTAGGATTGAAACAACGAATGAATTAATATGATAACCATGGAAGAGAATCTTGAGCAAACCACCATAAGAATTGAAAACAAACGAAGTAAAGGGGTGAATCGAGATGAAAGAGAATGAAGTGATCGCATACTGATTAGAGAATACTTGAATGATGCACCGGTAAAAGTTTGGGGAATAATAGCTGAAAGCTGGGGATGAATAATTATGAGATGATGGGCTCTGGATGATCGAGAAAGGAACACAACTCCTGAAATGCGTCGGATGGGTGAAAAGAATTCTCACGATCGAAAAAAATTATGAGAGGATAGCACCAAGCTAGAATCCCGAATCTTTGAGAGAACGGATAAGATTTGGAGCGAAAACTCTTCTTTGGTCTTCAAAATCCGAGAATGACGACGAGAAACCCCATCAAGAATTGTTGATACACTTCGGAATAATGAAGAATATAAAGGCTGAATCAACAATGAAAATAATTTGAAAGATCTTGGAGAAAGACATTTGACTGATGATAATTCATTCTTACGTCAAACTTGGAAAAGAATTTGAGAGTAACACCGGGAAAATTAGAAGAGTTAGATAATATCCTGGGAAAAGACATGTGGATTAGGGCCCACTCAGAAGAAACACCATTGAACCATTACTTGTAAGGGACATTGCACCGGTTGAATTAAATGGCTTGAATGAGATAACAACCTCGAAATAGGTTGAACGGATCTTGAATGAAAAGACATGCCTTCTGAGATATCTTGAGCAGTCCAGAACAAAAGAATAGCGAGAAGTGAATGATTAAGAGGTGCACCGTCATGAGAAGACATTTGAAATGAGGAAAGGATATGATCGACAAAGCTTGACTTGAATCCACCAGAGAAGAAATAGAACAAAGAATGATGAACTTGAAGCTCCATTAGGATCTTCTTGAGAATCACCGGATAAAAACATTGATAGAAAAGAATGAAGAGGCTTCCCATCAATAAAGGGATACTTGATTAAAAAATCTAAGTCCTGGAAGTAAAAGGGATGGGAGGGCGGGAAAACAAAGACAACTTGAGATGTATGAAACAAACACCGATGAGAAAATTGAGATTGAATCTTGCAAATGGGAAAATTGATAGGATCTTCTTTAAGAGAATCGCATCGGTTGGAAATAGAATTGAGACGACAAACTCGATAAATAAGAAGGGTTAGTATTCACATAGAAATATTTGAACAACCCTTAGGAAAGGTTGAAGCAACTCGAATATCACGACTGAAAACAAAACAAAGATTGGCTTGCAGAATAAACTGGAAACAAACATATGATAGACCCCATATCGTATCATGTGTCTGTTGGAAAGAGATTCTAGGAGCTACTTGAATTCCCACTTATAAACTCCCGAAACTTTCTGGTTATGCAATCAGGTGTTGGTGATACAGGGGAAGCATAATATCTCACCCAAACTAACAATTCCTACGTCCAGTTGTATCCATCCTTCAACACATAACCAATAAACCTTCGGAAATCGTGTACCTCAACCTTCAAAAAGCATCCGTTATACGAGTTATGGTAATACTCCCGAACTCCCGCCCTAGTACAGGGTGGCGTCGAGGTTATCTCACCAATAACTGCATAAAAGAGATTTTCGATGTCGGCGAACTCATGTATTCCAGAACTGCAACGATAAAATTGTGACGACAACACCTCGGAGCTCAACTCCCCGGGACACTGCCACAACCCCTAAATGTCAGGAGGCACCAAGAACAATGTTCTCATCACAAGACTATCGGAACGATTCCAAGATACCCGCGTGATCCTACAAAGAATCGTGAAATTTGAGGATAGAAGAGTCAAAACTTCTACGCCAGGAGGCCTCACCAGAGCGACGAAGGGACTGAGGAGTAAAAAGAATCCTACTCTCTGATATATATATATATATATATATATATATATATATATATATATATAATCCTAAGACTCAAAACATTTTGTTCTAGACTCAACAACGTCAGCGATTCGATCAAGCAGGGGCTCCTAAGTCGGGGATGGCTCTGATTACCAACTTATAACACCCACAATGCAGTTATATCTCCCACGTGCCGGGGCACGACTAAGAGGCATAGCCACATGGTAGGTTTGTCGCAAGAGGGGTTATCTTGACATAATCCCATGTACTTAATAAGAAAGGGATAAAGAGTTGGCTTACAATCGCCACTTCACACCAATACAAATTAAGCATACACCATCCAAAATACAATCAAGGACCGACTACGGAACCAAAATAAAAGAAGACAACCCCAAATGCTAGATCCCTGATCATCCCAACTGGGCAACACTACTGATCAACCGGAAATGACACAAAACAACGGACAAGATCTTCATCGAGCACCCACTTGAGCTCGGTTGCGTCACCTGCAACTGTTTGGAAGTATCTTTGAGTCACGAGGACTCAGCAATCCCACACACGCGTGATCAAGACTATTTAAGCTTATGGGTAGGATAAGATAAAGAGGTGGAGCTGCAGCAAGCACTAAGCATATATGGTGGCTAACATACACAAATAAGAGCGAGAAGAGAAGCAACACAATGGTAGAGAAGCTAGAAGTGATCAAGAAGTGATCCTCAAACTACTTACATTCAAACATAACTCCAAAACCGTGTTCACTTCCCGGACTCCACCAAGAAGAGAACATCACGGCTACACACACAGTTGATGCATTTACTTAAGTTAAGTGTTAAGTTCTCTACAACCGGATATTAACCAATTCCCATCTGCCACATAATCGCGGGCACGGCTTTCGAAAGTTCAAACCCTACAGGGGTGTCCCAACTTAGCCCATCACAAGCTCTCATGGTCAATGAACGATATTCCTTCTCCCGAGAAGACCTGATGAGCCTCAGAATCCTGGTTACAAGACATTTCTACAGTGGTAAAACAAAACCAGCAAGACCGCCCGAATGTGTCGATAGATCCCGATAGGAGCTGCTCATATCTCGTTCTGAGGGCACACCGGATGGGCAAGACGTCGGGTTGGCATAGACCCTAGTTGCCTAGGGGGCGCCAGACATCGCCCAGTTCGGACCAACACTTAGGGAAGCACTAGCCCAGGGGGGTTAAAATAAAGATGACCCTCGGGAGCACGACTCCCAAGGGAAAAGTATAGGTGGTGGTGAGGCAAATGATTAAACCAAGGTTGGGCCTTGCTGGAGGAGTTTTATTCAAGGCGAACTATGAAGGGGTTCCCATAACACCCAACCGCATAAGGAACGCAAAATCAAGGAACATAAGACCGGTATGACGGAAACTCAGGCGGCAAGAGTGCAACAAAACACCATGCATAAGGCCAAGCCTTCCACCCTTTACCAAGTATATAGATGCATTAATTAAATTAGAGATATTGTGATATCCCAACACATCCATGTTCCAACATGGAACAAACATCAACTTAACCTGCAACTAGCAACGCTATAAAAGGGGCTAAGCAAAAGCGATAACATAGCCAAACAACAATTTGCTAGGAAAAGGTGGGTTAGAGGGTTGACATGGCAATATAGGAGGCATGATATAGCAAGTGGTAGGTAGCGCGACATAGCAATAGAGCGGACAACTAGCAAGCAAAGATAGAAGAGATTTCGAGGGAATGGTCATCTTGCCTGAGTTCCTGTAAGGAAGAAGAACAAGTCCATGAAGACAACCATGGTAAACAACCCGGAAAGAAGCCTCACAACTCTGGAACGAAACCGAAGCTAACGAGAGAAGCAACCCGGAAAGAAGCAAACCACATGGTAAACAACCATCACATGAAGATCGCATGATGCACAACCAAGTATGATGCAAGTCTGGTTCAATGAGGCATGACATGGCAAAGTGCAACAAACAATACTACAAATTAGGTGGAGCTCAATATGCAACGAGTTACATATTGACAAAAGACCACATGACTTATTTAGTTCTCTCTCGGTTATGTACCCATCAATATTAAATGTTCTTAAACATGGCAAGGGGTGAAGCATATGAAAACTGCCTATCTAGGCAAGTTTAAATGAGGCCGGAACAACAAACAACAATTCGGAAAATCCTCATGTGCATAATATGAATTTGGTACTGTTCTGCCCTAAACCATATTTTAGAGTTGTTAATCATGCAAAGCAAGTACACCATGTTAAACTAGGCATTTTTCTACCCCATTTACATATAAAGTTTATTAAATTCGGAGCTACGGTTATTTAGTTATGAAATAAACCATTTTAACATGGCATTAAAGCAAATTAAAGCAAACAACAAGTTCAACATATCAAACATGCATGAAAGTTGGATATTGTGAAACTAGATGAAAGTTTAGTCAAGTTGCATAAATAAAACATTATAAACCGATGCCCGGTTCAAGAGTTATTAAATGCATGAAGTTAGGGGTTTTTCTGTAAAACTGTAAAACCTGGGATATTAGCCAAATTCGCAGCGCAGTAAAAAAAATACTACGGGCTGCATCTGGACCAGGCTTGGTTTCTCACCAGAGGGCTCAGCCCACGTAGTAGAGAAGAGCAAGGCCAGCAAGGGAGCGGCTGGTCCTTGCCATTGGGCTAGGTGTAGCAGCGTAGATGGGCCAAAACGCTGAACTCGCTCGAGTCCACGCGGGTGCGCTAGACGAGCGGAAGCAGAGGAGTGGTCAACGGGGGGTTGTCACGCTCGATGCAAGCGGCAGCTGGATGAACCAGAGGACGCGAAGGATCCCGCGACGGAGAGGCCAGAGATATCGGGGCTCGACGGATCCAGAGGCAGGCGACGTCGGGCGCGGTCGACGGCGAGCTCCCGTGTCGGGACGTCCATGGCGGCAGGGGACTTGGCGCGGGGAGAAGCTAAACGAGGACCCCCGGTTCAGGTGAAGCAGAGCCAGCGGCAGCGGCTTGGTGCAGATGCAGACGATGCCGGGGACGGGGAAACAGGCGGAGGTGCCCGGAGGTGCATGAAACGGTGAAGAGGAGGCCGGTTCGGGGCGATGCAGCCAAGGGCGTGCGGCGGTTGCGTCGGCTACAGCAGCCGCTCATTGCAGAGGAGAAGTGGTATAGCGAGGGACTTGCAGCGGCGGAGGAGCGCCAGCAACAGGCAGAGGGAGGCAGACCAGGTGGAGCTCAACTCCGGCAAGCTACTGCTCGTTATCGGCCGGATGGAGACGGATCGAGGGCGGCTGCGCTCCTGCTTGAACGGGTGAGATAGACATAGAGGTTAGAGAGAGAAAGAAGGAAAAGGGAGGACGAGGGGCACGGGCAGGGACATGACCTGAGAGGCCGGCAAAGGAGAGCTCCAGCTTTGTGGCATGGGAGTGCTCGGACAAAGGCGGCTGCGAGGACTCGGTGCTTTTGGTCTTCGGGAAGGACGAACGAGAGGCACGGGAGCTTGGCTCCATGGAAGTGCTCGAGAGGGAGGGGATCCAGATGCGGTGCCTGCCGATCCAAAAGCGAGGGAGGCCGGGCGCTTGGTGGTTAGATGGATCTGGCTGGTGGTGTGTGTTGGTTGGCTCGTTGGGGAAATGAGGAGAAGGCAGGATCGATTGGGTGGATCGGGCAAGATCCCAAGGAAAGTGGAAGACCAGGTGGGGCTAGTGGTGGCAGATGGGATGGATGGGATGGATGGGACGGCTCGGACTAGGGTTTGACTATTTATATATGTAGGAATTAGGGTAGGGATGTCTTGTCCCTATGATTATAATCGGACGACCGAGAAAAATGCTTAGGGGAGCCCAACAAAGAATCGGAGATGTTTTGTAGATGTTTGGGGATGATCTAGACCCATCGGTAACGACAACCCGGGTCGGGTTCGGGTAAGTTTTCGGACATGCGCGAGGGGTCGATGCACTGTGCAAAGAGGGGTTAGGCGAACGAGGTCAAGTGTGTGGTTGGACTGAGAAGAGAGATTAGGAATGCAACCCGACAACCATTTCCGGAGACCGGAAACGTCCGACGATAGACCGGCTATAATGCCGCTATATGTTTAACGGTTAGGCTATCAAACGAGCTCCGAATGCGACGAAAATTGACAAGCGGTCTATTTACACTATAATAAGACTGCACGCCAACTTTGAATCCATTTCGAGAACATTTTTATGCCACTTATAAAATAATATTTTGGAGGTGTCGCGGGCGCGTGCAAGTGTGTCTATGCTCAGAACGGACAACGGAAAGAACGAGGAGACTGGGACGGATGCAAGTTCTGAAAACATGATGATGCAATGGACATGATGACATGGCAAGATGAGACACACAAGAGAATGACAAGGCAACAACAACGAATAACTGGAAGACACCTGGCGCATCGGTCTCGGTGCGTCATAGCGTCCTCCCCAGACGACGACGGTGGCTCGTATTGCTGGCCGTGCGGAAGGGGCCACCCTCATGGTGCAGTGCCCACCATGGCAATTAGCGCGGTGTTGGGGAACACTGTAATTTCAAAAAAAAATCCTACGCACATGCAAGATCTATCATGGTGATGCATAGCAACGAGAGGGGACGAGAGTTGTCCACGTACCCTCGTAGACCGTAAGCGGAAGCGTTATGACAAGCGGTTGATGTAGTCGTATGTCTTCACGATTCGACCGATCCTAGTACCGAAACTACGACACCTCCGTGATCTGCACATGTTCGGCTCATTGACGTCCCACAAACTCTTGATCCAGCTGAGTGTCAAGGGAGAGCTTCGTCAGCACGACGGCATGATGACAGTGATGATGAAGCTACAGGCGCAAGGCTTCACCTAAGCACTACGACAATATGACTGAGGTGGATTATGGTGGAGGAGGGCACCGCACACGGCTAGTGTGCCCCCCTACCCCCGTATATAAAGGAGCAAGGGGGGACGCCAGCCGTCCCTTGTGGCGCGCCCTGAGAGGAGGAGTCCTCCTCCTAGTAGGAATAGGACTCCCCTTTCCTAGTCCTACTAGGAGGGGGAAAGGAAGGAGGAGAAGGGAGAAGGAAAGGGGGCCGTCGCCCCCCCCCCTTCCCTAGTCCAATTCGGACTAGAGGGGGAGGGGCATGTGACCTGTCC
>NC_041386.1:390397137-390416547 GCF_002162155.2 Triticum dicoccoides | reverse complement strand
GAAATCAGCCTGAACACTTATGGTGTCTGAATATAGCCGTCCAGTATATCGATAATTATGTCTCGACCATTTGGAGACTCCTCGTCATGTCCATGATCATATCTGGGACTCCGAACTACCTTCGGTAAATCAAAACACATAAACTCATAATACAGATCGTCACTGAACTTTAAGCATGCGGACCCTACGGGTTCGAGAACTATGTAGACATGACCGAGACACGTCTCCGGTCAATAACCAACAACAGAACCTGGATGTTCATATTGGCTCCCACATATTCTACTAAGATCTTCTTGGTCAAACCGCATAACAATATACGTTGTTCCCTTTGTCATCAGTATGTTACTTGCCCGAGATTCGATCATTGGTATCTCAATACCTAGTTCAATCTCATTACCGGCAAGTCTCTCTACTTGTTTCGTAATGCATCATCCCGCAACTAAATCATTAGTCACATTGCTTGCAAGGCTTATAGTGATGTGCAAATCGAGAGGGCCCAGAGATACCTCTCCGATACTTGGAGTGACAAATCCTAATCTCGATCTATGCCAACTCAACAAACACCATCAGAGACGCCTGTAGATCATCTTTATAGTCACCCAGTTATGTTGTGATGTTTGATAGCACAATAAGTGTTCCTCCGCTATTCAGGAGTTGCATGATCTCATAGTCATAGGAACATGTATAAGTTATGGAGAAAGCAATAGCAACAAACTAACCGATCATCGTGCTAAGCTAACGGGTGGGTCAAATCAATCACATCGTTCTCTAATGATGTGATCCCGTTAATCAAATGACAACTCATGTCTATGGTTAGGAAACATAACCATCATTGATTCAACGAGCTAGTCAAGTAGAGGTACTAGTGACATTCTATTTGTCTATGTATTCACACATGTACTAAGTTTTCGGTTAATACAATTCTGGCATGAATAATAAACATTTATCATGGTATAAGGAAATATAAATAGCAACTTTATTATTTCCTCTAGGCCATATTTCCTTTAGTCTCCCACTTGCACTAGAGTCAATAATCTGGATTACATTGTAATGATTCTAACACCCATGGAGTCTTGGTGGTGATCATGTTTTGCTCATGAGACAGGCTTAGTCAACGGGTCTGCAACATAGAAATCTGTATGTATCTTGCAAATCTCTATGTCTACCTCCTTGAATTGATCGTGGATGGAATTGAAGTGTCTCTTGATGTGCTTGGTTCTCTTGTGAAATCTGGATTCCTTTGCCAGGGCAATTGCACCAGTGTTGTCACAAAAGATTTTCATTGGACCCGATGCACTAGGTATGACACCTAGATCGGATATGAACTCCTTCATCTAGACTCCTTCATTTACTGCTTCCGAAGCAGCTATGTACTCCGCTTCACATGTAGATCCCGCCACGACGCTCTGCTTGGAATTGCATCAACTGACAGCTCCACCATTTAATAAAAATATGTATCTGATTTGTGACTTAGAGTCATCCGGGTCAGTGTCAAAGCATGCATCGATATAACCATTTACGACGAGCTTTTTGGCACCTCCATAAACGAGAAACATATCCTTAGTCCTTTACAGGTATTTCAGGATGTTCTTGACTGTTGTCCAGTGATCCACTCCTAAATTACTTTGGTACCTCCCTGCTAAACTAATAGCAAGGCACACATCAGGTCTGGTACATAGTATTGCATACATGATAGAACCTATGGCTGAAGCATAGGGAATGACTTTCATTTTCTCTCTATCATCTAAAGTGGTCGGGCATCGAGCCTGACTCAACTTCACACCTTGTAACACAGGCAAGAACCCTTTTCTTTGCCTGATCCATTTTGAACTTCTTCAAAACTTTATCAAGGTATGTGCTTTGTGAAAGTCCAATTAAGCGTCTTGATCTATCTCTATAGATCTTGATGCCCAATATATAAGCAGCTTCACCGAGGTCTTTCATTGAAAAATTCTTATTCAAGTATCCTTTTATGCTATTCAGAAATTCAGTATCATTTCCGGTCAACAATATGTCATCTAAATATAATATCAGAAATGGTATAGAGCTCCCACTCACTTTCTTGTAAATACAGGCTTCTCCAAAAGTCTGTATAAAACCATATGCTTTGATCACACTATCAAAGCGTATATTACAACTCCAAGAGGCTTGTACCAGTCAATAAATGGATCGCTGGATCTTGCACACTTTGTTAGCACCTTTTGGATCGACAAAACCTTCTGGTTGCATCATATACAACTCTTCTTTAAGATATCCATTAAGGAATGCAGTTTTGACATCCATTTGCCAAATTTCATAATCATTAAATGCGGCAATTGCTAAGATGATTCAGACGGACTTAAGCATCGCTACACGTGAGAAGGTCTCATCGTAGTCAACTCCTTGAACTTGTCGAAAACCTTTTGCAACAAGTCGAGCTTTCTAGACAGTAACATTATCGTCAGCGTCAGTCTTCTTCTTGAAGATCCATTTATTCTCTATGGCCTGCCGATCATTGGGTAAGTCAACCAAAGTCCACACTTTCTTCTCATACATGTATCCCATCTCAGATTTCATGGCCTCTAGCCATTTTGTGGAATCTGGGCTCATCATCGCTTCCTCATAGTTCATAGGTTCGTCATTGTCAAGTAACATGACCCCTAGGACAGGATTACCTTACCACTCTAGTGCGGATCTCACTCTGGTTGACCTATGAGGTTTGGTAGTAACTTGATCACAAGTTTCATGATCATCATCATTAGCTTCCTCACTTACTGGTGTAGGAATCACTGGAACTGATTTCAGTGATGAACTTCTTTCCAATAAGGGAGCAGGTACAATTACCTCATCAAGTTCTACTTTCCTCCCACTCACTTCTTTCGAGAGAAATTCCTTCTCTGGAAAGGATTCAATCTTAGCAATGAATATCTTGCCTTCGGATATG
The DNA here is from genome assembly GCF_002162155.2 of Triticum dicoccoides. NCBI lineage: Eukaryota > Viridiplantae > Streptophyta > Magnoliopsida > Poales > Poaceae > Triticum > Triticum dicoccoides. Next base: position 390,413,624 of record NC_041386.1, on the reverse strand, counting down.
TGATAGAAGGTGTACCCAATAGTCTCCTTGGGTATCCTATGAAGACACATTTTTCTGATTTGGGTTAAAGATTATTAGGTTGAAGTTTCTTCACATAAGCATCACAGCGCCAAACTTTAAGAAATGACAACTTGGGTTTATTGCCAAACCACAGTTCATAAGGTGTTGTCTCAATGGATTTAGATGGTGCCCTATTTAACATGAATGAAGTTGTCTCTAAAGCGTAGCCCCAGAACGATAGCGGTAAATCAGTAAGAGACACCATAGATCGCACCATATCTAGTAAACTACGATTACGACGTTCGGACACACCATTACGCTATGGTGTTTCGGGTGGCGTGAGTTGTGAAACTATTCCGCATTGTTTCAAATGAAGACCAAACTCGTAACTCAAATATTCTCCTCCACGATCAGATCGCAGAAACTTTATTTTCTTGTTACAATTATTTTCCACTTCACTCTGAAATTCTTTGAACTTTTCAAATGTTTCAGACTTATGTTTCATTAAGTAGATATACCCTTATCTACTCAAATCATCTGTAAAGGTGAGAAAATAACGATATCCGTCGCAAGCCTCAATGTTCATTGGACCACATACATCAATATGTATGATTTCCAATAACTCTGTTGCTCGCTCCATTGTTTCGGAGAATAGAGTTTTAGTCATCTTGCCCATGAGGCATGGTTCGCAAGTACCAAGTGATTCATAATCAAGTGATTCCAGAAGTCCATCGGAATGGAGTTTCTTCATCCGCTTTACAGAAATATGACACAAACAACAGTGCCACAAATAAGTTGCACTATCATTATCAACTCTGCATCTTTTGGCTTCAATACTATGAACGTGTGTATCACTACTATCAAGATTTAGTAAAATTAGACCACTCATCCAGGGTGCATGACCATAAAAGATAATACTCATATAAGTAGAACAACCATTATTCTATGATTTAAATGAATAACCGTCTCGCATCAAACAAGATCCAGATATAATGTTCATGCTCAACGCTGGCACCATATAACAATTATTTAGGTCTAAAACTAATCCCGAAGGTAGATGTAGAGGTAGCGTGCCTCTGGCGATCACATCGACTCTGGAACCATTTCCCACGCGCATCATCACCTCGTCCTTAGCCAATCTATGCTTAATCCGTAGCCCCTATTTCGAGTTGCAAATATTAGCAACAAAACCAGTATCAAATACCCAGACGCTACTGCGATCATAAGTAAGGTACACATCAATAACATGTATATAAAATATACCTTTCACTTGCCATCCTTCTTCTCCGCCACATACTTGGGGCAGTTCCGCTTCCAGTGACCAGTCCCTTTGTAGTAGAAGTAGTTAGTCTCAGGCTTAGATCTAGACTTGGGTTTCTTCACTTGAGCAGCAACTGGCTTGTTGTTCTTCTTGAAGTTCCCCTTCTTCCCTTTACCCTTTTTCCTGAAACTGGTGGTCTTGTTGACCATCAACTCTTCATGCTCCTTCTTGATTTGTACCTCCGCAGCCTTTAGCATTGCGAAGAGCTCAGGAATCGTCGTATCCATCCCTTGCATATTATATTTCATCATGAAGCTCTTGTAGCTTGGTGGGAGTGATTGAAGAACTCTGTAAATGACACTATCACCAGGAAGATTAACTCCCAAGTGAGTCAAGTGGTTGTTGTACACAGACATTCTGAGTATACGTTCACTGACAGAACTATTCTCCTCCATTTTGCAGCTGTAGAACATATTGGAGACTTCATATCTCTCAATCCGGGCATTTGCTTGAAATATTAACTTCAACTCCCGGAACATCTCATATGCTCCATGACGTTGAAAACGTCGTTGAAGTCCCATTTCTAAGCCGTAAAGCATGGCACACTGAACTATTGAATAGTCATCAGCTTTGCTCTACTAGGTGTTCACAACATGTGGCGTTGCTCCTGCAGTGGGTTTGTCACCTAGCGGTACTTCTAAGACGTAATTATTCTATGCAGCAATGAGGATAACCCTCAAGTTACGGACCCAGTGCGTGTAGTTTCTACCATCATCTTTCAACCTAGCTTTCTCTAGGAACACATTAAAATTCAATGGTACAACGGCACGGGCCATCTATGTACAACAACATAGACATGCAAAATACTATCAGGTACTAAGTTCATGATAAATTAAAGTTCAATTAATCAAATTACTTAAGAACTCCCTCTTAGATAGACATCCCTCTAATCATCTAAGTGATCACGTGACCCATATCAACTAAACCATGTCCGATCATCACGTGAGATGGAGTAGTTATCAATGGTGAACATCACTATGTTGATCATATCTACTATATGCTAGGCTCGTCAAGTTTAACCCGAGTATTCTGCGTGTGCAAAACTGGCTTGCACCCATTGTATGTGAATGTACAACTTATCACACCCGATCATCACGTGGTCTCTCGGCACGTCGAACTATACAAACAGTGCATACTCATGGTGAACACTTGTACCTTGAAATTTAGTGAGAGATCATTTTATAAAGCTACCGCCGAACTAAGAAGAATAAGATGCATAAAGGATAAACATCACATGCAATCAATATAAGTGATATGATATGGCCATCCTCATCTTGTGCCTTTGATCTCCATCTCCAAAGCACCGTCATGATCTCCATCGAAGCATCATTGTCGTCTTGCCAACTATTGCTTCTACGACTATCGCAATCGCTTAATGATAAGGTAAATAAATTACATGGCGAATGCATTTCATACAAAAAAGCGACAACCATATGTCTCCTGCCAGTTGCCGATAACTGTGTTACAAAAGATGATTATCTCATACAATAAAATTTAGCATCATGTCTTGACTATATCACATCACAACATGCCCTACAAAAACAAGTTAGACGTCCTCTACTTTGTTGTTGCAAGTTTTACGTTGCCGCTACGGGCTGAGCAAGAACCGTTCTTACCTACGCATAAAAAACCACAACGCGCTATAGTGATTGCTTTTTGATATTCAGAAAGAACCCTGTTCATTGAATGCGATTCAACTAAAGTTGGAGAAACTGACACCCACCAGCCACTTTTGTGCGAAGCACGTCGGTAGAACAAGTCTCACGTAAGCATACGCGTAATGTCGGTCTGAGCCGCTTCATCCAACAATACCGCTGAATCAATAATCAACTAGTGATGGCAAGCAATATGTATATACCCACGCCCACAACTCCTTTGTGTTCTACTCGTGCATATAACATCTACGCATAGACCTGGCTCGGATGCCACTGTTGGGGAACGCAGTAATTTCAAAAAAAATCCTACGCACACGCAAGATCTATCATGGTGATACATAGCAACGAGAGGGGAAGAGTGTTGTCCACGTACCCTCATAGACCATAAGCGGAAGCATTATGACAATGTGGTTGATGTAGTCGTACATCTTCACGATCCGAGCGATCCTAGTACCAAAAGTACGGCACCTCCGTGATGTGCACACATTTGGCTTGGTGACGTCCCACTAACTCTCGATCCAGCTGAGTGTTGAGGGAGAGCTTCGTCAGCTCGACAGCGTGATGACGCTGATGATGAAGCTACTGGTGCAGGCCTTCACCTAAGCATTACGACCATATGACCGAGGTGGATTATGGTGGAGGGGGGCACCGCACACGGCTAAGGGATCAATGGTCAACTTGTGTGTTCTAGGGTGCCCCTGCCCCGTATATAAAGGAGCAAGGGGGGAGGTCGGCCGGCCCTTGTGGCACGTCCTGAGAGGAGGAGTCCTCATCGTAGTAGGAATAAGACTCCCCTTTCCTAGCCCTACAAGGAGGGGGAAAGGAAGGAAGAGAAGGGAGAAGGAAAAGGGGGAGCTGCCCCCCTTCCCAAGTCCAATTAGGACTATAGGGGGAGGGGCGTGCGGCCTGCCCTGGCCGGCCCTCTCTCTCTCTCCACTAAGGCCCATGTGGCCCATTAGTTCCCGGGAGGAGGGGGTTCCGGTAACCCTCCGACACTCCGGTTTACTCCTAAATCACCCGAAACACTCCCGGTGTCCGAATATAGCCGTCCAATATATCAATCTTTATGTCTCGACCATTTCGAGACTCCCCATCATGTCCGTGATCATATCCAGCACTCCGAACAACCTTCGGTACATCAAAACACATAAACTCATAATACCGATCGTCAACGAACGTTAAGCATGCGGACCCTACGGGTTTGAGAACTATGTAGACATGACCGAGACACATCTCCAGTGAATAACCCATAGCGGAACCTGGATGTTCATAATGGCTCCCACATATTCTATGAAGATCTTTATCGGTCAAACCGCATAACGATATATGTTGTTCCCTTTGTCATCGGTATGTTACTTGCCCGAGATTCGATCGTCGATATCTCAATACCTAGTTCAATCTCGTTACCGAAAAGTCTCTTTACTCGTTCTATAATGCATCATCCTGCAACTAACTCATTAGTCACATTGCTTGCAAGACTTATAGTGATGTGCAATACTGAGAGGGCCCAGAGATACCTCTCCCATACTTGGAGTGACTAATCCTAATCTCGATCTATGCCAACTGAGCAAACACCATCGGAGACACATGTAGAGCATCTTTATAGTCACCCAGTTATGTTGTGACATTTGATAGCACACTAAGTGTTCCTATAGTATTCAGGAGTTGCATGACCTCATTGTCAAAGGAACATGTATAAGTTATGGAGAAAGTAATAGCAACAAACTAAACGATCATTGTGCTAAGCTAATGGGTTGGTCAAGTCAATCACATCATTCTCTAATGATGTGTTCCCGTTAATCAAATGAAAACTCATGTATTTGGTTAGGAAACATAACCATCATTGATTCAACGAGCTAGTCAAGTAGAGGCATACTAGTGACATTCTATTTGTCTATGTATTTAGACATGTACTAAGTAGCCGGTTAATACAATTCTAGCATGAATAATAAACATTTATCATGATATAAGGAAATATAAATAACAACTTTATTATTGCCTCTAGGGCACATTTCCTTCACATGGGAGCCGCAAAATCAAGAACCCGATGACGTCTCGATGGCCTCTTCAGACCCTCGGGCGTATCAAGGCTAACGGCGGGCCCTGGAGGATAGGCAGAGGGAAGGCGCACATGTCACCATCGCGCGGCACCGCGACAACCACCGCCAGACCAATGGGGAAAGTGATAGAGGGGATGAAGAGGAAACCAGTGAGCAAGAGTTCTAGAAGGCCACTAACGCCCTATGGATTGACGGGGGTGCATCTCTGTACTCCTCTCACTGCCAAGTTAAACAGTGGGCACGTGAGGTCAATTCCATGGAGCCAGCGGTAGAGTCTCAGAAGCCGCTCAAATGGTCATGCACGCACATCATCTTAGACGAAGAGGACCATCCTGACCGCAGCACTGCGGTAGGATGCTTGTCGTTGTTGGTTTCACCAACAATCTGCAACCTCAAAGTCACAAAGATAGCAGAGGAAGAACTGAAGGTCACTAGCCCGTTTCAAGGAATGAACCCCGGTAGGATCCATCCTAAGGGAAAGATCACGTTGACAGTGACATTCGGAGGAGAGTTGAACTACCACACTGAAAAGGTTATGTTTGATGTGGTTGACCTCCCCATGCCTTACAATGGAATCCTTGGACGCACAGCTCTGGCAATGTTCATGGTGGTATCCCACTATGGCTATAACACTTTCAAGATGCCAGGGCCGGTGGGAGTCATTTCCACTCCTTCAGACAAGAAGAACACAATTATTTGCGTGCATAAGTTGTACCGGGACGCTGTCACGGTAAAGGCTGCGGAAGCCACAGTTCCCGCCAAGGAAACCGAAGGAAAGAAGAAGGCTAGTAGGGACACCAGCAAGGAGTCCGAGAAGTGTACCTCATCGGAGTGTGCTGTGCCTGTTGATGACTTGCCGGAGAGTTCCAACAACAAGAGATCCAAAGTCGTTGCACATCATGTGAAAAAAGTCTCGGCAGGGCTGGCCGACACTGATGGTACCTTTACTATCACTGCTACCCTTGATGAAAAGAGGAAAGCGCGCTTGTTGCCTTCCTGTGGGCGAATGTCGATGTGTTTTCTTGTCAACCATCTGACATCCCCGGTGGTCCCAGGGAGGTAATCAAGCACAACCTTGTTGTCTCCCACATGCCCGACCCATCAAACAGAAGGTTTGGAAGCATGCTTTGGAACGGCAGCAATTCATTGCAGAAGAAATCAAGAAACTTGAGGAAGCTGGTTTGGTCAAAGGAGTGATGCATCCAACATGGTTATCAAACCCAGTGGTTGTATGCAAGGCTAACATGAAATGGAGGCTTGTATAGATTTCATCGATCTCAACAAGGCCTGCCCGAAGGACCCATTTCCCTTGCCGCACATCGACCAGATTGTGGACTCCACTTCAAGTTGTGATTTTCTCTCTTTTCTGGATGCATACTCTGGATATCATCAAATCTTTATGTCTAAGGAAGACGAAGAGGAGACCTCATTCATCACCCCAAGTGGCACATACGGCTTCATGCGCATGCCTTTCCGGTTAAAGAGTGTTGGGTCCACCTTTACCAGAGCGGTCCAGATTGGTTTTTAATCACAGTTGCACCGGAACATTGAGGCTTATATGGATGATATTGTGGTCAAGACCAAGGATAGATCAATCCTGATTCAGTAATTGGAAGAGACATTTGCTAATCTACGCGAGATCAATTTGAAGCTAAACCCGTAGAAGTGTGTGTTTGGTGTTGCCTCCGTCAAGCTACTCGGGTTCTTCGTATCCCATCATGGGATACAAGCAATCCCCGATGAGATCAAGGCTATTGAGCAGATTCACGGACCCAAGACGGTTAACGATGTGACGCGTTTGACACAGTGTGTTGCCGTGCTTAGCAGATTCATCTCCAAGTCTGTCGAGCGCGCCTTGCTGTTCTTCAAAATCTTGAAGAAGGCAAGACCCATCAAGTGGACCCCGGAAGCAGATACAACCTTGCAAGATTTGAAGACCTACTTGTCCTCCGTGCCTACTTTGGTTGCGCCCAAACCACAAGAGCCTTTGCTGCTATACTTGGCGGCAACTAATCATGTGGTTAGCGCAGCCCCTGTAGTGCATTGGGAAGTAGAAGAGACAAAGAGTAAGAGCAACCCGGCAAGACCAGATATGGATCAGGACAAAGAAGAGCACGACAGCGGAGACAACCCCAAGGACGCGACAAAGAAGAAAGTGGTGCAGCGCCAGTGTACTTCGTTAGCTCCCTCTTGGAGGGGGCTAGATCCAGGTTCTCTAGTGTGAAAAAGTTGATTTTTGGCCTCATCATGGCCTCAAGGAAGCTGCGCCACTACTTCCAAGCCCATGAGATCACGGTTGTCACTCGCTTTCCTTTGCAAAGGATACTCCGAAACCCTGAGGCTACTGGAAGAATAGTGGAGTGGGCATTGGAGTTATCAAGCTTTGGCCTGAAGTTTGAGAGCACATCAACAATCCAGAGTAGGGCATTGGCAGAGTTTATTGCAGAATGGACGCCAACCCCTGATGAAGACGTGCTAAATAGTTATTCCCGGCAAGGAAGCACCCCAAGAATGGATTATGTATTTTGATGGTGCCTGTTCCCTATAAGGTGGAGGGGCTGGCGTGCTTTTCGTTGCTCCCACTAGAGAGCACCTGAAGTACGTCGTCCAAATGCATTTTCCCCGAGAAGAGGCGACTGATACGTCTCCAACGTATCTATAATTTTTGATTGTTACATGCTGTTATATTATCATTCTTGGATGTTTTATAATCATTTTATATCATTTTTTGGTACTAACATATTGACAGAGTGCCAAGTGGCAGTTGCTGTTTTTTGCATGTTTTTTACATTGTAGGGAATCAATACCAAACGGAGTCCAAACGCAGCAAAACTTTTTGTTAATTTTTTTGGACCAGAAGACATCCAATGGGCCGGAGAAGTGCCTAGGGGTGCTCCGAGGGGAGCACAACCCATCAGGGCACGCTTGGAGGCCCAGGCATGCCCTGGTGAGTTGTGCCCACCTCGGGTGCCTCGCGAACCGCCTCTTTACTTTAAATACCCCAATATTCCAGAAACCCTAGGGGAGTCAACGAAAATAGATTCCAGCCGCCGCAAGTTCCAGAAACGCCAAATCCAATCTAGACACCATCACAGAGGGGTTCATCATGTCCATTCGTGCCTATCCGATGATGCATGAGTATTTCTTTGTATACCTACGGGTCCATAGTTAGTAGCTAAATGGATTCCTCTATCTCGTTTGATTCTCAATACAATGGTCTCTTGGAGATCCATATGATGTAACTCTTTTTGCGGTGTGTTTATTGGGATCCGATGAACTTTGAGTTTATGATCAGATCTATCTTTTTATCCATGAATGTTATTTGAGTCTTCTTGATCTCTTATATGAATGATTGCTTATAGCCTCGTATTTCTTCTCTGATATTTGGCTTTTGTTTGGCCAACTTGATCTATTTTTCTTGCAATGGGAAGAGGTGCTTTGTGATGGGTTCGATTTAATGGAGCTTGATCCCAATGACAGAAGGGGAACCGACACGTATGTATCGTTTCCATTAAGGATAACATGATGGGGTCTATTTCTACATAAATAGATCTTGTCTACATCATGTCATCATTCTTATTGCATTACTCTGTTTCTCCATGAACTTAATACACTAGATGCATGCTGGAGTCGGTCTACTAATCTTGGACGCACATATAATGATCATTTACTGGATATGGTCATGATTATTTGAAGTTGTATCAATTGCCCAACATTAATTCGTTTACCCATCGTTTGCTATTTTTCTTGAGAGAAGCCACTACTGAAACCTACAGCCCCCGGGTCTCTTGCTTAATATATTTGCCTTGGCAATCTATTTTCCTTTGCTTTTGTTTTTAGATCTAACCAAAAATACAAAAATACCTAGATTTAATTCATTTTATCTCGCGTTCCCGCGTGATCTATCTATCAAATTATTACGACTCTCTCACGTCCATTTGCCAATTTCTGGTGCCGTTACCCGAAAGGGATTGACAAACCCCTTTAACACATCGGGTTGCAAGTATTTGTGGATATGCTTGAGTATTTAAATCTCATGTCAAAACTAGACTATTGCTTTGAACCATATAAAATCCAAATGTCCATGCTACAAAGAAAAGAATATGAGATGACATGTTAGGCAGCATTGAAGGAAATATGCCGTAGAGGTAATAATAAAGTTGTTATTTATATTTCCTTATATCATGATAAATGTTTATTATTCATGCGAGAATTTTATTAACCGGAAACATGATACATGTGTGAATACATAGACAAAACAAAGTGTCCCTAGTATGGCTCTACATGACTAGCTCGTTAACCAAAGATGGTTAAGTTTTCTAACCATAGACATGTGTTGTCATTCGATGAACGGGATCACATCATTAGAGAAAGATGTGATGGACAAGACCCATCCATTAGCTTCGCATAATGATCGTTATGTTTTATTGTTATTGCTTTCTTCATGACTTATACATATTCCGTTGACTATGAGATTATGCAACTCCTAAATACCGGAGGAACACCTTGTGTGCTATCAAATGTCACAACATAACTAGGTGATTATAAAGATGCTCTACAGGTGTCTCTGAAGGTATTTGTTGCATTGGCATAGATCAAGATTAGGATTTGTATCTCCGAGTATCATAGAGGTATCTTTGGGCCCTCTCGGTAATGCACATCACTATAAGCCTTGGAAGCAATGTGACTAATGAGTTACTTACGGGATGATGCATTATGGAACGAGTAAAGAGACTTGCTGGTAACGAGATTAAACTAGGTATGATGATACCGATGATCGAATCTCGAGCAAGTAACATAACGATAACAAAGGGAATAACGTATGATGTTATTACGGTTTGACCAATAAATATCTTCGTAGAATATGTAGGTACCAATATGAGCATCCAGGTTCTGATGTTGGTTATTGACCGGATATGTGTCTCTGTCATGTCTACATCATTCTCGAACCCGTAGGGTCCGCACGCTTAACGTTCGATGATGATTTGTATTATGAGTTATGTGTTTTGGTGATAGAAGTTTATTCGGGGTCCCGGATGAGATCACGGACATGACGAGGTGTCTCGAAATGGTCCACAGGTAAAGATTGATATATTGGACCATAGTATTCGGACACCGGAATGGTTTTGGGATGTTTCAGATATTTATCGGAGTACCGAGGGGTTATTAGAACCCCCCCGGGGAAGTAATGGGCCAACATGGGCCACAGGGGAGAGAGGGGAGCCCACAAGGGGTGGAGTCCCCCGCATGGGCTGTCCGAATTGGACAAGCGAAAGGGGGCGCGACCCCCCTTTCCTTTCCCGTCTCTCTCTCCTTCGCTCTTTCCCGCTCCATGAGAAGGAAAAAAGGGGGGCGAATCCTACTAGGACTGGAGTCCTTGTAGGACTCCCCCCTCTTGGCACGCCCCTGTTGGCCAGCCTCCTCCTCTCCCTCCTTTATATACGTGGGCGGGGCACCCCTTGGAGACACACCAATTGTTCCATGCCATTTGCGGCGTCTCTCTCCATGGTTGTCACGGCATATCCAAGGCCACCTATGGGACCAGGAGGCTCCTTACTAGTTCGGCAGGGGGACGTCGCGTTGCACAAAGAGCAGACCAGTGTGCGGTAGGACGACAAAGAGCACACAAGAAATTTACCCAGGTTCGGGCCATCGCGAGACATAAAAGCCTACTCATGCTTTGTGGATTCATGGTGGAATGTGGATAATGCAACGTAGTACACATGCCCGGCAGGGGTCGCCGTATGGCAGCAACTACGCGTGTATGGGGTGCGGGTTCCTCGACCTTCCAACCCCTCCTACGGGTGGCATGGGCCTCCTTTAATACATTGAGGGGTCACCAAAATGGCGAAGTGGTCATTATCCACTGATATGATAGCAAATAGTGCTATCATACCTAACTCTGCCAGTTGACAGGATGCATTAAATGTACCGCTTAGTGTGACATCATTGGTTGCCCGGCAGGGCTTTCCGGGCTATCTCCCCAGCTCCGTGCTTGTTCTATTGACACGTCATAGGACGGGTGTCATCTGTATGTTCCTTCTAAAGGAAACGGCTACCATGCGGCGAATGGAAGCCACTTAATTACCTTGCAGTCATACACCGCACTGATTGACGACGTGGGTCGCGCTTGAGTGGTTAGTGGGGTGGTTTTGCCTCCGGAGTCCCGGCAGGCCCTACCGGGGCGCCTTGGTTGCTTGCTTCTGGTGGTGGCCTTGCCCCTTGCCCGGCTTGCCTTCCCGGCAAGGGAGGCCCTTCTCTTGCCGATATACTGCTCCTCTGGCTTGATCTTGATCCCTCTGAGTTGCATGATGGTTCTTCAATTCTCTTGGTCCTACCGTCTCTGACTCAAGCTGATGCTTTAATTCTGTTCTTGTGCTAGTGCACAGTCTGGGCAATGGACCCAGGGTCTATTGCACCGACAATGGTTTACTCGTCCGGTCATATTCACGTAGTGCTTAGGCGAAGCCCTGCGCGGATCACATCACCATCACCGTCACCACGCCATTGTGCTGACGAAACCCTCCCTCGACCCTCTGCTGGATCCAGAGTTTGAGGGACGTCATCGAGCTGAACATGCGCTGAACTTGTAGGTAATGTACGTTCAGTACTTGATTGGTTGGATCCCGAAGACGTTCGACTACATCGACCGTGTTAACCTAACGCTTTCGCTGTCGGTCTACAAGTGTACGTAGACACACTCTCCCCCTCTCGTTGCTATGCGTCTTCTATATTGATCTCATGTGATCGTAGGAATTTTTTTGAAATTGCATGCTATGTTCCCCAACAGTGGCATCAGAGCCGAGTCTATGCATAGATGATATGCACGAGTAGAACACAGAGAGTTGTGGGCGATAATAGTCATACTACTTAATACCAACGTCTTATTTTGATTGGACGGTAATGTTGGATGGAGCGGCTCCGACAGACTTGCAACTTGTTTTGCATAAAGGTGGCTGGCGGGTGTCTGGTTCTCCAAGTTTAGTTGAATCGAATTTGACTACAGTCGGTCCTTGTTGAAGGTTAAAACAACACACTTGACAAAAAATTGTTGTGGTTTTGATGTGTACGTAAGACCGGTTCTTGCTAGAATCCCATAGAAGCCACGTAAAATTTGCAACAACAAAGTAGAGGACGTCTAACTTGTTTTTGCAAGGCATGTTGTGATGTGATATGGTCAAGACATGATGTGATATAAGTTATTGGATGATATGGTCATGTTTTGTAGAAGTTATCGGCAACTATCAGGAGCCTTATGGTTGTTGCTTTATTGTATGAAATGCAATCACCATGTAATTTCTTTACTTTATCACTATGCGATAGTGGTAGTTGTAGAAGCAATAGTTGGCGAGACGACAACAATGCTACGATGGAGATCAATGTGTCAAGCTGGTGACGATGGAGATCATGACTGTGCTTTGGAGATGGAGATCAAAGGCACAAGATGATGATGGCCATATCAGGTCACATATTTTGATTGCATGTGATGATTATCTTTTTTGCATCTTATTTTGCTTAGTACGGCAGTGGCATTATAAGATGATCCATCACTAAATTTCAAGGAATAAGTGTTCTCCATTGCTATAGTTCATTGTGCCGAGACACCACATGATGATCGGGTGTGATAAGCTGTCCGTTCACATACAACATGTGTAAGACTGTTCTGCACATGCAGAATACTCAAGTTAAACTTGACGAGCCTAGCATATACAGATATGGCCTCAGAACACTGAGACTGAAAGGTCGAACGTGAATCATATAGTAGATATGATCAACATATAGATGTTTACCATTGAAAACTACTCCATCTCATGTTATGATCGGACATGGTTTAGTTGACATGGATCACGTGATCATTTGGATGACTAGAGGCATGTCTATCTAAGTGGGAGTTCTTTAGTAATATGATTAATTGTAGTTAAATTTATCATGAACTTAGTCCTCATAGCTTTTACATATATATGTTGTTGTAGATCAATGGCCCATGCTACCATTCCCTTGAATTTTAATGCGTTCCTAGTGAAAGCTAAGTTGAAAGATGATGGTAGCAACTACACGGACTGGGTCCATAACTTGAGGATTATCTGCATAGCTGCATAGAAGAATTATGTCCTGGAAGCACCGCTAGGTGCAAGGCCTGCTGCAGGAGCAACTCCGGGTGTTATGAACGCCTGGCAAGCTAAAGCTGATGACTACTCGATAGTTCAGTGTGCCATGCATTACAACTTAGAATCGGGACTACAAAGATGTTTTGAACGTCATGGGGCATATGAGATGTTCCAATAATTGAAGTTAATATTTCTCGCAAATGCCCGAGTTGAGAGATATGAAGTTTCCAACAAGTCCTATAGCTACAAAATGGAGGAGAACAGTTTTTGTTATTAAACAGATACACAGAATGTCTGGGTACCATAACCACTTCACTCAGCTGGGAGTTAATCTTCCGGATGATAGTGTTATTGATAGAGTTCTTCAATCACTGCCACCAAGCTATAAAGGCTTCGTGATGAACTATAATATGCAAGGGATGGAAAAGACAATTCCCAAGCTCTTCGCAATGTTTAAGGCTGCGGAGGTAGGAATCAAGAAGGAGCATCAAGTGTTGTTGGTTAAGAAGACCACTAGTTTCAAGAAAAAGGGCAAAGGGAAGAAGGGGAACTTAAAGAAGAATACCAAGCAAGTTGCTGCTCCCGAGAAGAAGCCCAAGTCTGGACCTAAGCCTGAACCTGAGTACTTCTACTGCAAAGGGACTGGTCACTTGAAGCAGAACTGCCCCAAGTATTTGGCGGATAAGAAGGATGGCAAAGTGAAAAGTATATTTCATATACATGTTATTGATGTGTACCTTACTAATGCCCGTAGTAGCGCCTGGGTATTTGATACTGGTTTTGTTGCTCATATTTGCATCCCAAAACAGGGGCTACGAATTAAAGGAAGATTGGCTAAGGACGAGGTAATGATGCGCGTTGGAAATGGTTCCTAGGTCGATGTGATCGCCGTCGGCACGCTACCTCTGCATCTACCTTCGGGATTAGTTTTAGACCTAAATAATTGTTATTTGGTGCCAGCGTTGAGAATGAACATTATATCTAGATCTTGTTTGATGTGAGACAGTTATTCATTTAAATTAGAGAATAATGGTTGTTCTATTTATATGAGTCATATCTTTTATGGTCATGCACCCATGATGAGTGGTCTATTTTTATTGAATCTCGATCGTGGTGATACACATATTCATGATATTGAAACCAAAAGATGCAAACTTAATAATGATAGTGCAAATTATTTGTCGCACTGCCGTTTAGGTCATATTGGTGTAAAGTGCATGAAGAAACTCCATGCAGATGGGCTTTTGAAATCACTTGATGCTTGCGAACCTTGCCTCATGGGAAAAATGACTGAAACTCCATTCTCCGGAATAATGGAGTGAGCTAGTGACTTATTGGAAATAATACATACTGATGTATGCGGTCTGATGAGTGTTGAGGCTCGCGGTGGGTATCGTTATTTCCTGACCTTCACAGATGACTTGAGTAGATATGGGTATATCTACTTAATGAAACATATGTCTAAAACATTTGAAAAGTTCAAAGAATTTCAGAGTGAAGTGGAAAATCATCATAACAAGAAAATAAAGTTTCTACTATCTGATCGTGGAGGCGAATATTTGAGTTATGAGTTTGGTCTTCATTTGAAACAATGTGGAATAGTTTCGCAACTCATGCCACCTGGAACACCATAGTGTAATGGAGTGTCCACGTGATATGGTGCGATCTATGATGTCTCTTACAGATTTACCACTATCATTTTGGGGTTATGCTTTAGAGACGACTGAATTCACGTTAAATAGGGCACCATCTAAACCCGTTGAGACGACACAATATGAACTATGGTTTAGAAAGAAACCTAGGCTGTCGTTTTCTTAAAGTTTGGGGTTGCGACGCTTATGTGAACAAGCTTCAACCTGATAAGCTTGAACCCAAATCGGAGAAATCCTTCTTCATAGGATACCCAAATGAAACTTTGGGTACACCTTCTATCATAGATCCGAAGGAAAGATATTCGTTTGTAAGAATGGATCCTTTCTAGAGAAGGAGTTTCTCTCGAAAGAAGTGAGTGGGAGGAAAGTAGAACTTGATGAGGTAGTTGTACCTTCTCTCGAATTGGAAATTAGTTCATCACAAAAGTCACTTCCAGTGATGCCTACACCAATTAGTGAGGAAGTTAATGGTGATGATAATGAAACTTCAGATCAAGTTACTACCGAACCTCGTAGGTCAACTAGAGTACGTTCCATACGAGAGTGGTATGGTAATCCTGTTTTGGAAGTCATGTTACTAGGCCATGACAAACCTATGAACTATGAGGAAGCAATGATGAGCCCAGATTCCATGACATGTCTTGAGGCCATGAAATCTGAGATGGGATCCATGTATAGAACAAAGTGTGGACTTTGGTTGACTTGCCCGATGATCGACAAGCCATAGAGAATAAATGTATCTTCAAGAAGAATACTGACGCTGATGTTAAATGTTACTGTCTACAAAGCATGACTTGTGGCAAAAGGTTTTCGACAAGTTCAAGGAGTTTACTACGATGAGACCTTCTCACCCATAGCGATGCTTAAGTCTGTCTGAATCATGTTAGCAATTGCCGCATTTTATGATTATGAAATTTGGCAAATGGATGTTAAAACAGCATTCCTTAATGGATTTCTTAAAGAAGAGTTGTACATGATGCAACCAGAAGGTTTTGTCGATCCTAAAGGTTCTAACAACGTGTGCAAGCTCCAGCGATCCGTTTATGGACTGGTGCAAGCCTCTCGGAGTTCGAATATACGCTTTGATAGTGTGATCAAAGCATATGGTTTTATACAGACTTTCGGAGAAGTCTGTATTTACAAGAAAGTGAGTGGGAGCTCTGTAGCATGTCTCATATTATATGTGGATGACATATTGTTGATTTGGAATAATACATTGTAACATCCCAAATATTCAATTTGGAATGTTATACATTATATCATCATTGCATATCATATTTTGATGCATTTTGGCTTGATCCTAGAAATTCTACGCAACTCAAGGACCCACAGAGAGAGTTGGGAATTTCCTTATTTTCAAATTTGAGTTTTTCTCGAATTTTGAAAGGAGGATCGTTTGCTTTTAATTATTTTATCTTCGAATATTTCTCCTATAAAAATAAAAGAGAGAGGATCAAATGACTTCCTCAAAATAAAGAAATATTGGAGATTTAATATTAAAATCAAATAAGATTTTTATTAGGATTTTTATCGCTATTTTATTTGAATTAGGAAAAATATGCATTTTTCAAAATTGCATTAGAGTCCCAAAAATATGTTCACCATGTCCGGTAGAGTTGTAGAGGACGGGAAAAATATATTTCAGGATTTTTGGAGTCCGTCTAGTATTTCTTTAATTAGTTATTCTTCAT
>NC_041386.1:390338225-390396842 GCF_002162155.2 Triticum dicoccoides | reverse complement strand
GCCGAGCCCCGCAGCCCGCGCCCCGCTGCCAAACCCTAGCGCCACCGCCACCTACTGTCGCCGCCCTCCTTTGCCAGAACCGCGCCGCCGCCGGATCTCGTCGCCGTTGACCACCGGTTGACCGGTCGGTTTTCTTCGATTAAACCCCTTTTTTTTATTTTTTCAGTTTATTTTCGGTAGATTGGTTTTCCGTTGGTTTAGTTATTTAGCGGATGTTTGTCCGTACGTTCGTTTTAACGAACGGTTTTCACCGTTTAGCCGCAGATAGCGAACGTTCATTCATTAGTACGTTCGCCAGTTTTTCTTTTTCCCGGATTTTTCGCGGTTATTTTGGACCGCGATTTCTGATCCGATTTTCGTTTTAGTTTATCTTTTCGCTCGTTTATTGGAATCAGGCGATTCAAGCGCCTAGAGTTTTGTCTCGAAGCCCTCTTTCTGTCTAAACAACTTAAACAAGTTTTTGCTATTGTAAAATTTGACTTTAGTCCAGATTAGTAAACGAAGCTTGTTTCTTTCGCAATTTGAGTTTCGTTGCTTCGTTTGATTTGATTCTTTTTTCCAACTGGAGTTCTTAAGTTGAACTTTCTGGTTAGATCTTCTTATTTGAGTTTTGCCCGTTCATTTTGCTTGATTGCTTATTGTATGCTTGTTTGTTTGCGATAGAGTACCCGGTGTGCGAAGCGTGCTACTACTAGTCTCTAGGTTTCACGGATCATCAGCAAGGCAAGTAACACTTTGATCATACCTCTTTACTACCCAGTTTTATTGCATTAGATGAATCCTCAAACACTTGCATGGTTAGGATCTGAATAAATTGTGGGTTGGGAAGTAGATGTGGTAGAACCTATTCATCTGTTTATTATCAAACCCTTGGGAGTTACTTCTATGTTGCTTATATTGCTATGCTATGCTTGTAGACGAGGATTGGGTGAGTGTATCCATGAAAGATGTGAGTTGTTAATTAATGGTTAACTTAAGGTGGCAACTTTAATACACATCTGGGAGGATTGAGGCACCTGGGGAACCCAGTGATTGCCTATATTTTTGGAAATCCCGGGGTACAGTGTGATTCTCCTATGGACTGTCACCCAGGCTCAAAGGGATCATAAGATTATTCATACTGGAAACTTCCGTGTGCATTATCGGCTCTAGCATAGTTGAGTAAGTTATGGGAAACCTTTCCATGAGGGGTTAGCAGATGTAGGGGATTGTAGGTGTAGATGCCTATCTATCGGTTAAGGGGACCTCTTCGGAAAGACTGTGTCTCGGTCATCCGTTTCTCAAACATCATGTAGTGTGAGAAATCCAGCGGAGGAGATTGAGTCTTGTGGGGAAAAGTGCACAAACCTCTGCAGAGTGTACAAACTAATCATGGTTAGCCGTGTCCCTGGTTATGGACATCTTGAGTATCTAGTTCTTGGATTATCATGTGGATCTCATCACTCTTAATATAAATTTGATTGGGTTATTAATTACTTTTAATTGGGATTGAGAGGGGGTTTACCTTCTCAATGTTTTCAACCAACTTTGTAGTTAAATAAAATTTATTCCTTCACAGTAGGGAAAAATTTGGCTTTCCGCAAAACTTATTTAACCATATAGCCTCCACCAGCCAAATATGCATGTAGTGATAACATTATTCCATTCATTACTCTCTTGTCTTTACATTGCCAGCATATTCCATGTGCTGACCCATTTTAGGCTGCAACGTATCATGTTGCAGACTTTTCAGACGACGAGTAAGGAGCCTTGGGTCATGGTCTTTCACTCAGTGATGCCGTTGGAGTTGATGGACTCACTTTATCTTCCAAGCCTTCCACTGTTATCGTATTAGATGGCCTTAAGCCATATTTATTGTAATAAGTTCTCTTTTGAGACATTCGATGTAACAAGTGTGTGATTGCTACTCTGTTATAAATCCTCAAGTACTACGAGTGTCAGCATTACCGATCCAGGGATGACACTGATGCACAAAGATCAGACTGTTTGAGGTCTGGTCGTTATAAGATGGTATAGGAGACAACCACTAAGCTAAAGCCCTAGATCACTACTCTCTTCTCATTTCTAACTCCTCTCCTTTTTCTACTCTTTAGGATGGCGGACGCAAGGAACAAGATAGCACAACCGGATTGTAACGCCCTCGATGTGGCTATATCTCCCACGTGTTGAAGCATGACTTAGAGGCATAACCGCATTGAAAGCAATGTCGCAAGTGAGGTAATCGTCACACAACCCATGTAATACATAAGGGGGAAAGATATATAGTTGGCTTACAATCGCCACTTCACACAATTACATGAATAAAGCATTACAACATCCAAATACAATCAAGGTCCGACTACGGAACCAAAATAAAAGAAGAACCCCAAATGCGACACGGTCCCCGATCGACCCCAACTGGGCTCCACTACTGATCAACTAGAACAGAACAACACAAAGGGCAAGATCTTCATCGAGCTCCTCCTGATCTTGGTTGCGCCATCTGCGCGGACTCATCGGCACCTGCAAACTGGTTTTGGAAGTATTTGTGAGTCACGGGGACTCAGCAATCTCGCACCCTCGCGATCAAGACTATTTAAGCATATGGGTAAGGTAAAGGTATGAGGTGGAGCTAAAGCAAGCGACTAGCATATATGGTGGCTAACATGCGCAAATGAGAGCGAGAAGAGAAGGCAAAGCACGATCGAGAAACTATGATCAAGAAGTGATCCTAGAACAACCTACGTCAAGCATTACTCCAACACCGTGTTCACTTCCCGGACTCCGCCGGAAAGAGACTGTCACGGTTACAAACGCGGTTGATGTATTTTAATTAAGGTCAACTTCAGGTTTTCTACAACCGGACATTAACAAATTCCCATCTGCCCATAACCGCGGGCACGGCTTTCAAAAGTTCAAATCCCTGCAGGGGTGTCCCAACTTAGCCCATCACAAGCTCTCACGGTCAACGAAGGAATAGACCTCCTCCCGAGACATTCCGATCAGACTCAGTATCCCGGTTCTACAAGACATCCTCGACAATGGTAAAACAAGTCCAGCAAGAATGCCCGATGTGCCGACATCCTGATAGGAGCTGCACATATCTCGTTCTCATGGCAACACCGGATGAGCGCTCCGTACAACTAAAACCAGCCCTCAAGTTTCCCCGAGGTGGCGCTGCAAAGGACTCTAGTTCGGACCAACACTTAGACAAGCACTGGCCCGGGGGGGTTAAAATAAAGATGACCCTCGGGATGTGCGACTCCCAAGGAAAAAAGGCTAGGTGGCGAATGGTAAAACCAAGGTTGGGCCTTGCTGGGGAGTTTTATTCAAAGCGAACTGTCAAGGGGTTCCCATTATAACCCAACCGTGTAAGGAACGCAAAATCCGGGAACATAACACCGATATGACGGAAACTAGGGCGGCAAGAGTGGAACAAAACACCAGGCATAAGGCCGAGTCTTCCACCCTTTACCAAGTATATAGATGCATTAATTAAATAAGATATAGTGATATCCCACCAAGTAAACATGTTCCAAACAAGGAACAACATCTCCATGTTCCAACATGGAACAAACTTCAATCTTCACCTGCAACTAACAACGCTATAAGAAGGGCTGAGCAAAGCGGTAACATAGCCAAACAACGGTTTGCTAGGACAAGGTTGGTTATAGGCTTGGTTCAAAAATATGGGTGGCATGATAAGCAAGTGGTAGGTATCGCAACATAGGCATAGCAAAAGAGCGAGCAACTAGCAAGCAAAGATAGAAGTGATTTCGAGGGTATGATCATCTTGCCTGAGATCCCGCAAGGAAGAAGAATGAGTCCATGAAGAACACAAACGGATGTTGATGAACGGGTCCTCACAAACGCGACGTTATCGGAACCAACCCGAAGAAGCAAACACCAGAAAAGAAGCACACAACATAGTAAACAACCAACACATGAACATGGTATGATATGCGGGATGCGGTATGCGATGCATATGCATGATTTGACAAGGAATGCATGAACCTGGCCTCAACTTGGAAATCCAAGTGTGCCACTGGAAAGATGAGATGAAATCGCTCGAAAACTATATAAAGAACGCCGGAATCGGAGTTACGGTTTGAAAATGGCAAGCAATTCCAATATGACACCGGTCTGCGATATACAACAAGTAGCCATCTAAATGCAACGAGATGAACATGCTACAGCACCCAAACATGGCAACAAAATACATGGCAGGGATGCATTCATGATGCTTAACAAAAGTCTAGCACTAAGCTACGGCCAAATCATCCATTAACAGGTTCAAACAAGCATGGCAAAAATGCATATGGTAACCAGATTTCAGACTTAGTGAAATTAACATTTGTGTGGAATTTCAGATCAGATAGCACTCTTTGGAGAAAAAAAACTACATGCTACAGGACATGAACATGGCAAATAAAAGCATGGCATGGAGCTATTCAAATAGCTTAACAAAAGTCCCTTAGTGACCTTGAGCCAAAAGGGATCACAAAATACATTTGCAAGCATGTGAACATGGCAAAAACATAATCAGTTCTCAGACTTAGTGAAAACTGGAGCATGCTGAAACAGATATCAAGTCATGATAATCTAAGCATTCATCCATCAAGAATACACAAAATGCAAGCTAGACATGGCAAGAACAATAACATAGCATGCACGACTCAACTACAACATCCTCGGCAAAATCGCTAACAAGTAGACAATCTGCCCGGATTCACGAAGTAGCAAAAGTAGAGCTCGATTGACTCAAGCTAGGTTGCTCCATAATTGCAAACAAAGACATGGATGGATAGATCACTACAGGATTAACAAAACATCCTTACTGATCATCCTCAAAAGAGGCACGGATCACTAGGAAACAACATGAACATATGGCATCATGAGAAAAACAGATCAAGGACTTAGTGGAATTGCTAAGTCCCTGAAATCAGCATTACCAAGTGCCTCACTTTGCAAGCTTGTGCTAGTTACCACACACATCACAAAAATACATGGGTTGCACCTCTGGAAAGATGACAAAACCCTTAACAAAACATATGTATAGCTCATTGGCATATCATGCACACAATAATCATGGCAAAAATGACAAATATTTAAATGGAGCAGCAGATCTGACAATTATCTCAAGTAGCACTCTTCTAACAGCATTTCGGGCATCAAGATGAACTCAAATGAAAATGATGCAATGAGATGAAATGATGTACTCTCCGAGGCGAACATTTTGATATGCTATATGCATGAATCGGAGCTATGGATGCAAAGTTACGATGCGATGAATAGAGGCATATGAATCTGGGAATTTCGGGGACTGTGCAATTTTACCCTCCGGGTCTAGGGTTGACTTTGGCACGGAAGTCGAGGCAGGGCCGGATCTCGTCGGGGAGTCGCCGGACTTGTCCGGAGAGGAGGAAGGAGGCGGGAGAGGAGGGCCTAGGCGTCGGATCCGGCGGGGTCGGCAGATCCGGCGACGGGGCGGCCGGATCTGTCGCCGGGGCGACGAACGGCGGCGACCGGCGGGGCGGAGCAGCGAGGGTGGCGCGGGCGCACTCCGGCGGCGGGGCACGGTGGCCGGCGCGCTCGGTCGAGGCGGCGGAGCTCAGCCGGCGAGGGAGACGCGGGAGCGGGCGCGGCTCTCCGCGGGCGGCGGTGGCGGCGGTTGGGCCCCGCGGGCTCACCCCGGGCCTGGGCGGGCCGCGCGGCTGGGAGGCGCGGGGAGACCCGGGCGGTGCCAAGTGGTGCCGCGGGAGTGGTGGAGATCACCGACGGCTCTGAGGTGGCGGCGGGGGATTGGTCGGGCGACGTGGCGGCGGCCGGCGGACATGTCCGATGCGGTGGAGATTTCGTCCGGGCGCGAGGAGGAAGATGGCTAGGGTTTCATCCGCGAAAATTTCGGAGGGGATCACAAATATATAGGTAGAGGGAGATAGGAGAGTCCAAATGAGGTGCAGTTTTTGGCCACGCGATCGTGATCGAACGCTCTAGATGATGGAGGGGGTTTTGGTGGGTTTTAGCCCCAATTGGAAGGGTGTTGGGCTGCAACACACACGAGGCCTTTTTGGTCCCTCGGTTAACTGTTGGAGTATCAAACGAAGTTCAAATGGTACGAAACTTGACAGGCGGTCTACCGGTAGTAAACCAAGGCTGCTTGGCAAGTCTCGGTCCAATCCGGAAATGTTTAATCCCCACACACGAAAGAAAGGTAGAAATGACCACCGGAGGAGAACGAAACGCCGGAATGCAAAACAGACAACGGGAAAAATGCTCGAATGTATGAGATGAACACGTATGGAAATGAAATGCACATGATGATATGATATGCAATGCATGACATGAAATAAATGACAAGGCAACAACAACGAATAACTGGACGACACCTGGCACATCGGTCTCGGGGCGTTACACGGATGAAGAAGCACCCTTTGGACAACACTTGAAGGAACTCACTAGGTACCTGAACATTGGAATACCAAGCTTCACCGGGACTTACAATGCCACTTTACCAGAAGAGGAGCACTGGATGATTCAAGTTCAAGTTCTAGGAAGGACATTTACGCTAGTCACTGAGCCCATAGGGTTTTCCTTTGATGCACCAACCTGGAGTCTAGGAAAGAGTATGGCAGCCCATATCACCATGGGACGCATTGGACAAGTTGACCACAAGGATCTCAAGGATACTATCTACTAGATTTGTGGGCGCCAAGATGATAAATGGGAGATGATCAGCACCAGGAAGGATAGATCAATTGATGCTTTCATCCAGGAGTTAAACCAGCACATTCGTTGCTAGGAGAACCAGATGTGCGCAGGCATGATAGATCTGAAGAAGGCGATGACAAGGATCACGGAATTGGAGGAAGAACTCAAGGCAACTCGCGAAGATTATGAGGAGGAAATCGTTGTACTAGTGGAGAAAAATGATGATCTGACAAGGAAGCTAGGAGTATTCATGGGAGACCCCGCACCAGGAGGAGAAGACGACCATTCCACTTGCCTGGACAACTACATCATCATCGACGACACCAACTCGGACCCCAATGATAGCGATGATGACTACATTGATGAAGCTGCAGCAGATATTATGGAGTCTTCGACCGATCAATATTTCTAGTGGACCACTATAGCAGTAGTAGTAATATTTCTAGTCCGAGCACTTCTGTAACGATAGTTCTAGACTGATTGTATGCCCTTGCTTGATTGATTGAGTGACATGATTGTGTTTGTCTCATGTGCATATGGGTAGTGTTTTCTCACTAGACCTCATTCTATTCTATTCTCTTCCCTCTAAACCATCAGATGCCTCCGAGACGTGACCCCAGATTTACCTTTCCACCAGAGCTTACTCAGTTGATCCAGTAGCAGAATACCTTGATGCAGTTGTTAGTTCAAAACTAAGGCAAGAACAACAACAACAACAACAACAACAACCCACCACCACCACCCCCAGTTGACAACTTAGCCCGTTTTCTAAGGTTGCAGCCGCTGGTGTTTTCCAGTAGCACCGAGCTGATAGTGGCAGATGATTGGGTCCGCATGATTGGAAGGGAGTTAACCACTGCAGGATGCACAGATGCTGAGAAGGTGTGTTTTGCAACGCACCAATTGGATGGACTAGCAGCCTCATGGTGGGAGAATTACACTGTCACCTATCCTATAGCCACTTTTACATGGGACAAGTTCCCGCAGGCCTTTCGCACTACCCATGTATCAACAGGAGCCATGGCCATAAACAAGTGTCAGTTTCGCAACTTACGACAAGGAGGATGCACAGTTGGCCAGTATGTTAATGATTCAAGTAAGCTAGCACGTTATGCCCCAGATGACGTCGCTACCGATGCAGCTAAGCAGGAGAAGTTCCTAGAAGGATTGAATGATGAGCTGAGAATGCAGTTGATGGTGGCAAATTTCAACAACTACCAGGAGCTGGTAGATAGAGCCCTCATGATTGAAGGGAAGCAGCAGCAGATTGATAACCGCAAGAGGAAGTATGGACAAGGGAAGTATAATTCTGGAGCTCAGTAGAGACCATGTTTTACCCCGAACTTGGGAGGACTTGTACATAACCATGGAGGCCACACTCACAATGGAGGAAGTTCGCACAACCATAGTGGCTCCAAGAATGGTAATGGAAGAAGCAACGAACAGAACCGTTCCAACCCAACAATGCCCGCCAAGAAAGATCTAAGCCATGTTACTTGCTACAAGTGCCAGAAGACCAGACATTACGCCAATGAATGTCCTGAAGCTAAGAATGGAAACGATAACGGAAGCTCTGGGAAGAAGCCCAACCCTTTCAACAGGGGAAAAGTGAACCACGTTAACATGGAGGAAATTGGAGCCCAGCCAGATGTAGTAATAGGTAAGTTTTGGTTAAGTCATTTAGTGATGTCGTACTTTTTGATACTGGTGCATTGCATTCATACATATCAAGGGGATTCATGGATAAGTATAAACTGCCCACCAAAGTTCTTAGTACACCTATGTTAGTGAGCTCGCCAGGAGCAGAGTATATGGCAAGCCAAGGATGTTTTCAGATGCCATTGACCATAGGTAGGCATGTTTTCCCCTCAGACCTGATAATTTTGGACTCGCAAGGTTTGGATGTGATTCTAGGTATGGATTGGCTATCGTTGTATGGAGGAAACATCGATTGCACCAGTAAGTCGATTTTACGCACCACCCTAGAAGGAAGAAGGATCAAGTATGTATCCCGGCATGTGTCGATTAGGACTCAAGTAAATTCCTTATCAGGAGTTGTACAGGAGGAAGTACCAGTGGTGAAGGATTTCCCGAGACATTGAGTTTTTGATTGAGCTTTTGCCAGGCACAGGGCCAATATCTAAGAGACCTTACAGGATGCCCACACAGGATTTAGAAGAAATTAAGAAGCAGAATAAGGAGTTACTGGATAAAGGATATATTCGCCCAAGTTCGTCACCTTGGGGATCGCCAGTACTTCTAGTGGAGAAGAAGGATGGATCCTTAAGGATGGTTGTTGATTATCGAGGATTGAATGAGGTGATGATCAAGAACAAATACGCACTGCCGATGATCAATGATTTGTTTGATCAGCTACAAGGATCTAAGGTGTTTTCCAAGATTGATCTGCGACCAAGGTACCTCCAGTTGAAGATTCGAGAGCAGGATATACCTAAGATATCTTTTACCACAAGGTACGGGCTATGTGAGTATACCGTTATGTCATTTGGCCTGACTAACGCACCTGCCTATTTCATGAACATGATGAACAAGGTGTTTATGGAGTTTTTGGATAAGTTCGTTGTGGTGTTGATTGATGGTATTTTGGTCTACACGAAGAATGAAGAGGAGAATAAGGAGCATTTGCATTTGGTACTTGGGAAGCTAAGAGAACATCAGCTATACGCCAAGTTCAGCAAGTTTTAGTTTTGGTTAAAGAAAGTTGGATTCCTTGGACATGTTATATCCGGAGAAGGAATAGCGGTAGACCCCAACAAAGTCGTCACTGCACCCACATCAGTTGGAGAGATCTGGAGTTTTCTTGGACTCGCAGGATACTACCACAGGTTCATTGAGAATTTCTCGAATAATTCAAAACCTATGACGGAGTTGTTGAAGAAGGACACCAAGTTAAAATGGACAGAGGAATGTGAGGCCATTTTTCAGGAGTTGAAGAAACGCTTGGTTACATCACCAGTGTTGATCCTGCTAGATCAACACAAAGATTATGAAGTGTATTGCGACGCTTCTTGTCGAGGACTTGGAGCAGTGCTTATGGAGGAAGGAGGAGTTGTTTCATATGCCTCACGACAGCTTAAACCACATGAGTTAAATTATGCTACGCATGATTTGGAGTTAGCACTCGTAGTGCATGCGTTGAAGTCATGGAGACACTTTCTCATCGGAAACCATTGTGAGGTATACATGGATCACAAGAGTTTCAAGTATATCTTCACGCAGAAGGAGTTGAATCTCAGGCCGAGGAGATGGTTGGAACTCATAAAGGATTATGTATCAGCTTTGGAGATTCAGTCTACTTTGATGGTTAGGATCAGAGAAGTGCAGAAGACGGACAAGGAGATTGCCGAGATAAAGGAAAGGATGAACAAAGGAAAGGCTAAAGTATTTCGTGAGGATGAGCACGATACCTTATGGTTTGAGGATAGCGTATATGTGCCAAATGATCAAGAGATCAAGAAGCTGATTTTACAGGAGGCCCATGATTTGCCATATTTGATTCACCCAGGAAATACCAAGATGTACTTGGATTTGAAGGATAGATTCTGGTGGACCAGAATGAAGAAGGATATTGCAGAGTATCAAGCAGTTTGTGATGTATGTCAGAGAGTGAAGGCAGAACATCAGAAGCCATCAGGATTGCTACAACCATTGCGGATACTTGAATGGAAGTGGGATAAGCTAGGCATGGATTTTATCACGGGATTACCAAGGACTCGTTCAGGCTATGACTCGATATGGGTTGTAGTCGATCGTTTGATGAAAGTAGCTCATTTTATCCCAGTGAAGACCACTTACACCAGTGCTAAGTTGGAAAAGATATACATGACCAGGATCGTATGTTTGCATGGAGTTCCGAGGAAAATTGTATCAGATAGAGGAACCCAGTTTACCTCAAAATTTTGGAATCAGTTGCATGAAACTTTGGGGGCCAGGCTGGAGTTCAGTACAACTTTTCACCCGCAGACGGATGGACAGACTGAGCGAGTCAATCAGATTCTGGAGGACATGTTGAGAGCTTGTGCACTAGATTATGGATCTAGTTGGGATGATAATTTGCCTTACGCAGAGTTCTCTTACAAAGAAAGTTACGAAGCCAGCTCGAAGATGGCCCCTTTCAAAGCATTGTACGAAAGGAGGTCCTGAACACCGTTGTTGTGGGATGAAGTTGGAGACCGATAGTTGTTTGGACCAGATTTGATTAAAGAGTCTGGATAGAAGGTTAAACTGATTCGTGATAGACTCAAGCTAGCCCAGTCCAGGCAGAAGAGCTATGAAGATTCTAAATGCAAGGAGACAGTTTACGAAGTTGGAGACAGAGTGTATCTTCGTGTATCACCACTCCGAGGAGTGAAGCATTTTGGAGTTAAGGGAAAGTTAGCACCATGTTTTGTGGGACGATACAAAGTTTTGGAACGTATGGGAGAAGTTGCTTACAAGTTGCAATTGCCCGAAGGATTGTCAGGAGTTCACGATATGTTCCAAGTTTCTTAGTTGAAGAAGTGCCACGGAGAGATGGCTGATATCCCTCTAAGAGATACAGTGCCATGCAGAGATGGTTGATATCCCTCTGAGAGATACAATGCAAATCTTTTTCAACATTATTGAGTCTCACTAACAATTACATAAATTTTGTGCCACCATCCTAACCGAGCTCCTCCATAAGCTCCCTTCGTGTAGGTGTGAGAGATTGACACGATACAGTACCAATTGTGCTATTTCCTTGTTACATCATTGAGTGATCCTTGATCCATTCTCAACATCGGTCAAGGTAGATTTGGTATTGTTCTTCCTTTCTCCCACTCACACATTTACTTGAAATAATGGATAGGCCAATTACTTCTACCAACCCACGCTTCATCTAGCAAGACGAGGACCGGAACACCTACGTCACCAAGAACCACCTCTTCGGTGCACAAAGAGCTTTGCATCAAGAACAACAAGCATTCTTCTACCACTTCGTCCAACGACTTGCGACTCTCCGAGCAACGTACAAGAGACTACTTCGACAACAAGCTCGATAAACAAAAACAAGAGAGCAACGCAAGAATGGATAAGATTCGTGCCTTGTTGTTCAAGCACTCTTCTACCACTTCGTCCTATGCAAGGAGGAGCCACTCAAGTCGTCATTCCGACTCTATCTCCTGCTCAAGTACACCGACATTGAACACTCTTCGACGAGCTGCATGCCAAGACCGGCAAGAAAACCATATTCCTCTACACGGCACCAAGTATCAAGAGCAATTTCTAGTGCAAGAAAATCAACACTATCCAAATCAAGCTACCTTTGCGCAAGCACAAGAACGGCAACACCTACGCCAACAAGAGGAAGAGCCAGCACACCGATAATAAGACGAAAAAGATGCCGAGGCAGAACATCAACAACAACGACGACGAGAAGCTCAAGCACTTGAGGCCCAACATGCCCTTCAAGACACAATTCGCAATGTCGTCACACGCAACCGACATACACGTGAGCAAGAATAAGCATTTCGCGACAAAGTTCAAGAGAGGTTTTATCAAGCACGATTGCAACAACAAGTTCCTCAAGCTCCTATACATGCTAGACAAGCTCCTCCACAAGCTCGACAAGAACAACAAGTTCAACAAGAGAAACACGACAATGACAATCCTCC
Organism: Triticum dicoccoides; assembly: GCF_002162155.2. Classification (NCBI taxonomy): domain Eukaryota; kingdom Viridiplantae; phylum Streptophyta; class Magnoliopsida; order Poales; family Poaceae; genus Triticum; species Triticum dicoccoides. The sequence continues at coordinate 390,384,498 of NC_041386.1, read as the reverse complement.
ACGCCAAGAGCCACTTGAGGGCGACAATCCTCCACAAGAAGTACGTCATCACCCTCGTCCCCAACACAATTAAGAGAAATGATACGGCAAACTCAAGCTCAACATGCCCAAGTTTTTCGGAAACAATTATCTCAAAGTGTATCTTTTTCATGGGTATTGAAGGTTGACAAGATCTTCCCTTTGCACAACTATGAGGAAGAGAAGAAGATCGCCATGGCATCCCTTGAGTTCCAAGACTATGTCCTCATTTGGTGGGAACAAGTCACTGAGTGTCGAGAAGCAAGAGGTGAACCAATAATCACAACACGGGATCAAATGAAGGATGTCATGAGAGTGTGCTTTGTGACAACATACTAAAACCGCGATCTCTTCAAGCGACTACAACTCAAGCATGGAACAAAGACCGTTGAAGAATACTTCAAAGAAACGGAGATTGCCCTGATAAGAGCTAATGTCACGGAAGATGATGAGCAAACCATGGCACGTTTCTTGAATGGACTCAATCATCCTATCAAGAAGATCGCCGACTTCCAACCATACTCAACCCTCATCGAGCTAGTGCACCAAGCTAAAAAACTGGAGTGACAAGTGCAAGATGACTCCAAATATGCCAAGTACTCTTCCAAGACATATGGCTCATACAATCAAGTTTCAACGACTACACCGACTTCTACCTCAGGCAAACCTTCTCCAAGCACCGGGGACCAGTCAAGTTATAAGAAAACTCCGACAACCTCAAGTCATCCTCCTACTACAAGCAACTTCAAGTCGCTACCGCGTCAACCCTGAGCAAAACCGAGGAGATCCAACGGCAAGTACAACAACTCATCGACAGTGGGCATGTACGCGGAACCTTGAGCCCATGTGCCGTACTGGTAATCCTTGTTCCCAAGAGAGCTGGTACATAGCGGATGTGTTCCGATTGTCATCCTACCAGTGCTATCACGGTTAGACATTGCTACCCCAATCCACGCTTAGACGACATGTTAGTTGAGCTTAGCGGAGCCACCATTTTCTCCAAAATTGACCTTAAAAGTGGCTACTATCAAATACGCATCCAAGAATGTGATGAATGGAAAAACGCTTTCAAAACCATGTTTGGCTTGTATGAATGGTTGGTCATTCCTATCGGCTTATTCGAGCCACCCGAGACGTTTATGCGTGTGATGCATTTTGTTCTTAGGACCTACATTGGTGTATTTGTTGTGGTCTATTTTGACGATATTCTTGTATTTAGCAAATCCCTCAAAGATCATGTCCCTGATACGTCTCCAACGTATCTATAATTTATGAAGTATTCATGCCAATATATTATCATTCCTGGATGTTTTACAATCATTTTATAACAACTTTATATCATTTTTTGGGACTAACCTATTGAACCTGTCCCGAGTGCCAGTTGATATTTTTTGCTTGTTTTTTACATCGCAAGAAATCAATATCAAATGGTGTCCAAACACCGCGAAACTTTACGGAGATTTTTTTGGGCCAGAAGGAACCCAATGTGCCGGAGCTGCACCTGGGGGTGCCTCAAGGGGGGCACAACCCACCAGGGCGCGCCAGGGCCCTTTGGCACGCCTAGGTGGGTTGTGCCCACCTCGGTGGCCTCCGGCACCCCTTCTTTGCACTATATATTCCCAAATATTCCGAAACCCTTGGGGTTAACATAGATCAGAAGTTTTGCCGCCGCATGGCTCCGTAGCCACCGAAAACCAATCTAGACCCGTTCCGACACCCTGCCATAGGGGGGATCATCTCTGGTGGCCATCTTCATCATCCCGGCGGCCACCATGATGAGGAGGGAGTAGTCCACCCTCGGGGCTGAGGGTTTGTAGGAGTAGTTATGTGATTTATCTCTCTCTCTCCCGTGATCTATATCATGGGCTTTGTTAATATATTCGGATCATATGGTGTTTTCCCCTCTCTATCTTGTTGTGATGAATTGAGTTTTTCCCTTTGAGATTTTGTGGTTATCGGATTGAATAATTTTATGGGTTTGAGAACACTTGATATATGTCTTGCAACTGAATACTCGTGGTGACAATGGGGTATCGTATTGATTCACTTGATATATGTTTTGGCACTCAACTTGCGGATTCTCGTGGTGACATTGGGGTAATCTATGCATAGGGGTTGATGTATGTTCATGTCCTTGTTTCTCCGGCAGAAATCTTGGGGCCCACTTGTAGTTCTTCGTATGGATTGAGTATTCTGAATATTATTATGCTTTGGTGTTATTCTAGTAGGAATTCTAGGATAGATCGAACGGAAAAAATAGCTTTCCATTATTTTAGTACGAACTCTTGAATAGATCGAATAGAAAGAATAGCTTTGAGGTGGTTTAGTACCCTACAAACAATTCCTGCCTTTTGTTCTCCGCTAATAGGAACTCATGAGTGATTCTTCGTTACACTTTGAGGGATAATCAGATGATCCAACTATGTTAGCATTGTTTAGAGATTGCACTAGCGAAAGTACGGAACCTAGGCCTTGTTTTTAAGCATTGCAATACCCATTTTGTCCGTGTTTACTATTTGCTACCTTTCTGTTTTTATTTATTCAGATTATAAAAATATATTTCTACCATCAATATTACACTTTTATCACCATCTCTTCACCATTCTATTGGGTGTGTTGGGGACACAAGAGATTGCTTGTATTTGGTTGCAGGGTCGTTTGAGAGTGACCATCTTCATATTACACCTCTCACGGATTGATAAACCTTAGGTCATCTACTTCATGGAAAATTGCTACTGTCCTACGAAACTCTATGCTTGGAGGCGCAACACATGTCTACAAGAATAAAGTTGCGTAGTAGACCTCAGTACCCATCTTGTAACCGTTTTGGAAACTCTTAGAAAAGAGCTGTTGGTGGAAATGACACCTATGGGATCATAGGGAATCCCTTCTACGGTTGGCGGACGCGGAGCTGTGGAAAGAGCAGGTTTAGAAGATTAGCATGGCGGAGTTTATCCAGGTTTGGGCCGCAAGTGATGCATAATACCCCACTCCTGCTGGTTTGTGTTTATCTGGTGTTCTTGGACTAGCTACAAAACGTGTAGGTTCGAAAAAGTCTGAATCCTTCTCTAGTATGCCTTGGGCCTCCTTTTATAGCCAAAAGGGTCACCACAGCGGCACACAAGAGGTGGAAAATCATACTGTATACAAATCTATCGCCTAGTACCATAGGACAAATGAATTTAATGCGCTGCCGACGTGCCCCCTCACTTTATCAGGGACGGCAAGGAAGCTCGTCTCGTACGTTGCCATCTCGTCTCGCACTGACGCGCGTCCAAACTGACTAGGCGTGCAGCACATGCTGGCTGGCTCCCTGCTGAGTTGGTGCGGTGGCAGAGTCTTCACGAAGATCTGCATGCCACCACGCAGGTGCTCGCTGAGTTGGCCTGGAAGCTGCACGTCGCCAGGTAGGTGCCTGCCTCGCTGGCGGGTTGACTGCTGTGTTAGAACGACGGTGGAGCCTTGGCAGGTGGGGGCCCGACTACAGCCCCGCAGATGTCCCCGGCAAGGGTCTTGCCTGGGCCCCGACAAGGGCCTTGCCGGGGTCTCACAGGTGTCCCCGGCAAGGGTCTTGCCGGGGGTCTCATGAGTGTCCCCGGCAAGGATCTTGTTGGGGGGTTTCTGTCTTCTGGTTCTCATCTAGTCTAGTATGTTCTTGGTCCTTACAAAGGTCCGCATGCCACCATGCAGGCGCCTCCCGAGCCTTGGTTCCAATGTTGTTGACTATGTTAGAACTCTTAGGCTAAAGGGTGTCGGCTCTGATGGTGTTGGGAAAGTTGCCCAGACAAGACTCTTGCCGGGGCTATGTAAGCTCCTCTGGCAAGGCTCTTGCTGGGGAAAGCCCACCCTATCCCTCTGCTTCTCGCGCCTTCGGCTTGGCGCTGCTCTTGTAGTCTTGTATCATCACTTCCTCTACCCTACCAAGTGTGGCCACAGGCATGTGGGAGCGACTGCGTGTGCACAAGTAAAGGGGTACAAAATGGACCCCTACTTTTGTACACCGACAAGAGCTCCTTTATGCTAATATGGACAAATTCCTTTTTGGTGTTGATAAGCTTGTTTTCTTGGGTTTTGTTGTGTCTTCTAAGGGTGTTCATGTAGATGAGTCTAAGATTGAAGCTATTAAAACTTGGCCCCAACCAACAAACATACAATAGGTGCATACTTTTCTTGGCTTTGCAGATTTTATCATTGTCTTGTGAAGGATTTTAGCACCATTGCTTTACCTTTGCATGCCTTGAGTAAGGAAAATGCACCATTTGTTTGGGGACCATCTCAAGATACCGCATTCAATGAACTTAAGAATTTGCTTACGCACGCCCCTTTGCTTGCATTACCCAACTTTGATAAACCATTCGAGATACATTGCGATGCTAGCGGTTATGGTATAGGAGGTGTGTTGATGCAAGAGAAGCGCTCCATAGCTTATTTTAGTGAAAAACTTTCCGGAGCGCAACTCAATTACCCCATATATGACAAAGAGCTATATTCTTTAGTTAGAGTCTTACATGTTTGGGAGCATTATCTCCGCCCTCATGAATTCATTCTTCAGATAGATCATGAAACACTTAAATATCTTAAGGGTCACACTAAGTTGAACAAACGTTTCACGGGAAACCACGGCCACCTATGGGACCAGGAGGTCCCTTACAGGTTTGGCAGGGGCGACACGTTGCACAAGGAGCAGACCAACGTGGGCAGCGCGGCAGAGATCACACAAGCAACTTACCCAGGTTCCGACCGCCATGAGCCATAAAACCGTAGTCCTGCTTTGGTGGATTGATGGTGGAAAAGGTGGTGGTGGTTCGTAATACACTTTCTCGGCCAAGGTTGCCTCAGGCAGAAGTGGCAACACGCGTATGGAGGTGTGAGTTATCCAATCTTCTAACCCTCTCTACGGTTGCCATGGGCCCCCTTTTGTAGATCAAGGGGTAACCACAGTGGCAAAGTAGTCATTATGCACTGATAAGATAGCAAACAACTCTATCATACCAAACTCTGCGGGCTGACAGGGCACATTAAACGCAATGCTTAACGTCACATCGTTGGTTGCCCGACAAGGCTCGCCGGGCTATCTTGCCATCTCCGCGCCTACTTGCTTGACACATCGCAGGATGGGTGTCATCTATAGGTTTCTCCTGTAGGAAATGGCTGCCATGTGGCAAATGGCTGCCACTTAATCACCTTGCAGCTTGACACCACACTGATCAACAACGTGGGTCGTGTTCTAGTGGTTGGTGAGGTGGTGTTGCCTCCGTGAGCCCCGGCAGGCCCTACCGGGGCGCCTTGGTTGTCTGCTTCCGGGGGTAGCCTCGCCCCTCGCTAGGCTCGCCTGCCCGGCAAGGGAGGCTTCTCTCTTGACGATATCATGCTTTCTTGGCTCAATCCTGGTCCCTCAGATATGTATGTTGGTCCTTCTAATCTCTTGGGTCCTTGTACTCTAACTTGGGCTGCTGCTTCAATCTTGTTCCCATGCATGTGCACAGTCTGGGCAACAGAACCTGGGTTTGTTGCACCGACAAAACGTCATGCTAAATGGAGTGAATCATTGAGTCATTTCGTTATGTCATCAAGTATATCAAAGGCAAAGAGAATGTTGCGGAGAATGCGCTCTCTCGTAAATGCATGCTTGTTACCCAACTTGAATTGGATGTTATTGGCCTTGATCACATAAAAGACTTGTATGCGCATGATCTTAATTTTTCTATTCCTTATGCCAAATGTTTGACGCATACATCTTGGGAACGATATTACATCACGGATGATTATCTTATGAAAGCTAGCAAACATTGCATTCCCGAGTCTTCTCTTCGTTTGTTACTTTTGCAAGAAGCTCATGGAGGAGGACTTATGGGACACTTTGGACGCGATAATACCTTCGCCATGCTCTCGAAGAACTACTTTTGGCCCAATATGGTCTGTGATGTCTCACGTTTCACCAACCGATGCTCTACATGTCGCAAAGCTAAGTCTAAAGATCAATCCCATGGTCTATATATGCCACTTCCTATTTCTTATCACACATGGGAAGATATTAGTATGGACTTTGTGTTTGGTTTGCCTCGAACTCAAAATGGCAAAGATTTTGTCTTTGTTTTTGTGGACCGATTATCTAAAATGGCTCATTTCATACCATGCAAGAAGATAGACGATGCTTCACATGTTGCAAATCTTTTTTGTAGGGAAATCTTACGCCTACATGGAGTGCCAAAGACTATTGTCCCGAACCGCGACATCAAGTTCTTGAGCTACTTTTGGAAGACCTTATGTGCCAAGCTCAAAATCAATTTTTTGTTCTCTTCGGCATACCATCCTCAAATCGACGGCCAAACAGAGGTCATGGACTGGACGTTCTCCACTCTACTTTGGGTGATGATCAAGAATAACATCATGGAGTGGGAGGAATGTCTACCCATTGCCTAGTACACCTACAACCGCGTAATACACTCTACTACCGGAAGTCCCCCTTCGAAGTCGTCTACGGATTCAACCAGTTATCCCCGTTGGACATTCTACCTCTACCTCTACAAGAGCGCATCAACATGGTGTTTGTGCAACAAACCTTGGGTCCGGTGCCCAGACAGTACACATGCCCAAGAACGAGTTTGTAGCATTCAAGTTCAGATCAAAGCACAAAGGGATCAGTTCTTTGAAGGATCAAAGTGCAGATCAAGAAAACAAACACTAGCCAGAGAGACAAGATACCACTAAGGGAAGAACCTCCCTTGCTGGGTAGGTGAGCCTGGCAAGGATGGGGCTAACCCGGAAGCAAGCCTCCAAGATCGTCCCGGCAGGCCTGCCAGGGCTTGCAGTGGCAAACCACTCCACCGCGCTACCTCACAGCAACACACATCGTCAATAAGTGTGGTGTCAAGCTCCTAAGTGACTAAGTGGCTGCATCCTACCACATGGTGATACGTCTCCGTCGTATCTATTATTTTTGATTGTTCCATGCCAACATTCTACAACTTTTACATACTTTTGGCAACTTTTTATACTATTTTTTGGGACTAACATATTGATATAGTGCCCCGTTCCAGTTCTTCTTTGTTGCATGTTTTTTGTTTCAACGAAAATCCATATCATACGGAGTCCAAATAGGATAAAAATTTACGGAGATTATTTTTGGAATATGTGATTTTTGGGAAAAAGAATCAACGCGAGATGATGCCGAGGGCCCACAAGGACGGAGGGCTTGCCCCAGGTGGTAGGGCGCGCCCCTGGTCCTTGTGGCCACTCCGTAAGGTAGTTGGTGCCCTTCTTCTAGTGCAAGAAAGCTAACATCCGGATAAAAATCGTGTTAAAATTTCAGCCCATTCGGAGTTACGGATTTCGGGGAATCCAAGGAACGGTGAAAGGCCAGAAACAAAGAGCGCGGAAATAGAAGGAAACAGAGAGAGAGAGAGATCCAATCTCGGAGGGGCTCCCACCCCTCCGCTAACATGGAAGCCAAGGACCAGAGGGGAAACCCTTCCCCCATCAAGGGGAAGGTCAAGTAAGAAGAAGAAGGGGGTCTCTCTTCCCCTCTCTCCTGGTGGCGCCTGAGAGCTCTCGGGGCCATGATCGCAATGACAGTCTATACCAACAACTGCGCCGCTGTCATCACCAACTCTCTCCCCCTCAATGCAGCGGTGTAACACCACTTCTTCCCTTTGTAATCTCTACTTAAACATGGTGCTCAACGCTATATATTATTTCCCAATGATGTATGGCTATCCTATGGGTTCATTGATGATTGTGATTGGTTTGAGTTGCATGTTTTATTATTGGTGTTGTCCTATGGTTCTCTCTGTGTCGCGCAAGCATGAGGGATCTCCACCGTAGGGTATGCAATATGTTCATGGTTTTCTTATTGTCTGTGCTGCGTGAGTTATAGAAACACAAACACAGATAAGTGGGTTATTGTGTCTGGGAATAAAGAGGACTTGATACTTTAATGCTATGGTTGGGTTTTACCTTAATGATCTTTAGTACTTGCCGATGCTTGCTAGAGTTCCAATCATAAGTGCATATTATCCAAGAAGAGAAACTATGTTAGCTTATGCCTCTCCCTCATAAAGAATTGCAATAATGGTTACTGGTCTAGTTATCGATTGCCTACGGACAAATAACTTCCTCATGACAAAAATCTCTCTACTAAAAATAACTTAGTTATTACTTTATCTAAACAACCCCTAGATTTTATATACATGCTCTTTATTATCTGACAAACCTAGCCTACAACACCTACAAAGTACTTATAGTTTCATACTTGTTCTAGGCAAAGCGAACGTTAAGTGTGCATAGAGTTGTATCGATGGTCGATAGAACTTGATGGAATATTTTTTCTACCTTTAGCTCCTCATTGGGTTCAACACACTTACTTATCGAAAGAGGCTACACTCTTACCAATACCTTTTTCTAGCGCCGTTTATGGGGAGCAATAGCGTGGGGTGAATATTCTCATGTGTGCTTGTTTGCTTTATCACTAAGTAGTTTTTATTCTATCTTCTAAGTTGTTTTGAATCTTTACATATGGGTAGGAAATGCAAAATACCAAAAAATTAGTTGTACGTGCTAAACCAATGGTTGAAGAACCACCCACAATTTATCATACTACTGAAGCTTTTTACTTTGATCATCTTCGATCCCTATGTGCTCATGTTGAAACCCCAACTAGCTTAGTTGAGGGCAAATCTTTAGATGAGCATGCTTGTTATTTGCGACACTGCTTATCTCAAAAAGGGAAACTTTTACTGGATCAAATTCATCGTTTGCAAAGCTATGCTTGGAATTTATGTGAAATATATGATTTTACTAGTTGTTCTGAAGACCCTAAGAAACACCTTCCCTACCAATGTCAGTTTAGTGATAGTGGAATCGTATCTTCATATTCTAAGTGTGTTTATAATTACTATGATGTTCAACAAATTGAAGAATTTGTTATTTTTAAGGGTGCTTATGAAATTGCTACTTTGATTGAAAAGTATGATGCTACTCTTTACAAATCTAAATTTTTGGCCATACTTAATTATTGTTATGATAATTATGCTTCTAATTTCTATGTTAAACCATATATTGAGGACTCCTATGATGTCCAAGAAGAGATTAATATTTTACAGGAAACTATGGAAGAAGAAATTGATGGCACTGTGAGCTCACTACATAAAAAGATGACGCGCAGAGTGAAGAACAAAAGGAGGAAGAGCGGACTAGCTACCCATGCCCATCTTCTAATGAGAGTAATTCTTAACCTCATACATTGTTTAATTTCCCTTCGTACTTACTGAAGGATGAATGCTATGATAATTGCTATGATCTCGTTGATTCATTTGAAATATCCCTTTTGATGAATTTGATAATTTCTATGCTTGTGGCCAAGATGCCAATATGAATTATGCTTATGGAGATGAACTTGCTATAGTTCCTTATGTTAAGAATGAAATTGTTTCTATTGCACCCCCACATGATAGTCCTATCATCTCTTTGAATTCTCCAAACTACACTATATTAGAGAAGTTTGTTCTTATTAAGGATTATATTGATGGGTTGCCTTTTACGTTTGCAAATGATAATTTGATGAATGTTATATGCATGTGTTTGCTGCTCCTACTTGCAATTATTATGAGAGAGGAACTACATCTACACCTCTCGATGTTTCCAACACGATAAAATTGCAAGAAATTGCTTATACTATGCATTGGGCTTTACTTGATATGCATGAATTGTTCTTGTATGACATGTCGATGCATAGGAAGAGAGTTATACTTCATCATTGCATGATATATGTTGATTTGTGCTCATTATTAAATTCCAAATCATTGTTAATTAAAATTGGCTTTGATATTCCTTGGGATCCGGTGGATTCATTACTTGAACACTTTATGCCTAGCTTAATGGCTTTAAAGAAAGCGCTGCCAGGGAGACAACCTAGAAGTTTTAGAGAGTCATTTCTTTCTGTTGCGTGCTATTATAAAGTTTAAAAACAAAAAAATATAGAGGGGAACTTGAAACTTCCCAAAAAGAGAAGGATTGAAAGGTGGTGCATTGGTGAAGTGAGGGTCGACCTTGAACACTTGTGTTCATGCTCATGGAAACAATGTAGAACTTTTAATAAATATTCTGACAAAAATAATTATCCAGTTGTACAATTCCATTGTATTATAAAAATAATGTGCCAAGATTTTCCTTTAGGATGATTATATTGCTTGTTTGGTTTGTGCGGTGAAAAAATAGAAACTTTGGCTGTAGTGTGTGATTTTACATTTTTTAATGGAAAGTCAAACGCTTCTGAAACTTTTTGCATGTTACTTCTATACAAATTTTTTATTTTGTCCTAATTGTTTAGAATTTTTGGAGTTACAGAAGTATAGTTGATGTTCAGATTACTACATACTATCCTGTTTAAGACACATTCTGTTTTTGATGCATTGTTTTGCTAGTTTTGATGAAACTATCAATTTTATCGGTGATATAAGCCATGGGAAAGTTATATTAGAGTAGCTAAAATAAAAAAAATATGAATTAGTTTGCAACAGTACTTAAAATGGTCATTTGTTTTATTATACTAACGGATCTCACGAGGGCTTTGTTAAGTTTTGTTTGACTCAAGTTTTCATGTTTTGGGTAAGATCACGATGGATGAAGGAATAGGGAGTTGAAAGAGCCCAAGCTTGGGGATGCCCGAGGCACCCCAAGGTAATATTCAAGGACTCCCAATCAACTAAGCTTGGGGATGCCCAGAAGGCATCCCCTCTTTCTTCTAACGATCATCGGTAATTTTACCTACAGATATATTTTTACTCGTCACATGATATGCATAAATCTTGGAGCTCGTGTGCTTTTCATTTTTCTTTTAGTAATGCACCATGCTGGTATGAGATAGTCCATGGTTGATTTATAGAATGCTCTTTGCACTTCACTTATATCTTTTGAGTATGGCTTTATAGAATGCATGCTTCATGTGCTTCACTTATATTATTTGAAGTTTGGATTCACTGTTTCTCTACACATAGAAAACCGCCATTTGTAGAATGCTCTTTTGCTTCACTTATATTTGTTAGAGCGTGGGCATATCTTTTGTAGAAAGAATTAAACTCTCGTGCTTCACTTATATCTATTTAGAGAGTTGAAAGGAATTGGTCATTCACATGGTTAGCCATAAAATCCTCCATAAAACTTGTAGATCACTGAATATGATATGTTTGATTCATAGCAGTAGTTTTGTGATATAAACATGGTGATATTAGAGTCATGCTAGTTAGTAATTGTGGATTGGTAGAAATACTTGTGATGAGGTTTGTGATTCCCGAAGCATGCACATATGGTGAACCGTTATGTGATGAAGTCGGAGCATGATTTATTTTCTAATTGTCTTCCTTATGAGTGGCGGTCGGGGACGAGCGATGGTCTTTTCCTACCAATCTATCCCCCTAGGAGCATGCACATAGTACTTTGTTTCGATAGCTACTAAATTTTTGCAATAAGTATGTGCGTTCTTTATGCTTAATGTTGAGTCCATGGATTATACACACTCTCACCATTCCATCATTGCTAGCCTCTTCGGTACCATGCATTGCCCTTTCTCACCTCGAGAGTTGGTGCAAACTTTGCCGGTGCATCCAAACCACGTGATACAATATGCTTTGTCACACATAAGCCTCCTTATATCTTCCTCAAAACAGCCACCATACCTACCTATTATGGTATTTCCATAGCCATTCCGAGATATATTTCCATGCAACTTCCATCATCATCATATACATGACTTGAGCATTCATTGTCATATTGCTTTGCATTTCATAAGATAGCTAGATCATTGCACATCCTGTTAGACTGCCAGAGGCATTCATATAGAGTCATACTTTCTTCTCGATATCGAGTTTTAATATTGAGTTCTAAGTAAATAAAAGTGTGATGATCATCATTATTAGAGCATTGTCCTAGTGAGAAAAGGATGATGGAGACTATGATTCCCCGACAAGTCGGGATGAGACTCCGGACAAACATAGTAAAAAAGTAAAAAATAGAGGCCAAAAAAGAGAGGGCTCAAAAAAACAAAAAAGAGAGAAAAATAGAGAAGGGGCAATGCTACTATCCTTTTACCACAATTGTGCTTCAAAGTTGCACATGTTCTTCATGGAGAGAGTCTCCTATGTTGTCATTTTCATATACTAGTGGGAATGTTTCATTATATAACTTGGCTTGCATATTCCGATGATGGGCTTCCTCAAATGCCCGAGGTCTTCATGAGTAAGCAAGTTGGATGCATAGCCACTTAGTTTTAGTTTGATCTTTCATACACTTATAGCTTTAGTGCATCCATTGCATGGCAATCCCTACTCACTTGCATCGATATCGAATTATGGGCATCTCCATACCCCATTAATTTTCCTAGTTGATGTGAGACTTTCTCCTTTTTTGTCCTCTCCACACAACCTCCACCATCATATTCTATTCCACTTATAGTGGTATATCCATGGATCACACACATGTATTGCGTGAAAGTTGAAAGGTTTGAGAACATCAAAAGTATGAAACAATTGCTTGGATTTTCTTCGGGGTTGTACCTGATGAAATACTTTGTCTGGTGAAGATGGAGCATAGCTAGACTATATGATTTTGTAGGGATAACTTTATTTGGCCATGTTATTTGGAGAGAAGACATGATTGCTTTATTAGTATGCTTGAAGTATTTGGCCATGTCACATGATAGATTATTTCTTTGAATCACCCTAGTCTTAATATTCATGCCATGATTACATTATATGATCAAGGTTATGTTAGGTGGCATTCCACATAAAAAATTATCTTTTTTATCATTTACCTACTCGAGGATGAGCATGAACTAAGCTTGGGGATGCTGATATCTCTCCATCGTATCTATAATTTTTTTATTGTTCCATGCCAATATTCTACACCTTTTACTAGCTTTTGACAACTTTTTATACTATTTTTGGGGACTAACATATTGATCAAGTGCCCAGTGCCAGTTCCTGTATGTTGAATGTTTTTTGTTTCGTAGAAAATCCATATCAAACGGTGACCAAATGGGAACAAAACTAATGGAGATTATTTTTGGACCATATGTTATTTTTGGGAAAAAATCAGCGCGAGACGATGCCGAGGGGCCCACAAGGACGAAGGGCACGCCCCAAGGGGTCGGGCACACCCTTGGTCCTTGTGGACACTCCTTAAAGCGATTGGTGCCCTTCTTCTGGTGCAAGAAAGCTAATATACGGATAAAAATCTTATTAAAATTTCAGCCCAATCGGTGTTACAGATCTCTGGGAATTTAAGAAACGGTGAAAGGCTAGAAATAGAAAGCGCATAAACAGAAGGAAGCAAAGAGAGATATCTAATCTCAGAAGGGCTGCCGTTCCTCCTCCACCATGGAAGCCAAGGACCAAAGGGGAATCCCTTCTACCATCTAGGGGGGAGGTCAAGGAAGAAGAAGGAGAAGGGGGGCTCTCTCCCCCTCTCTCCCGGTGTGGCCGAAACATCGCCGGGGCCATGATCGCAATGACAATCTACACCAACAACTTTGCCGTCGTCACCACCAATCTCTCCCCCTCTATGCAGCGGTATAACACCCCTTCTCCCTGCTATAATCTCTACTTAAACATGGTGCTCAACGCTATATATTTTTTCCCAATGATGTATGGCTATACTATGACGTTTGAGTAGATCCATTTTGTCCAATGGGTTCATTGATGATCGTGATTGGTTTGAATTGCATGTTATATTATTGGTGCTGTCCTATGGTGTTCTCTGTGTGGTGCAAGCGTGAGGGCTCTCCACTGTAGGGTTTGCAATATGTTCATGGTTTGCTTATTGTCTATGTTGCGTGAGTGATAGAAACACAAACACGGATAAGTGGGTTATGTCGTATGGGAATAAAGAGGACTTGATACTTTAATGCTATGGCTGGGTTTTACCTTAATGATCTTTAGTAGTTGCGGATGCTTGCTACAGTTCTAATCATAAGTGCACACTACTTCGGATACTGCTAACGCGACACTACGATCAGAGACCCTTTGCCAAAACTGTGTGCGGTGCAATAATTGCAAACGATGGTGTAAAAAATCGTCAAAAAGGTGCAAAATGTTTGCGATGGCAGAGCCATCAAACATGGTTTAGATTTTAGTTGCGTGTGTGATGCAGGGCACACGGTTAATCCATTCAAACAGTTTGCAATGAGGCAGAACAATAGAAATGGTCAGACATATCAATGTGTGTGCGATGCAGGACACATGGTTAATCCATTCGAACTATTTGCGATGAGGTAGAACCACAGAAACAGGCAGCCATATCAATGTGTGTGCAATATACGACATACGGTTCACTCGGACGAACTGTTTTCGGTAAGGGAACACAACATAAACGGTTCAACTTAACAAGATGTGTGTGATATGCAGCATACAGTTCACATGGATGAACTATTTGCGATGAGCCAAAAGAACACAAACGAGTCATGTAAACAAGATGTGTGTGATATGTGGCAAACAGCCGACTCGGATGAACTGTTTGCGATGAGAAATTACAACACAGACGGTCAATACAGTTAGTTCGTTTGCGATTCTTTGTATACAAAAAAACGTTGAAAAATCTAAACTAGTTGCTTATGGTGGCTAGGATTATTGGACAAAATGTGTCTGTGAGTACTCATGTGCGATGATTAGTATGTTACACATACGTTTCCTTATTTTAACATATCTGTGAATTTGCAATATGGACAGTTAATATGCAAATGCCTTCTAGACATTGGGCACACGCTTAAAGTCAATGAACCGTGTATGATACTAATACTTTCCATGAAAATTTGTGAACTTGGGTAACAACATTTGAGTAACATATATATAGTGGTTACACTATTCAAGAAAAGGAGGATCTTCCAACATGGTTTTGACAACCATATGGTCCATATCTAAATAATTAACATGGTAACAACTATCACATTTTAAGAGGCCAAGGGCCAACAACCATATTTTCCAGATCTACATACTTAACATATAGAGTAATAGCTAGCACATTTTAAGAGGTTGAGGGCCAACAACCACAACTATCCACTGGAAGCAGCTTGGTCACAGCAACTCAGCATCTCGTCAATTAAAAGGAAGAGCTCTCTTGTGCCTTGGTAGAGCATGAGTAGAAGAGTGTCTCCAATTTTCAAATATGGATGCATTGCCATGAGAAGCGTGAACTTATTAATTTGAATGGTTCCATTTCTGCAGGAAATGCAATACTTTGCAATCACTTTGGCGTTACTAGCAGGCACAAGCGTAATTCGACCACGCCAGGAAATCTATCTAGAAACTGCTACAGGGGGCAATTTATGTTGACATGTAGAATAAAAGCCAATTGTAATATATCGTTGAAGATATTTATAGTTTATGAGCATCAACATTAAAATAAGACTTTTTACCAACATTTTGTGCACACAATTGGTCTTATTCAGTGTGTGCACCATAGGTCTAATTAATCCCATCCAAAATCCACCGTTCATACGCTGCGCTATCTCTGTCAGATTATCAACAAAGTTTATGACATGCTTCAAGTCCTTCCAGTGAAATTTGGTATGCTTAGTAACATATAGACCGTTCACTACACATACAACATATTCTGCTTAAAAGGTGGAAATGTATTATTTATTCAGAACATGGCCGAAGAATATATACTGTGCATAAGTTGGTAAATTGAATTTGTTACTGCATAGGAACATAGTTAGAATATGAAATCCCAACTGGTTTCTTAAATAGTGATCAATTAGTCAGAACAAATACCCCGATTTTGCTAAGTAATATGACAACATGGAGAAAGTTTAAAAGACACTAACCTCGGTCAGACTTTGATCGGTTGATGACATTGGGGAAGTAAACATCTATCTTAATTAGACTAGGCTATGGTGCACACACTAGAATTTTATAGCCAGCTTTCACTTCATAACTCTTAGACATTTTTCTCCAAAGGTCTGCATTAAAATAGGAGTGACAATCTTTATCAAGTTTTATGCTAACCATCATTGTAAATCCATGTTGCATTCTCAATACGACATCCTGGGAGTCATCAACAAAGTAAATCCCAAGATTTCCTTCGACTCATGTTCTTGTAAAGCAAGGGATGTACTACTTGAAATGAAAATTAAGATCATAAATTAGATATATTGAAATAAAGAGAAAGATGCAAATATGGGAGAAACTGATAGAATAGATCAATACATAGATGAAAGCAAAGTACAAAAATATAGAATTAAAAATAGATAATGTAACAAAGATTTGATGCAAATATATAGATAATGTAGCAACATACGGTATATGTTCACAAGTATACGCCATGCCAACTGTCAGTGTACAAAAGTAGGGGCTCTTCTTTTGACCCCTTTACTTGTGCACGGGGAGTCAGATCCGCGCGTGCCATGACCACACTTAGTAGGGCAGAGGAGGGAAGCCAGAGAGAAGCAAAAACATGAGGCAACCAAGGCAACGCAAAGACCAGAAACGCAGGAGAGTAAGAGGGCGAGGTGGACTCCATCGGCAAGATCCTTGCCAAGGCAGCCTCCGCAGCCCCGGCAAGAGCCTTGCCATGGCAACTTGCCCGATGCCAGCGGAGTGAGCCACCCTTGAGCCCATAGGCTCCAATCCAACCAACTACATTGGAAACAAGGCTCAGGAGGCGCCTCTGTGGTGGCATGCTAATCTTCGTCAAGATCATAAACATGTGAGATCAGATGAGGACCAGAAGACGGCGACCCTCGGAAGGCCCTTGCCGGGGACGACTGCAACGCCACAACAGCACCCTTGTTGGTCTCCTGGCAAGACCCTTGCCGAGGGCATCAGCAGGGCCACTGCGAGGCCCGCGCCAGCCAAGACTCCACCACCGTCCCCAAGCAGCTACTAGCTCAACCAGTTGGGCAGGCACCTGCATGGCGATGGGCGGCCTCTACACCGACTCAGCAAGCACCTGCGTGGTGGCATGTGACCCTTGATGAAGGCTCCACCACCATGCCAGCCCAGCAGCCAGCCAACGTGGTGCCACGATGCCT
Organism: Triticum dicoccoides; assembly: GCF_002162155.2. Lineage (NCBI taxonomy): Eukaryota > Viridiplantae > Streptophyta > Magnoliopsida > Poales > Poaceae > Triticum > Triticum dicoccoides. Next base: position 390,367,460 of record NC_041386.1, on the reverse strand, counting down.
CCTCAGCTCGGACGCGTGTCGAGGCCAGGTGAGGCAGCGACAGCTAGGACGTGCTTCCCTGGCGTCACTGATAAAGCAAGGAGGGACATCGGCAGCGCATTAAATGAGTTTGTCCGACGGTCCTAGAGGATAGGCTTGTCAACTATAGACCTTTCCACCTCCTGTGTGCCACTGTGGCAACCCCTTTTTCTTATAAAAGGAGGCCCGAGGCGACCAGGAGAAGGATTCGGCTCTTTTGGGCAAGTTGCACCCCGTAGCTAGCTCAAGAACACAAGAACACTCTCAAATACATCCACCCAAGCAGGACTAGGGTATTACGCATCTTCACAGCCCGAACCTGGGTAAATGATCCGTGTGCTCCCTGTCAGACCTGCTCTTCGCATAACCTCGCGCCCGCCAACCATAGAAGGGATCCAGTGACCCCATAGGTGTCGTTTCCACTGACATCTCTGGCGCGCCAGGTAGGGGGCGCAGTTGTGGAAATCTGGTCTGATCGAAGCACCGACTTCATTTTGGTCGTCATTCCAAGGAAGAAGACGACCAAGCCGGACGGCACCATCTGCGGATGCGGTGGACGCCCGTGCTATGACAGAAAAGCTAAGTCGTGCGAAACTTTAAGCAATTTCTTCTAATATATAAGGTTATTGTCCTCGGAGGTCCTTGAGGGAGTCCTGGATTAGGGGGTCCTTGGACAGCCGGACTATATGCTTTGGTCAGACTGTTGGACTATGAAGATACCAGATTGAAGACTTGTTCCGTGTCCGGATGGGACTCTCCTTTGCGTGGAAGGCAAGCTTGGCAATTCGGATATGTAGATCTCCTCCCTTGTAACCGACTCTGTGTAACCCTACACTACTAGGGAAAAGCCTAGCAGCAGCGTGGGTTTTGGGCCTCTCAGTAGCGCAGGGACCGGCGCTACTAATAAGGCGCTACAGCTAACGTATAGCAGTAGCGCCTGTTCTCCCACGCTACTGCATTACATGAATAGCTGTAGCGCTCTGCAGAAAAGGGCCTGCTGATATTATCTGCAGCGCTGTTTACTGGGAAGCACTACTAGTAAAGCGGCGCTACTGCTAAATTTTCCCCCCTCGCTACTACTAGTTTTATTACTTTTTTCCCTGCATATTTGTTTTGTATTTGAATAGGCTTTATACAATAATCTTTAGCATATCATACACATACAAATGTAATCATAACATATACATACAATTAGTCTCATCAAATCATGTCATCATCATAATCATCATCCAACACAAAGTGGTCTCTCGTCATCATCTCGAAAATAGCGATACAAGTCTCGATTACTTGCAAAAACTTCATCATCCATCTAAACAATGATATACGCGAGAAGAGCTATCACTTTGAGTACAGGAGTTTGTATCCCTCTCTCGCATTAGCGTGAACCTAAACTAACTACTGCCTATCGCTCGGAAACCGGAAACCGGTACACCTGGGCCTGACACTCCGGCCACTTGTCGTATATATACTCCTGGCATAGCACTTCTTCGCCATCTATGATCTATGCACCTGTATCATCACATGAGTCGATGATATGCAACATATATAGCTGAGCAACAGAAAGAGACAGACTTGGCAAAAATAGAAACAACATATCATAAGCATAAATAACAAAGTTCATCGTACCCCAAAATGCCCTAACTAGACTGATTTTCGCTAGTCGAGGAGGAGGACGGTTTAATTACATCACAAATAAAGTTTCACCGTGCATAACTCAAAGTTTTGTCATACAGAAAGTATGGACTAAATGGACACATTGCCATATATTGACAATCACTCCAACATGTCGTTCCATCCATCCAAGTCAGGGAGATAGTCCTTGAGCTTAGTGAAAGGCTTCATGTTGAGACGCTGAGAGGCTATCCATGTTCGGACGTCTTCCCGCGACATTTGTCCTTCTCTGTAGAACATCCCTATTTTTCCGACGACCTCCTTCATGATGATTTGGGAAAGTTTGCGCTGGATGTTATAGAACTCAGCTCGAAGTCGATGATCCTCGATATCTCCTATGTCCCTTGCCCATTGCAGAATATGGGCATCGCCGGATCTAGGTGACATGCAAAGGTTCTGGTGATCCCGTCTGTACTCCAGCATGTGGTGTAGGACATAGAATCCATCATTAAGAGAATCGTTCGGTTGCTGGATGCAGCAGAAGTCGGTCTTATGGCCGAAGGCGGCCCTGTCGCCCCTTCTCTTCTTGTCCCTGACCTCTCCACCCCTTGCTTGGTAGTAAAACATAGCACTGTCGAGAACATCCTTGATGTGGTTGTAATCCTTTTTGTGAATGTTCTTCGATGAGTCCAAGTAAAGAGCGTGGGAGAATCGGGGGTAGAGGATGATGAGGACGGCGCGCCCGCCGCTGTGCAAAATAAGTACACCTCAAATTAATTAGCCTCCACCGTGTAAATGAATGATTGAAATCGGAGGAAGGATAGCAGCGCGGATGACTTACACGGGATGATAAGGCACGAGAATTGCCTCCTTGTCCTTATTGGCGAGCATGAAATTGACGATGTAATCCCTTGCGTATTCACGGTGCTTTGCGCAAACTCCCAAGAAGCCCTCGTGCATGTATTATGGGTCAGCAACACAGATATGAGATATCTGCTCAACCCCGATGATGTAGTTCATGTGCAAGGCATAAAGGCGGACAAACATAAAATCCAGCTTCTTCATGTGAAACATGTCGAATATGTAATCGAATCGGAGGAAGAACTTATCCGCGGGGAAGCTGTCGACGTACGACATTTGCCGCGGAACATTAACCACGTAGAGTGGGTATCCTGGATCTTTCGAGGCGATGAGGCCTTTCTCTACCTGCAGCACATCATCATGAAATCTCCTTAGATCGCTGAATCTGGCCCGTAGCGCTGTTGCAGGTAGGATTGGTTGACCGGGGATATGCCATTTATCCGCATCGGGGATATCGATACGGTCCTGAAGCCGAGGCTGCTGAGGCGACTGGACCATAGAATCCGCTTTTTTGCCTTTCCTCGCTCTCTGCCTAGACTTCTTTACTACCGGAAGGTCGTCCATAATACGTTGAGATGGCAATTCAGGCATCGACTCATGATGAACCCTGAGGAGGCGCCAGTATAGACATACTGTTTAGCGCCATCGTCGTCCTCATCCTCATCCATGGCGATGTCATTAGCGACTAATGGAGCCTCCTCCTTACCCCGTCCGCTATCACCCAACCAGACACCCGATGCTAATTGGGTAGGTGGGGTGTTGATGTTCATACCATGCTGAGGCTGCATGCTCGTGGGTGTGCTCCCGGCCGCCTCCAGATGAAGCAGACTCTCTGGCTACAACAGGACCCACCCATTGCAACAATCACCAAGCCACGGCGGTGTCTCATCGTCAACCCCCACTAGTATTGGAGGAGGAAAATTCTCGTGGCTTGGTTTGACACTGGCCACGAAAACCTTGAAGACGTTCGAGGGGATCGGCCGGCTGTGGAACAATGGTTCCTTCGGCTCCATTATTGTCGCCTTCCCCACGTCCACCTTCTGGTCGCCGATGGTGTACAATATGGTGCACGGGGTTTCGTCGTCCTACAAAGAAAAGTCTGAGACGTGAGACATTCGAAAGGCAACGAAAACGGGAGATTATACATTTATATTGAAGGGGGCCGGTGTGACAGTGTCACACCCTAGCTAGTTCATGCATTAGAGTGCTGCATCATGTTTATTTTCCCAGAAAACTGGAATGGGGATGACAGAACCCCCAACACCCCCCTGGAACAACTAGGGTTTACTAAAAACTTTTTCAATGAACCTGAAATGCCCTTCTAAAAAGTCCACCCTTTTTGTTTTGGGTTAAAACCTTTGACAAAAATTGTGCACACTTTTCTAGGACATCATAAGGTCATTGGATTAATTCATTACTAATTGCATTTGGGCAATTTAAATCCTATAAATGTTTTAAAATGCCCAAATAATCCTGAAAGTAATTTTAGGCTGTTGAGAATATTTTCAAATGTGCCTCTGAATATTTTCAAGTTTTTCCTAAATGAAATAGTATTTTTACTATTTCAAAACACAAAACAGAATAAATAGAAAAAAGAATAAAAGAGAGAGAAAGGAAACTAACCTGGCAAGCCACCAGCCGGCCCACCTGGCGGCCCAGCACGGTGCTGGCCCGTGCTAGCCAGCTGCTTCGTCCCCGCCAGGCAGGCAAGGGGGTGACGCCGGCGCGCGAGAGCTCGCCACCGCGCCACTTGCTTGTCGCTCGCGCTCGTGGGACCTTGGGCGAGCCCCATGTCGTCGCCCCGACCGCCTGGACACACCCATTCTCCCCCTGCCTCTCTCCCTCGCCCTCTCCCACCATGGCCGACACCCCTGCCGCCGCACCGTCGACGTAGCCACGCCCTTCGTCGTCCTCGCACCGCACCACCGTGACCACGAGCTTCGCCGTCGTCGACTACGTCGAGCAGGCCGAGCCCTGAGCGCTCGCCCACTCTGGAGTCGCCTCGACCCTGTCTTCCCCAACTCTGGCCACCGGAGATCAACTTCGCCTTCACCGCAACATTAGATCGTCCCCGACCTCGCCGTCTGCCACGACATGACCCCCTTGAGCTCAGCCACCTCCCCATCCTCTCTGTTTGCCTTCTCGAGCACCGCAGCGACTGCACCAAGCTCGGCCGCACCCGGTGCCGCCACCGCACGTCACCGTCGTGGCCACAACCACGTTGGCTCGCAACCAAGCATGTCATCACCTTCACCGCACTCGCAGGAGCCCGTAGAACCCCCGCACGCTCCTCGCTGTGCCTCCTAGCGGTTAGTTCGACCTCGCCCGAACTCCGGCAGCCGCAATGCTCGTCACCGGCGTCGTTTCTGGCGACCCTGAGCCCAACCTTTGCCACCACTTGACGCGGCTTGCTCCCAGCTACACGTAGGAGGTCTCCGCTGTCCATTTGGTCGTCGTAGTGCAAAACCCGCACCGCCCCGCCGCGTCTGGCCTCGCCGGCGGCTAAACACCGGCGAGTTTGACTCCGCTGACCCAGTTTGACCCCCCTAGATTCACTAACGTGTGGGCCATGCCCCTGTTTAATTTAGAATTAGATTAGTTAATGCTAATTACTTTAGTTAATAGTTTTGCTCACTGACATGTGGGCCCAGGCCCTAACTAACCTAGTTTAGTTCCAACGAAACACTAACTAACTCTGTTAGTTAGTTGTTACACTGATAGACGGGGCCCACCTGTCAGGTTTGACCTGGGCTGGTGCCTTTGACCTGCTGATGTCACCCTGATGCAATGTTGACGCAATAACTCAATTACTGGAATTATTCTTATACAGGAAATTCCAAAAAATATTACAAACTTCAAAAATTCATAACTTTTAATCTGTAGCTCCAAATGCAAAGATTTATATATGAAATTTGATCAGAAAAATCCAATATTTCCATCTGCAATGGTTTCGTGCATGACAAAATACTTTAACCTTGCTGCTTAGGTGAAACAAGCTAATACACTTTTAATTCTTAAGAACATAAGCTTCCATTGATTCAAATGGACCCAAACCAACTTGTTTCACATTGCATTAGGCAGGACACCTCATATTGCCATGTCATAGCATGCATCATCTTGTTGCATATTGCCATGTGATGATTGTGTTCTGTGGTGTCTTTCATGGTAGGTTCTGCCTCCGAGGATATTTCCGAGTATCCAGCTGAAGGGCAGTACCCTACTACTACTCCATCAGGCAAGCAGCCCCATTGATCATATCGATACAATCCCATGTTCTCGCGTCTGCTCTCATTTACTGCATTAAGACAACAACGTTTCAAACTACTGTGTGCTGTGGTAGTTGAACCCTTATCCTCTGCATGAACTGTCATTGCCACAGTAACTAGATTAATCCCACTAGCATGTGTAGGAGTTGATTGAGCCATGTGTGTGTTTCCTACCTTGCTATGCCTGCTATGCTTAGAGTTGTGTCAGGTCTGGTTCATCTGGGTGATGGGCTAGACTGAAATGATTACGTCGATAATGTGAGGGATGTGTTGAACATGTTTTGGTAAAGGTATCGATGAGAGGCCATGTACGAGTACATGGAGGGTTGTTTCATTGAGGCCGTCCCTAAGAACTGAGATCTGTATGCGTGATTTAAGATTCAGCTACTACCACATGTTGGGCCCTGAAATATGACCCCGCTCGACTTACTGACCCCTCTCGTCCTCTGTCCAGGAGTTGCAACTAGTTTCTGGTGTTTATAGGTTATGTGTTGGCGGCCGTGCGTAGCACTGACCCTAGGGGTGGGCTATGATGCGGTAGATACACCGTGGACGGGTATGTCGGGCGCTCGTTTGGCATCTCGGGACCCTGTACACATTGTTTGGGGCCATTGAGGACACCCTGGCCGGATTTCCTTGCGAACGGAACCCGAATAGGCGATAAACCTGGACTAGAGACTTGTGTGGTTAGTCAGGTCATGGTCTACACCCACGTTGGCTTTCGCTTGAAGTCTGCTGAGCACATGTTGTGTGCAGACGCTAAGTGTGCAGACGCTAAGTGGGGCCGTTGGGGATGAAGTACACCCCTGCAGGGTATAAAACTATTCGAATAGCCGCGTTCGCGGTAAAGGACTACTCGGTTGCCTATCCAGTTCATAGACAAGTTAATGGTTACTACTTAAAGACTCAAGATAAGTATGAGTACCGAGGATGGCCCTCTCGTAGGATGACGAGGGAGGATCCCCGGTAGAGTATTGTGTTGGTGATTAGTGGACTCGTGTGCGAAAACTATTTTACAGTGGTGTCTCGTAGGATAGCTTAGCCAAGAGTCAAAGATGGCTTGCTGCAATACTCCACCACCTTCTTGAGAATAAGCATGTATAGTAGGATCTGTTGTAAGACTTGCTGAGTACCTTTGTACTCATGTTGCTTTAATTACTATTTTCAGACGACAACACCGCCCCCTTTGATGGGTTTTATGTAGACCTCGACGTCGATGAGTAACTTGCTATTAGGACCGGATTTTCAGGATATTAATTTCCCAGAAAATGGCCCTTGTGTTCACCAGCCCCAGGATTACTGTTAGCTGATGAGGCACCAACTTGATACAGAAACACCAAGCAAAGTACAGAGTTTGAAGCACAAGGCCATTCTGGCCTATGAATACAACAGATGGTTTCTAGTGGTTGATGGCGGAAGCGGTTTGAGGTTCATCAGTGGCCATGGGACTCCATTTCCCACAAGAACAGCTGACCAGGATAACTCCTATCTTCACGAGGCTGCTATCACCATTGCGTATGTTCTGGGGCTGTCATCACAACGCTCCTCTTCAGGCAAGAAATCTGGCCAAGACAATAGCCAGGGACAAGCCAGTGAGTACTTTGAATGTACTCGCAAACATCATGAAGACGGGTATAATATAGCAAAAGACAAACATGCTCTGAAATTCTCTATGATCACAATGTCAGTCATGAATAAAATTCATGATGCATGCAAGCAGGTTATTCATGTCAAATATGACTATGCAATTAGAGAGTAGAAATAGAATGCACCGATCGGGTGTCTGAAGCGATGCCTCGAAAGCGATGCATCAGTCGGGCGTCTGAGCGACACCACATAAAGGGCTTATAAGTAAATTAAATGACAAGCATGCCACAGTCGGGCGTCTGAGCGACACCACATAAAGGGCTTATAAGTAAATTAAATAACAAGCATGCCACAGTCGGGCGTCTGAGCGACACCACATAAAGGGCTTATATAAGAATAGTTACAGTGAATATCCAGGAGGTAGAACCGTCCCAGGGATACTCAATAATCCAAATAATACAAATGGTTAGTCCACAATAATCATAATCATAACCATCATAAGTCACCAGTCATGATCAATGTTCTGGTTTAGCAGTTTCTCCTCCGAAGACCGACACTAAGACCGACACTTGACCCATCCCAGACTATAGTCCTTAACCATGGACACGGCTATTCAAACAGATATAATCTCTCCAGAGGGTGTACTCTTTACCCACGAGTAACGGATTTCTTTAGTCCATGGGAACTAATTCCGTATACGGTCTTTTGATTGAAAACACACCTGACCGCACACACCAGCCTAACTCACCGGTGTCTGGAATCACCCTTGACACCTGTTAAGCAAAACTCTAAGTGGGGAGGCTACAACCTCGACTAGCATGGGTTCACAAAATTTATACCACGCGCAAACAAGGGGAGCTACCCCTTTGGCTACAACCAAAAACACCCATGCCCCCGGACTAGGTGGCATGCCTACTGGATGCCTCCGGTATCTTCCACTATTGCCTCTCTGTACGGTGTGTGCTAGGTAGGGGTTGACAATTTGCTAAACCGTACCCTACCTGTGGCAGGGACAAGTGGCAGTACTAAACAAGTATGGGGGTTATTGGAACAAGACTCGATCTATGGTCGACTCAGGAGGTTTAGGTATTCCCTACATGATTAGCATAGCAAATAAATATCAACCAACAGACTGAGTCACCGGTCCGCACACCACATCATGCGATACCGGACACAACCGTCTCGACGGGGAACTAGGGATAATCTCATGTCTACCCAAGACAGAGACTCTCCCAGCTTCCTTCCGGTAGGCATGAGAGGCACACAAGGGTGATTACTATCATGAGCATATCCATTTCCAATAGCAAGGGATCTACATTATGAACCCATGCGTACGATTATATCATCACAAAACAAATAACGAATGCTCCATGTCAAGGTGGTGTGTAACCATTGCCAAAAAACACACAACATATTATGCCAGGGTTCGAGATGCTTGCCTTCAAGTTGTGGAGAGGCAGGGTGCATTCCAAAACTTTTGAAAGTTTTCTTCCTTCTTAAAAAAAATCCTATTTAAGAAAATTTGAAATCAACACATCGTTTCAAAACAGTACAAAAAAGATGTTTGGAAAAATTTCAAATAAATATGAAAATAAACTAGATCAAATTTGAGGGTCAACAGAAAAAGAATCAAGTCAATTGGATTTATATTTAAAAAGTTATAGCCAGTCAAAGTTTAGTAAAAAATATGTTTTTAATAAAAATCAGAAAAGAAAACGTTTCGGTGGGGCTTACGCTTCTCTCTTAGCTAAGGCGTATTTGGTGAAATGCGCCTCCACTTAAAATAGCACGGGCCAGCTCAGGGTCATTGACAGTGGGTCCCTTGGGCCCACTGGTCAGGTTTGACCAGTCGCCCGCGCCCTCTTTCTCCTCTGGCCGAGCTGAGGCGGAGCTCCGGCGATCGCTGTCAACGAACGGCGGCTCCCCGCGGGGTTCTGAGGGAGGGGATGGATCCGCCAATCCAGGGCGGTCCTCCCGGTGGTCGCCAGGTTGGCAGGGGTGGAGGGAGTCGCCGGTGGCGAGCTCCGCGGTGGAGGTGGCTTCGGGATGAATTGGGGGTATTGGCTACGGTGGCTCCCGGTCGAGGATGAGGGGATGGGTGACTCCGCACGATCAAGGGGAGTCATAAGGTGGAGTTGGGAGGGCAGGGGAGGCTCTAATTGCGACACATGGTGCTGGAGCATGGCGGCGGCCGAACCGGCTGGAGATGAGGAAGACGACCTTCCCTCGTTGGTTGTTGGCTGTGGGGGCTCTAGAGGGATGGTACGAGGTTGCCTGAGGGACTAGACGCGCTCGGGGGTCCCTATTTATAACATGGCTAGGTCGGTTCCGCGGCGCCCGGAGATAAGATCGGCGAACCGCCGTTCTGTTGCAGCAGGGCGACATGGAGGCGACTGGGGCTGGTCGGCGCATTCCGACGAACTCCACACTGCTCAAGGGACGAGCTGGCGCGCGCATATGGCTTGGGCAGCGCTGCAAGGCTGGGGCCTGCTGCGGACGTCAGCTAGCCGCCATGGCTGACCTGACGGTGGCGGTGTGGGGTGCCAGAGGGTGGCCGGGGTGGCTCTGCGATGCGGGAGGAGTCGTGGCGCGATGGCTGTGAGTGGGGAGGGGCCAGAATGGGCGCGGGGAGGCGGCAGTGGGACGCGGCGTCTCGGGCGCACGCACATGCAAAATGCGCATTCTGGCGGCGCCCAGAGCACGCACGCCAGGTGCTCGACATAATGCCGAGACATGCCAGGATCCTTGGGTGGGGCTGGTGATTAACAGGTCTAGGTTAGAGTAATCTAGGAGCTTAGTGGACATGCTAGTTTGTCCAGAGGGGCAAGATCACAGTGCTAAAAAAATCATGCCAAAACTGTCCATGCACTTAAGGTGCTTGACAGAATGCCAAGGGCATCTAGGCAACTCTTGGGGTGGCCAAAATCTCCAGATTAGTGTCTCTTTAGGTGTAGGTGATGGTGGCAAGGTTAGTTGGTCAAGACGAGAAACTTGTTAGTGCAAGTTTTTGAGAAAATCAAATCTGGACAGAAAGAAAAGGGTATAATATCATGGACCAAATATACTCCAATGGGTCCATTCTCCTAGACTTAAGGGTTTTGTAGTGTGGACTATAAGCAGGAAACGGCTCATGGGCACAAGAGCAAAATAAATTAGGGTTGCAGTAGAAAATGCCAATTTGGTCCAGAGAGCAAAAGAGGATGATTTGCTCAAATTTTTCAAGGAACACCAGTGGGTTTTTGCATAAAGTTGAATTATATACTACTACTAACATTCCATAATTTTGGTGGAAGCTATAAAGAAATATTTAAATAGGTTGTAGTGCATTTCCACAAACTGGACCAGATTTGAAAACTAGGGGTAGAGCTCAATATATCCAATGAATAAAAGATATTTGTGCATCAAGGTGGTTTAAAAACATCACATGCCATCCCCAAATTTTGGTGGGAATTTTAAAGGAATTTCTGAAAGTTTTGTAGTGCAAATTGAGCTCTGAAACTTAAAAAAATCATATTCAAGGAATGAAGCTCAGGGAAAACAATTATGCAAATAAATCCACTGATAAAAGAAATTTTTTTCCTGAGAGGGTTTACAAGTCCAAAAATACATTTGGAAAATTTTCACTTGGGGTAAAAACTCCATAATATCAAGGAAGGGAGTGGTTCTGAAATCAAACAAAATCCAGAAAATGAAAGATTTAATTTCCTCGCAAAATTTTACTAAACAAATCATGTTTAAAATTTTGGGGTGTTACAACACTACCCCCCTTAAGAAAAATCGCGTCCTCGAGATTTGGCTAAAGGCTGCTTGAAACGAATTACTCCTACCATTCCAAAGTAAAAACACAAAAATAATCATCCTACTCAGGAAATAAAATGCGGCTATAGTGAGAGGGCGATAAGTGGGGTAAAACTACAGTGTGGAAGACTGGCACTACGTGGAAAAATTCCATGTTTGGGGAAAACGAGAAATTTCTACTTTTGGTTACAGTAAATTTAGAATAAAATTCTAGATTTCTAAAATACATTGGTCGTACCCGAGAGCACAGTGCTCCCTCTGGCTGACAGGTGGACCCCGGGTCCACTGTCAGTCTCTTCTTCTACCTCTGGCTCTCCCTTCTTCCTCTGTCCCGCGCGCTTTCCCACGCTTTCTCCACCGGCGACATCTAGCGCGTAGGGCATCTAGGCCGTACCGCAGTAGTGCGTGACGTGCTCACTGCCGGTGCAACGTGCACTCACCTCACGAGCCAGTGCGCTATCAGCACTGCTCGCGGATTCGCCTCCGAACACCGGCGATCGAGCGACGGGCGGTGCTGGTGGACTTCGCCCACCGTACACCGATCTCGAGCTATAAAATGATCGAGGTGTTCCTTTCTTCTTCCTAACACCTAGCCTCGCTTCTCCTTCTCCTTCCCTTTCCTCCATTTCTGTTTACAAAAGCTCGAGACAAGGCTCTAATGGTGGGGGCGGTGCCGGACTAGTACATGATTCTGGTGTGCGGAGGGCTGGCGACGTTGCTGTGGTTCTCCGTGCTCCTGTGTGCGATGATCCTCGATGATCGTCGTGATGCTGCCGCTCGAGTGTTGGCTCTCCGCAGTGGCGGTGATCATGAGGATTAGGTGTGGCGTCGGGTGCTAACTGTTGTCGGTGTGTTGGAGGTAACTTGCACCCGGATCATTTCCCACTAATCTCTCCTTCAGAGACTGTGGTGCGTTAGGGAGGTGATCAATTAGATGCAACACGGTTACGTGGTATGTATGTGTTCGAGTGGTTGTGGTTGTGAGTCTGCTGCCGTGGTGCTGCGTGAATAAAAATCTATGGCATGAGGAGATATACGCTGCAGCAACTCCAGGAAAAGGAATCTCACTTCGGGATTTTTCGCGAGTGAACTTAGTTCAATCAGAATTAATAGCAGTAAAAACTACTCATATTAATTGAAACCAAATAACTTATTTGTCGCACAAACTCAGCATACCATGCATAATTTACAATACATAAATAAATGTTGGAAAAAAATAAACATAGCGGTGACTTCTACAATGAAAACGGTAACTGGATGGGGTCCTGAGAAAATGTCTCAGGTACTGGCGCACACTCTTCTTCTATGGGGGAGCGGATTGACTAGTCGATGAATGCGTCTCTCCTGGTCGGGCCTCAGTGGTCTGCCGATGGAGATCTGAGGATTTAAATCAGCGAGGATCTGGAGATAACCCATTACTCGCTGGGTCAGACGCTCTTGAGCGATGACATAATGGGCAAGGTTGGCCAGTACTGGGTCTCTCTCAATTCGTCCCCCAGGAAAAGATGTTACTCCTTCGAGTGCTGCACGACTCGGGAAGTAGTAATACCCTCGATCACTGGCATAGGGTAACGCGAATCGAAGGCGAGCAAGCGCTTCGTACGCAGTAGCTTGTATGGCCATATGCGGAGTCGTCATAGATTTCCCCACGAAGGAGGCTTCCGTTGGGTCTTGGTTTGGGTTTGCGGGAGGGATGTGCACTACTGCCCAATATTTCGAGGTGGAAGGGGTGATCCTTGATTTGAGCAACTCGTACTGGGGTGGATGGGTAGCACTCATGGTACTGCAGGTAAAGTCCCACAATATTTTAACAAAACTACCTGGGGTTGCATCTGGGGTTCTCAGATAAATACTAGGGGTCGGCATGTCAAGAAATGGTTGTGGGGGTTGTGCCCAAGATGAGGTGTACTTGGCGAGGTCACGAGGTGGCCTTTTATGTAGCAACTGGGCTGGGTTATTTACCGCGGTGAGGGGCAACTAGTTTGTCGGTTCTGCTCTATGGGGTCGGGGCTCATGCCACAGGTACACATATCTCACAAACGCGACATTTTACTGTGGGTGTCGTCGGGGGTGGTTTTTGGTAGCTACACTCGGAATAAAAAATGCAACTGTATGCCAATGCCCTTATGCATGGCTAATTAAAGAATAGGGGCGTACAAGCGAATAGCATTTAATTATGGTGATACAAGATCACATAATTACAGGGCGACATTCTAAGACTCGGTACTACTCGAATGACTTAGTCTACCTCGTTTATATCTAAGCAGGCGTGCCTTCTGGATGTCGAGGCTTCTCCATTGGCTTCACCGTCGGGGTTAGCTGGAGGGGTTGAGGAACTGCAGGGTCGGGGTAGCGATGATGACCATCGCGGGGATTGTTGGCCACAATCCTGTTGGAGCGTGTTCCCAAGAGGCGACGAAGCACTTTTGGGGACATCAAAGCACCTTGGTCGATGGCTAGGGCGGACCTCAAGGATTCGATTGGTTGTCCGAACAGCACAACTGGGTTGTCGGTGTTGGGCTCATCTTCTCTTCTTGCCGGGGTTCGGCGAACCAGTTCTCCTCGAGCTGTGATCAAATCAAGGGTGATTTGATCGAACAGTTCTTCTAGTGCACTTACATAGCGCACCAGATGCAATAATGCCGGATCCGTCTCGTGATCTCCGTTGGCAACTTGGGGTGGCCTACCATGCCCGTCTCGGCTGGGGTAGTAGTAGAACGAGCGACAGTTAACTCTGGGCGACAAGTGTCGGAGTTGAACTATAGCCTCTCGAGCAGCTAGTTGGATAGCTTGTGGCTCAAAGGAAGTTGTCCTTCCGGTGAACCTGTAGGGGCGTTCTGGTGATAGACCCCTACCATAGATGTGGACCGTGGCCTAGAATTTACGGCTCTCACCGCTCATGGGCCCTTGGTACACAATATATTATGGGGGCTCTTCTAATGCAAAGGCACAGAGGGTGAGGTTTGCTAGCACGGTCACAAAACTTCCAAGGTTGGTTGCTGTGGTCTCATTGTGAACAATGGGTCCTGGCATTCTAGCACGGTTTGGGATAGAGGCTGCGCTATGCTGGGTTGAGGCTAGCATGTCCTTTTTATAGAGGAAGGGGACAGAGTCTTCCTTCGAACGCTTGTGAAAGAGACTATTTAGGTGTTGATCACTGGCGCGTGATCGACAGGCTAGGCTGATAGGTTGGGCACCGACTGCAAAAAGGTGTCAGGTCACTGTGTGGCTATCTTACACGAGAAGCTTGGCCGGGGTTAGGTTAAGGTGTGGTGGGTTGGTTAACCTAGGTTTATTAACCTGGCCAAGATAGGATTAGCCAATGGTCAGCCTGGCTCTGATACAAAGGTTGTCAAGACCGCATTTTCGGGATATTAATTTCCCAGAAAATGGCCCTTATGCTCACCAGCCCAGGATTACTGTTACCTGATGAGGCACCAACTTGATACAGAAACTCCAAGCAAAGTACAGAGTTTGAAGTAGAAGGCCATTTTCTGGGAAGCGGTTTGAGGTTCATCGGTGGCCATGGGACTCCATTTCCCACAAGAAGAGCTGACCAGGATAAATCCTATCTTCACGAGGCTGCTATCACCATTGAGTATGTTCCGGGGTTGTCATCGCAACGCTCCTCTTCCGGCAAGAAATCTGGCCAAGACAATAGCCAGGGACAAGCCAGTGAGTACTTTGAATGTACTCGCAAACATCATGAACACGGGTATAATATAGCAAAATACAAACATGCTCTGAAATTCTCTATGATCACAATGTCAGTCGTGAATAAAAATCATGATGCATGCAAGCAGGTTATTCATGTCAAATATGACTATGCAATTAGAGAGTAGAAATAGAATGCACCGATCGGGTGTCTGAAGCGACGCCTCGAAAGGATAGTAATACAAAGCATGCCTCAGTCGGGCGTCAAAGCGACACCACATAAAGGTCTTATAAGTAAATTAAATAACAAGCATGCCACAGTCGGGCGTCTGAGCGACACCACATAAAGGGCTTATATAAGAATAGTTACAGTGAATATCCAGGAGGTAGAACCATCCCAGGGATACTCACTAATCCAAATAATACAAATGGTTAGTCCACAATAATCATAATCATAACCATCATAAGTCACCAGTCATGATCAATGTTCTGGTTTAGCAGTTTTGCCTACGAAGACCGACACTAAGACTGTCACTTGACCCATCCTAGACTACAGTCCTTAACAATGGACACGGCTATTCGAATAGATATAATCTCTGCAGAGGGTGTACTCTTTACCCACGAGGAACGGATTTCTTTAGTCCATCGGGACTGATTCCGTCTACGGTCTTTTGATTGAAAACACACCTGACTGCACACACCAGCCTAACTCACCGGTTTCTGGAATCACCCTTGACACCTGTTAAGCAAAATTCTAAGTGGGGAGGCTACAACCTCGACTAGCATAGGATCACAAAATTTATACCGCGCGCAAACTAGGGGAGCAACCCCTTCGGCTACAACCGAAAACACCCATGGCCCCGGACTAGGTGGCATGCCTACCGGATGCCTCCGGTATCTTCCACCATTGCCTCTTTGTACAGTGTGTGCTAGGGAGGGGTTGACAATTTACTAAACCGTACCCTACCTGTGGCAGGGACAAGTGGCAGTACTAAACAAGTATGCGGGTTACTGGAACAAGGCTCGATCTATGGTCGACTCAGGAGGTTTAGGTATTCCCTACATGATTAGCATAGCAAATAAATATCAACCAATAGACTGAGTCACCGGTCCGCATACCTCATAATGCCATACCGGACACCACCATCTCGACGGGGAACTAGGGATAAGCTCGTGTCTACCCAAGACAGAGACTCTCCCAGCTTCCTTCCGGTAGGCATGAGAGGCACGTGAGGGTGATTACTATCATGATCATATCCATTTCCAACAGCAAGGGATCTACATTATGAACCCGTGCTTATGATTATATCATCACAAAACAAATAACGAATGCTCCATGTCAAGGTGGTGTGTAACCGTTGCCAAACAACACACAACATATTATGCCAGGGTTTAGGATGCTTGCCTTCAAGTTGTGGAGAGGTAGGGTGCATTCCAAAACTTTTGAAAGTTTTCTTCCTTCTTCAAAAAAAATCCTATTTAAGAAAATTTGAAATCAACACATAGTTTCAAAACAGTACAAAAAAGTTGTTTGGAAAATTTTCAAATAAATATGAAAATAAACTAGATCAAATTTGAGGGTCAACAGAAAAAGAATCAAGTCAATTGGATTTATATTTAAAAATTTATAGCCAGTCAAACTTTAGTCAAAAATCTGTTTTTAATAAAAATCATAAAAGAAAACGTTTCGGGGGGGGGGGGGCTTACGCTTCTCTCTTAGCGAAGGCGTATTTGGTTAAATGCGCCTCCACTTAAAACAGCGTGGGCCGGCTCGGGGTCACTGACAGTGGGTCCCTTGGGCCCACTGGTCTGGTTTGATCAGTCGCCCGCGCCCTCTTTCTCCTCTGGGCGAGCCGAGGCGGAGCTCCAGCGATCGCTGTCGACGAACGGCGTCTCCCCACGGGGTTCTGAGGGCGGGGATGGATCCGCCAGTCCGGGGCGGTCCTCTTGGTGGTTGCCAGGTTGGCGTGGGTGGAGGGAGTCGCCGGCGGCGAGCTCCGCGGCAGTGGTGGCTTCAGGATGAATTGGGGGTATTGTCTACGGTGGCTCCCGGTCGAGGATGAGGGGATGGGTGGCTCCGCACGATAAAGGGGAGTCGGACGGTGGTGTTGGAAGGGCAGGGGAGGCTCTGATTGCGACACATGGCGCTGGAGCATGGCGGCGGCCGAACCGGCCGGAGACGAGGAAGACGACCTTCCCTCATCGATTGTTGGTTGTGGGGGCACTAGGGGGATGGTACGAGGTTGCCTAAGGGACTAGACGTGCTCGGGGGTCCCTATTTATAGCGTGGCTAGGTCGGTTCCGCGGCGGCCGGAGATAACATCAACGAACCGCCGTTCTGTTGCAGCAGGGCGACGTGGAGGCGACTGGGGCTGGTCGGCGCATTCCGACGAACTCCACACTGCTCAAGGGGCGAGCTGGTGCGCGCGTATTGCTTGGACGGTGCTGCCAAGGCCGGGGCCTGCTGCGGCCGTCATCTAGCCGCCATGGCCGACCTGACGATGGCGCTGTGGGGTGCCAGAGGGTGGCCGGGGTGGCTCTGCGATGCGGGAGGAGTCGGCGCGTGCTGGCTGTGAGTGGGGACGGGCCAGAATGGGCGCGGGGAGGCGGAAGTGGGACACGGCGACTCGGGCGCACGCACGTGCAAGTCGCGTGTTCTGGCCGCGCCCAGAGCACGCACGCCAGGTGCTTGACATAATGCCCAGACATTCCAGGATGCTTGGGTGGGGCTAGGGATTAACAGGTCTAGGTTAGAGTCATCTAGGAGCTTAGTGGAGATGCTAGTTTGTCTAGAGGGGCAAGATCACAGTGCTAAAAAATCATGCCAAAACTGTCCATGCACTCAAGGTGCTTGACAGAATGCCAAGGGCATCTAGGAAACTCTTGGGGTGGCCAAACTCTCTAGATCAGTGTCTATTTAGGTGTAGGTGATGGTGGCAAGGTTAGTTGGTCAAGACTAGAAACTTTTTAGTGCAAGTTTTTGAGAAAATCAAATCTGGACAGAAAGAAAAAGGTATAATATCATGGACCAAAAATACTCCAATGGGTCCATTCTCCAGGACTTAAGGGTTTTGTAGTGTGGACTATAAGCAGGAAAAGGCTCATGGGCACTAGAGCAAAATAAATTAGGGTTGAAGTAGGACATGCCAATCTGGTCCAGAGAGCAAAAGAGGATGATTTGCTCAAATTTTTCAAGGAACACCAGTGGGTTTTTCCATAAAGTTGAATTATATACTACTACTAACATCCCATAATTTTGGTGGAAGCTATAAAAAATTATTTAAATAGGTTGTAGTGCAATTCCACAAACTAGACCAGATTTGAAAACTAGGGGTAGAGCTCAAAATATCCAATGAATAAAAGATATTCATTATGGGAATTTTAAAGGATTTTTTGAAAGGGTTGTAGTGCAAATTGAGCTCTGAAACTTAAAAAAAAGCGTATTCAAGGAATGAAGGTCAGGGAAAACAATTATGCAAATAAATCCACTGATAAAAGAAAAGTTTTTCTTGAGAGGGTTTACAAGTCCAACAGTACATTTGGAAAATTTTCACTTGGGGTAAAAACTCCATAATATCAAGGAAGGGAGTGGTTCTGAAATCAAACAAAATCTAGAAAATGAAAGATTTAATTTCCTGGCAAAAAATTTATTAAACAAACATTGTTTAAAATTTTGGGGTGTTACACTTGCCACCCAGGTGGTGACTGTGGCCATGGAGGGCCCTTTGTAGATAGACAGGCTTCGACAAGCCTTCTTTCTTTCTAGTGTGTGTACTCAGACTTATTTGCTTCCTCATGTGCTTGTATGCTTGTATGACTTGAGTGTCGGGTCTTGTGACCCCTACCTGTATGAACATGTTATGTATGGCTCTCCGGAGCCTTTAAATAAACTACTTGAGTTGTAGAGTTTTGTTGTGATGCCATGTTGTATTTACACATATCGAGCATATTGTGTGTATGATTGAAATGCTTGGTATGTGTGGGATCCGACAATCTAGTTGTTTATCCTTGGCAGCCTCTCTTATGGGGAAATGTAGTCTAGTGCTCCTTGAGCCATAGTAGTCCACTACAGCCTGGTTTACCGGAGTCCTGCTAGCCCAGCACTACTGCTCAGGACACTTGACTGGCCGGCATGTGTTTCACTTCATTCCTATGTCTGTCCCTTCGGGGAAATGTCACGCGGTGGCATCCGGAGTCCTGCCTAGCCTGCTACAGCCCGGGTTCCCCGGAGTCCTGTTAGCCCAGTGCTACAGCCCGGTTTCACATGCTGTTGACCGACATGCTCGATGTGATTCATGTATGCCTGTCCCCATAGGTCTGTGCCGCTTTGGGTTTACGGCTAGCCATGTCGGCCTGGGTTCTCTGTCATATGGATGCTAGCGACACTATCATATACGTGAACCAAAAGGCGCAAACGGTCTTGGGCCTTGGTAAGGTGACACCCGTGGGGATACCGTGTGTGAGGCCGCAAAGTGATATGAGGTGTTACCGGCTAGATCGATGTGACTTGGAATCGGGGTCCTGATAGCGTTGGCATCAGAGCCGGACTGCCTGTAGGTTCGTTGAGCCAAACTGGTCGATGTCGAGTCTAGAAAAGCTTTAGTTATATGTAGGGAAATTGATTGTGGGAGGGATCTTCAGGCTCTTTTACTCCTTTACCTTATGCCCTCTGATCTGAGTCATTCTCTTCTCATTCTACGTGGGTTAAGGACTAGGCTCTCTTCTCTCTATCAGGTTCACGTGTTACTAATCCGTAGTAGCTTATAGGATTGTTGTTACAAGCCTCACTACAGTTCCTACTACTTTTAGTATGTTGTCAGTTGAACCAGAACCTTGATATGATGTTGTTGAGTAGTTTTGAAGAACTGTTGTGAATGTCTCAATTCTTTTTCTGAGCATTTACAGCCGTTATGCTGTCTGATTTCTCCTAGGAAATTCTAATGCCTTTGCATTATTCTGTGCTTTCAGATGGCCGCCCGTTCCCAGAACCAAATGGTTCGTCTGACCCGGTGCCTCGATGTACCCGGTCACACGACCATGTTGGTTCGAGTGATGGTCGAGACAGGCTATCGATGGTATCCGGAATATACCATCGAGGAGCAGTTCCGAGACTTCAACCAGAGCCAGTACCTTTGTACCGTCAGGATATATCCCTCTTATCCTGGAGCCACTGAACCCCTCCACTGCTCTTATGGGCTTGGGGTTACTATTGAGATGTCTGTGCAGGATGCAGCTTACTCAATGATGACTATCATTCGAGCCAGGACTGCCTTGCTTCAGAACACCGATTTCCGCTACATGCCAGCCTCACGCCCTTGAGCATAGGGGTACTATCAGGCTTTGTATTATGAATCTACACATGAGGAGTCACTACTCCACACCACTGCCGAGATGCTCGAGGATAAGGACCGTGAAAATCGGGCCTTGCGGATGGAGCTCTTCAACTCTCGTGCTGATCACTGGGCCACTTTGACTCAGTTTGCACCTGCTGTGCAGGCAGGATACATGGACCTGAGGGACCTGTACCATGTGCGGTCTGGATTGCCAGATTGTATGGAGTGGCGTGATGTAGGAGGCATCACCCCTCCTTGTGGTCAACTTCCTCAAAAAACCGGGCATGAACCCTGTGGTTGTGATAGCGGCGCAGGGCTTGCTAGTAGCGTGCAACACGTGTAGCAGCCCGGAGACAGTTCTCCCCAAGTAGCTTAGCGTCGTCACACCGGTGATGATCTTGCGCTACTTCATCATAGGCAAGCACTCGAGGGGACTCGTAAATGAGTTTCATGGGGATAACTGCTTCGGCCCCGTAGACTAGGGAGAAGGGAGTCTGCCCGGTAGCTTGTTTAGGTGTTGTTATGAGGGACTAGAGAACTACCGTCAGCTCCTCGATCCACCGCCTGCCATGCTTATGCAGCTTATTGCAAGTTATTGTCTTGACTCCACGTAGCACTTCAGCGTTCACCCTCTCAGGTTGTCCATTGCTCTAAGGGTGTGCACCAGAAGTGAATGAGATCTTGCATTCGAGGGTACGAAAAAATAATAAGGGAGTGCTTTGGCGTCATTAGTATAGCCCACGGTGCGCCATTAGTATGCCTCCCAGGGGGCCATATTTACCCACGTGCTTTGGCATACTAATGGCGCACTGGTGGATGATACGCCATTAGTGTGCTCTGGCTTACTAATGGCGCACTATGTGGTGGTGCGCCACTAGTATGAATATTAGGGATTTTTTTTCTTTTTTGATATTTTCACAGGTTACAAAATATATTATTGGATAGAATATAGCTAGCACCACACAACAACTGCAGATTCATCGAATACGATATAAGATTAGTCTCCGAATACAATTCATCATATTAGTCTCTGAATTCAAAATACCGAACAAAGATAGAACATTACAAGTCTCGAGACCGCGAGTAGCGATTTTGCCAGAAGTAATATGTCAGGACCGGATTTTCGGGATATTAATTTCCCAGAAAATGGACCTTGTACTCACCAGCCCCATGATTACTATTAGCTGATGAGACACCAACTTGATACAGAAACTCCAAGCAAAATACAAAAATGTGTGGTACAAGAACATTCTAGCCTATGAGTACAACAAATGGTTTCTAGTGGTTGACGGCGGAAGCGGTTTGTGGTTCCTCAGCGTTCTATGGGACTCCATTTCCCACAGGAACAACTGACCTGGATAACTCCTATCTTCGCGAGGCTGCTATCACCATTGCGTAGGTTCCGGGGCTGTCATCGCAACACTCCTCTCCATGCAAGGAATCTGGCCAAGACAATAGCCAGGGACAAGCCAGTGAGTACTTTGAATGTACTCGCAAACATTATGAACACAGGTATAATAATACAATTGATAATCATGCTCTGAAATATTTTATGATCACAATGTCAGTCACGGAATAAGAATCCATGATGCACGCAAGCAGGTTATTCATATACAACATGAATATGCAATAGGGGAGTAGAAATAGAATGCAACGATCGGGTGTCTGAAGCGACGCCTCGAAAGGATAATAATATAAAGCATGCCTCAGTCGGGTGTCTGAGCGACGTCACATAAAGGGCTTATAAAGGAAATAAGTAGCAAACATGCCACAGTCGGGCGTCTGTGCGACACCACATAAAGGGCTTATAGAGTAAGTAAATAACAGGCATGCCACAGTCGGGCGTCTCAGCGACACCACATAAAGGGCTTATAAAGTAAATGAATAATAAGCATGCCATAGTCGGGCATCTCCGTGACACCACATAAAGGGCTTATATGAGAGTAGTCACAGTGAATATCCAGGAGGTAGAACCGTCCCAGGGATACTCAATAATTCAAACAATGTAAATGGTTAGTCCATAATAATAGTAATCATAATCATCCTAATTCACAAATCATGATCCATGTTCTGGTTTAGCAGTTTTTCCTTCGAAGACCGACACTAAGAACAACACTTGACCCATCCTAGACTGTAGTCCTTAACCATGGACACGACTATTCGAATAGATATAATCTCTGCAGAGGGTGTACTCTTTACCCACGAGTAACGGATTCCTTTAGTCCATCGGGACTAATTCCGTCTATGGTCTTTAGTTGAAAACACACCTGACCGCACACACCAGCCTAACTTACTGGTGTCTGGAATCACCCACGACACCCGTTAAGCAAAACTCTAAGTGGGGAGGCTACAACCTCGACTAGCATGGGATCACAAATTTATAACGCACGCAAGCTAGGGGAGCTACCCCCTCGGCTCCAACCGGAAACATCCATGCCCCCGGACCAGGTGGCATGCCTACCGGATGCAGCCGGTATCTTCAACCATGGCCTCTCTGTAAGGTGTGTGCTAGGAAGGGGTTGACAACTTACTGAACCGTATGGGGGTTACTAGAACAAGACTCGATCTATGGTCGATTCAGGAGGTTAAATCATTTCATGCATGATAAGCATAAGAAATATATTTCACACCAATCAGACAGAATCACCACTCATCATACCTCACCATGCCTTACCGGACATAACCGCCTCGACAAAGAACTAGAGACAAGCTCGTGTCTACCCAAGACAGAGACTTTCCCGGATTCCTCCCGGTAGGCATGAACGACATACGAGGGTGATTACTATCACAAACATATCAAATTCCAACAGCACGGAATCATCAATATGCACTCATGAGTATGATCATGTCATCACATAAAATAACAAACACTCCATATCAAGGTGGTGTTGTAAATGCATCAAACAACACATAACAATATTATGCCAGGGTTCAGAATGCTTTCCTTCAAGAGTATGCAAGTGGGGGTGCATTTTTTGTAAGTTGCCTCCCTCTCCAATATCCTATTTAAGAAAAATTCAAATTAACACATAGTTTCAAAACAGTACAAAAAAGTTGTTTGAAAAAATTTCAAATAAATATGAAAATAAACTAGAAAAAAGTTCTGAAACAATAGAAAAAGAATCAAATCAATTGGACTTGTATTTAAAAAGTTATAAACAGTCAAAGTTTAGTCAAAATCTGTTTTTAATAAAAATCAGAAAAAGAAAACGGTTCGGCGGCACTTACGTTTTCCTCTAGCAAAGTCGTATTTGGTGGATTGCGCTTCCACTTAAAACACGCTTCGGTGGGGCTGGGTCACTAACAGTGGGTCTATCAGGCCCACTAGTCAGGTTTGACCAGTCACCCGCGCCTCCTTCCTCCTCTGGCCGAGCAGAGGCGGGGCTCCGATGATCGCCATCGACGAACGGCGGCTCCCCACAAGGTTCCGAGGGCAAGGATGGATCCGCTAGTCCAGGGTGGTCCTCCCAGTGGTCGAAAGGCTGGCAGGGACGAAGGGAGTCGCCGGTGGCGAGCTCCACGGCGGACGGTGGTTTAGGGAGGATTGGGGTCTCGAGCTATGGTGGCTCCCGACCGCGTTTGAGAGGTGGGTTGCCTCCACAGGATCGAGGGGAAGAGGATGGAAGCACGAGAGGGATTAGGGGCCTAGGTGTTGGCCGGATTTTGCCGGAACGTGGCGGCGGCCGAACATGCCAGAGATGGGAGAGATGATTGCCTCTGGCCAAACTGGGGAAGGAGGGGCCTTCCTACCACTTGAATAAGGCTACTAACGAGCTCAGGCGTTATCGGGAGGGCTATTCATAGCCTGGAGAGGTCGGTTCCTGCGGCAGTGGATAAGAACGCCGCCGAACCGCTGTTCTATAGCCAGGGGGCAAGTGGCGATGGCTGGCGGGGTTTGGTAGGGTGAATGGTTGAGCTCGGGCTGTTTAGGGGCGAGCTGGCGCGTGGCTGTGGCTCGGGCGGCATCGTCCATGGCAGGAGCCTGCTGTGGACGCCGGCGTGCTGCCAAGGGAGCTCTGACAGCGGTGCTGTAGGGCGCCAGGGTGGCTTGGAGGGTTCTAGCGAGTGGGAGTGGGCAGGGCATGGCTCTGGGGGTGAGCAAAGGCCAGGGGCCAGACGCGGCAACTCAGGCGCACGCACGTGCAAAACGCGCGCTCTGGCCGCGCCCAGAGCACGCACGCGAGGTGCTCGGCAAAATGCCAATGCCTGTCAGGGGGCTCTAATCCACACGAGGTTTAGCAGGGTGGGGCTATAGACTAAGGTAGAGCCATGAGACATGCTGTTTAGGCAAAGCAAGCAGGTTCAAAATGCAAACTAGGTTTCATGCCAATTATGTTCATGAACTCAAGGTGTTCGACATAATGCTATGGTCATCTAGGCATCTCTTGGGGTGGCCAAAAACTCTAGATCAGAGTCTCTTTAGATGATAAAGAGGGTGGCAAGGTTAGTTTGACAAAAACAAAAACTCCCTAGTGCAAGTTTTTGAGAAAACCAAATCTGTGCAGAAAGTAATGGGCATTATTGCATGGACCAAAAATACTCCAATGGGTCCAATCTCCTGGACTTAAGGGTTTGGTAGAGTGTACTTCAAGCAGGACAAATCCCAAGGCAACAAGAGCAAGATAAAATATGGTTGCAGTGCAAAACACTAAACTGGACCAGAATCAAGATGAGGATGTTTTGCTCAAATTTTTCAAAGAACACCAATGGGTTTTGCATAAAGTTGAATTATATACTCCTACTAACATCTCCCAACTTTGGTGGAATTTTTAAAGAAATATTTAAATAGGTTGCAGTGCAAACCCCAAACTGATCCACATTTGAAAACTTGAGGTAGGGCTCAAAATTTCCAAATGACTAAAAGAGCTTTTTGCATAAAAGTGATGTGGGAACATCACATGACATCCCCAAATTTTGGTGGGGATTTTAAAGGAGTATTTGAAAGGGTTGTAGTGCAAATTGAACCCTAAAACTTATGAAAAACAATTTTTAAAGGAATAAAGCTCAGGAAAAAAATAATTGTAGAAATAATTCCACTGATAAAATAAATGGTCTTGGAAAGATATACAAGCCCAACAATATTTTGAAAGGTTTTCACTTGGGTGAAAACTCCACAATTCAGGAGAAAAGGGTGGTTCTGAAATAAAAGAAAATCCAGAAATAAAAATTTAATTTACCATGAACAAATTTTGATTAATAAATCATGGTTAAATTTTTGGGGTGTTACATAATACTAATCCTAACAGGTCCTACTAATCGTCATCATACAACTTCTACTCATTATTAATAACAAGTCATACGATGATCATCTTGATAGTCATCGAACCAACCCTACTTAATTGTTCTTAGCACATGATCATCGGTATGAGGCAGGACCTAAATACCCTATTTAAGGTAAAATATCATAAAACAATATAGACCCTGACTCTCCATTATGGAGAATGGAGATCATCCTGTCTCCAATTCTTGCGCTTCGCTTCCTTTTGCTTCCAAGAACCTCCTTACGACTGTCCATACATTTTTTCCATCCTTTGATTTTCATTTCTCCACTTCTTTTAGAAATCTCGTATGGACAGTTGAGATTCGTAGGATGACCTGGCTGTATGTTCAAAACATTAAGACTACCTTTCAGATACATCAAATGAGGCACACAATTCTCTCGGGTTATCTATTGAAAGACATAGTAATAACTTCATAGTTAGCAATGATGTACTAGATTTAGAAGTATGGAAAAGATGCAGGGATGTCGTAATAGTAAAAAATCTTACCAGGGTATCTCCATGGTAGTTACCGTAGTTGAACACATGCACTAGTGGCACGTATTGACCATAATGTTGAGGTGTTGGATTGTAGATATTGTAATTCACAATGTCAGTACAAAATCCGACCAGATGATTTTTCTCCTTGTAAGTTGTTAATTCGGAGCCATCGGTGTAGTGGGTTTTGTCTACCATCTCCCGCACATTCTTTGAACAATAAAAATAAGCTGTCAATGGAAATAAGCTGTCAACTATTTTGAAATAAACAATATAAATTAGCTAATAACTATGTTTGAGAAACTCACATAGCGGTAGAATTGGAGGCGTATCAAGAAGGACCCAAATGTCCATATTGTCTTGCTCGATTTTAGGATCACCAAGATCCATGGTGACAAGCATACCCTCATCAAAACCATACATCTTGCAAAATGCTTCCCAATTTTTGCAACCAAAATGGGTTACGCTCCCAGAATTATATAGATTTACTTGAAAATCCAAATCGTGATGAGTCCTTAGGTGAATTTTCTTTGTTTAAAAAATTTCATGCTCTTCAAAATCCATCCTCTCCAAGACATAGCGTCTTGCATGGTATGGGATAAGCTATACTCGAATTGTAAAAAATGAAAATTACACGTTGAAATAGTTGAAGTCATGCTTAATTATGAAAGTAACACTTGCTGTCGTTGTGTACCGTTTCAACTTCGAAGGTCTCCTCGAGCTTAATGTTGAAGCGCCGATCATCATCCAGGTGAGGCATGTCGCACAGACCTTGATCGTCGTGGCACCAACCGCACTCCCCCGGGAGACTTTCGTCGTCCGATGACGACATATCCTACGTTCATAATTCAAAACTACATCATCTCTTGCATTGGGTCCAATAAGATAATCCACAATGTGGTGAAAACACACCCTTCAAACTGGTTTGAGCTATTGGTGAATGGAGATGGTCTAAGATTTTCAGTAGTAAGAAGTGAAGTGGTAATTTTGAGAGCAAATGGTTAGGATGAGTGGTTCCTCTTTCCTGTTTAGCTTAACAATAGAATATTGTTAGTCATGCACACTTGTGCATTTACAACCAGGCCCAGTGGAGTTGGCCTAAAAAAAATTCTTTCTTTAAGCCAGCTACATCCATATCAAGTATTTATGGTCAAGGGTTAGCAGGGCCATCCAAATAGAATATGTGGTATGGGCTTTTTTAGTAGGTCATCCTACCAGATTAGGGTTTGTCGATGACGAGCAACTAACATTAGTAATAACTATGAGTTGATATCACACTTCTATATGTATAACACAAGAGGCAGTTGATCCTACATAATTAAGTACTAAGATACCTCGGCCCATGCATTAGTCACAAGTACCCATGTGTCCTATTTTTAGCAAAGTCATGCTAAAATTCACGGAAAATTTCAGCATGTCCTTTGTTGAAAATAGGACATGGAGTACCCGAATTTGCCGGAACGGAAGTTAATCGACATTCCAGTAAACTCAAGGGCCTCTCAGGGTACCTGCAAAATCATTATCCCTGCGTAATGAAGTCGCCAATGGGTCATTTCAGAAGATCACAAGTAGCATCATCACAAGTACAACTGCAGCAGTAGTGAATACAGGCATAACAGCAGCAGCAGCAGGTTTATTCTTCTTCTTCATAAACATTAATTGGTGTGGGTGACTCTATCTGTCCTCTAATGACTCACTCAACATAACACGACAACCCACAAGCATTGTTTTGATTCCAACAGCTGTTGTAAAATACATCCAGCAAAGGTGCTCTAAAATCAGAAATACTACCCCCCAAATCATTAGCTCAATTCTGATAATACATGGCTAGGACTACGGTAGCATTCAACCACAAGCCCAGGCCTATACTTAACTAGGCCTAGGTCCATTAAATTCTTACAGAAACCAAGAAATGGAATCAACTCCCCTTGTTGCTGATTCAGTCATGGGAGATGCCATGTCTCAAAAATATCAAGTAGCACCATCATGTTCGATTTCAATATAAGGAATATTACAAAATTAACAGTTAAGATCCCAGGTGAGTAACACACTTTGGTCTTCTAGTTACAAAACAAAACTGACATAACTCCTTAATCACTATTTCAGCAAGCAGTAGAGGAGGTTTAAAGGAAAGGAGCATATGTAGAAATACACAGCAGAAAAATACAAGAACCCTTTGACACTCCGCTGCTCAAGGTACCACTACCCCATGCACATGTATTTGGGTAAGCAGCTGAGCAGAGGATGAGGCCATTTAATCAGGTAAATGGTGCATTTACAAATTCTTTTCTCCTAGGAACTAGAAGAAAATCTCGGTCACTAAAATTGACACACAGAGCAACAAAACTAGTGCCTAAACTAAACTAAGTAATTAGACTAACTAACTAACTAAACTAGTCCCTAAACAAGGAGCCTAAACTAACTAACTAACAAACTACCTAATTAGACTAACTAACTAACTAACTAACTAAACTAGGGCCTAAACTAAACTAACTAATTAGACTAACTAACTAAATTAGAAGAAAATCTCAGTCACTGAAATGCAGCAGCAGTTAGTAGCAGAGTGGAGCGGGATCAGCGAGCAGCAGGGCAGCCAGGAAGGAGGGGGAAGGGGGCGAGGGAGGAGCTCACCGCGGTGGGACGGCGAGATGGGGAGCAGCGGTGGCAACGGCGAGTGGAGGAAGAAGAAGTGCTTGGGCCTCCTCTCCTGGTGGACGCGGGCCTCCTCCTCCTAGTGCTCCGGGGGCTGGCAGTCATGGCGGCAGGCTGTCGGCAGCGAGGACCGAGATGGCGAGGCGGGGCACGGGGGTCGTCGGAGAGGGTGTGGAGCGAGGGGGAAAGTGGATCTGGCGTGGGAGGGACGAAGGGATCGGGCGAATTAGCTAGCGAGGAAGATTACTAATGGCGCTCCCCCTGGCAGTGCGCCATTAGTATGTTTTTTTGTAGCAATGGCACACCCCCGAGCGGTGCGCCATAAGTAATCTTTTTTTGGATAGCAATGGCGCACCAGCCAGCGGTGCGCCATAAGTAAATTTTTTTATTATTATTTTATGTTGCATCTAATATTTTTTTAGAAAATGAATATTAATATGAAACATTAATAAATTTTTATAAAAACAGAAATAAATTTTTAAAGAATATCATCAAATTTGTTATATGAGAATATTTATGAATATAAAAAATATCATCACATTTTTTATTATTTTTTGTTGCATTCATTAAATTTTTTATTTGAAAATATCATCCAATTTGTTATTTG
Organism: Triticum dicoccoides; assembly: GCF_002162155.2. Lineage (NCBI taxonomy): Eukaryota > Viridiplantae > Streptophyta > Magnoliopsida > Poales > Poaceae > Triticum > Triticum dicoccoides. The sequence continues at coordinate 390,338,317 of NC_041386.1, read as the reverse complement.
AAAATATAATCAAATTTGTTTTTTTATTTTTAGTTGCATTCATTTGTGACGGTGGAGCGGGGGAGGACGCGGGGGGTCGTCGGCGGCGGTGG
>NC_041386.1:390321700-390337818 GCF_002162155.2 Triticum dicoccoides | reverse complement strand
GCGGTGGAGCGGGGGAGGGTGCGGTGGGTCATCGGCGGCGGTGGAGCGGGGGAGGGTGCGGTGGAGCGGGGGAGGGTGCGGCGGGTCGTCGGCTTGAGGTGCAACATTATAGTAGTTTTGCAAAAAAAAAGTAGTGGCGCACTGCGCTGGTGGTGCGCCATTACTAGTTAAACTAGTAATGGCGCACTCTTCCTTGGTGCACCATTAGTATTTTAGGAAAAATAAAAAAAATAAAAAATTTGTTAATAATGGCGCACCGTGTGTCTGGTGCGCCATTAGTATCTACCACACTAACGGCGCACCAACTCATGGTGCGCCATTACTATATAGTAGTGGCGCACCACATGTCTAGTGCGCCATTAGTGGCCATATCATCTATAGCCCTTTTCCTAGTAGTGAGGGTTGTGTGCCAATAGAAACCTTGCCGGAATGCTTTCCCAACTAATACCCTTGATCTAATGTGTGAGGTGCACAGTCCTTTGTGAATATCAGCCAGCAGTTCCTTTCCATCCTCCCGACAGACACACTTCAATTTCACACCGTTGTGCCTCCTTCTGTATAGAGTGTCATCGACAAACTGATACATACTGGCCCTCCTGGCTACTTTCTCAGCTTCATCTTGGTCACCGGGAAGTTCTCCAGTTTGTAGGAAGCGGACGATGTGCCTTCCCCAAGTTGGAGCCTAGGGCTCGGCAACGAGGACTAGCGGCACCTCCTCTGCTGCGGGAGCACCAACCCCGTTCGCAGGGTCCATGAGCCCAGATGGAGGGGGTGGTCCGGTAGGCTGTGAGGAGTTATTTCCGGCAGGTTCTCTGCTTGGAGCGGACGGCTCGACCGGGAGAGGCTTACCATAGTGCAACTTTGTCCTTTTCCGGGCCATTGTGGTTGGTGATATGGAGGGTTGAGAGAGATGGAGAACAAAAGTTCCTGGTTCCACAGGAAGCTTCTGCGTAGCACACTTTGACAGGTGATCATCTATGCTGTTTTCCGCACGGGGTACGTGCTCTGTTTGCAACCCATCAAAGTGCTCCTGCAATCTCCTCACTTCCTCGATGTATTCTTCCTGCTTCCATCAATCGGCTTTGATAATCCTTGTTAACTTGTCTCACCACAAACTGTGAATCTCCTCGTATGATCAGCTTCTTGACTCCCAAGTCTACTGCAATTCTGAGCCCGGCAAGGAGCCCTTCTTACTTAGTTGTATTGTTGGTGGCTTCTTCTCGGGCAAAGTGCATTTGGATGACGTACTTCAAGTGCTCCTGGGGGCAACAAGAAGCACGCCAGCCCCTGCACCTTGCAGGGAAAAGCACCATCAAAATACATAATCCATTCTTGGGGTGATTCCTTGCTGGTGATAGATGTCTCTGTCACTTACACATCAAGGGTTGGTGTCCATTCTGTAATAAACGCTGCCAACGCCCTGCTCTGAATAGCTGATGTGCTCTCAAACATCGAACCAAAGTTGGATAACTCCAAAGCACACTCCACTATTCTTCCGGTAGCCCCAGGGTTTCGGATTATCTTTTGCAACCGAAAATGAGTGACAACCATGATCTCATGGGCTTGGAAGTAGTGGTGCAGTTTTCTTCAGGCCATAGTGAGACTGAAGATCAACTCTTGCATTCCAGAGTACCTTGATCTAGCCCCTTGTAAGAAGGAGCTCACGAAGTACACTGGGTGTTGCACCACTTTCCTCTTTGTTCCGTCCTTGGGGTTGCTCTCGTTGCCGTGCTGATTGTTGTTCTGATCCTTTTCTGACTCTGTCGTGATCTGCCCACTTTCTGCCTCATCCACTTGTCGCTGTGCTTCCAAGGCCGCACTGACCACTTGGTTGGTTGCCGCCAAGTATAGCAAAAATAGCTATTGGGGTTTTGGTGCAACCAATATAGGCACAGACGATAGGAAGGCCTTCAATTCCTACACAGCTACATCTGCTTCCGGGGTCCATCTCATAGGCCCTGCCTTCCTCAAAATTTTAAAGAACGGCAGGGCCCACTCGGTAGGCCTGGAAATGAATCTACTTAGCTCGGCAATGCATCCCGTCAAGCGCCTCACATCCTTAACTTTCCTTGGTGCTTGGATCTATTTGATGGCTTTGATCTTGTCGGGGATAGCTTCGATACTCTAATGGGACATGAAGAAACCAAGCAGCTTGCCGGAGGGGACTCCAAACACACACTTCTTTGGATTAAGCTTTAAGTTGATCTTGCACAGATTAGAAAATGTCACCTCCAAATGCGGGATAAGAGTGGTCTTATCCATGGTTTTGACCACGGTGTCATCCATATAGGCTTCTATGTTTCTGTGTAACTGTGTCTCAAAACCAATCTGAAATGCCCTTGCAAAAGTGGACCCGGCACTCTTTAGTCCAAACGGAATCCGGACAAAGTAGTATGGAGTGATGAACGATGTCTTCTCTTCATCTTCTCTGGATATGAAGATCTATTGATATCCAGAATACGCGTCCAGAAAGGAGAGCAAATCACACCCTGAAGTGGAATCCACAATCTGGTTGATGCGCCACAAGGGAAATGGGTCCTTCGGGTAAGCCTGGTTGAGATCAGTGAAATCAATGCAAACCTCCATTTCCCATTATCCTTATGGACTACCACTGGATTTGTGAACCATGTAGGATGCAGTACCCCTGTGACCAAACCATCTGCCTCTAGTTTCTTGATTCCTTGGCAATGAACTGCTGCCTTTCCAAGGCCTGCTTCCGGTCTTTTTGCTTGACAAGTCGGGCGTGTGGGCAGACAGCATGGTGGCGCTCAATTACCTCCCTGGGAACACCCGATATTCGCCCGCATGAAGGCAACAAGCGCGCTTTCCTATTTGTCATCAAGGGTGGCGCTTATGATGAAAGTACCGTCAATGCCAGCTAGCCCAACTGGGACCTTCTTCACTTGGGGTGCATCAACCTTTGATCTCTTGCTATTGGAACACTCCGGCACGTCGTCAACGGGTGTCATGCACTAGGACGGGTCACACTTCCCGGACTCCTTGCCGGAGGTCCTACAATCCCTCTTCTTTCCTTTGCTTTCCTTGGTGGGAGCTATTTCTGCCGCAGCCTCCGCTGCGACTGCATGACGGTACCTCTTGAATACACAGAAAATTGCATCCTTCTCATCTGATGGGATAGTAATGACTCCCTGTGGCCCATGCATCTTTAGAGTGTTGTAAGCATATTGGGATGCTGCCATGAACTTGGCCAGGGCCGGGCGTCGAAGAATCCCATTGCACGGCAGGGGGATCTCAACAAATTCAAACACAAACTTCTCTTTCCGGTAGTTTAGTTCTCCCCCAAACATCACTGGCAATGTAATCTTCCCTTTAGGATGGCTCCTGATGGGTTTACCTCCTTGAAACATGCCGGGAATCTCTAGCTCTGCTTCTCCTATCTGAAGCTTGCTGATGATTATTGGGGAAATCAGATTCAAACCGGCCTCGCCATCCACTAATATCTTTGTGACCTTCAGGTTGCGAATTGTCAGGGAGACCAACAATGGCAAGCATCCTACCGCGGTCGTGCGGCCAGGGTGATCCTCGTCATCAAACATGTTTGGCATGCGGGACCATTTGAGTGGTTTCCGGGCCTTTGGCGTTGTCTCCACGACATTGATCTCTCGTTCCCATCGCTTGAGCTGGCGGTGGGAAGCATGCAATGATGCACCCCCATAAATGAATAGGGCGTCAGTGGACTTCTGAAATTCCTGCTCACTGGTTTCCTCATCATTCCCTTTGTCACTCACATCATCACAAACTTCCTTCTCCTGACCCCTGGCGGGTTTTCCTTGGTTCAGAAAGGGTTTGCTGGGGCGATTTGCTTCACCGCCTTGACCCTTTCTGCCAATGGCATTCTGACTTTTTTCCTTGTCACGGTTATCATATTCCGCTCTCTATTTCTTGATAAGCTGCTCAACCTGGTAACACTCCTGAAGGTGATGGACCTTGGCCCGTTGGATCTTGCAGTACGGGCCATCATCTTTCCAATCTTTCACAGTGGCAGCGGCTTCCCAGCAGGCTGTGCAAGCGGCAACTTCCTTGCTAGGGGCCTCACCCTTGGCCCTCATCACTGCCTTTTCTCTTGGCTTCTTACTGCGCTTCTTGCCCTTTCTCTGACTAGTTGATTCATCTTCATCCTCTGAATCAACATTGATGCAATCCTCCTCTTCGGGCAACTTCCTTCCTTCCTCCACCCAAGCACACTTACCCACTAGTGTGTATAGCTCCTTCATAGTCTTAGGTAACCGCACATTCATCTTAGAACAAATGTGACGGTTGCGCACATAGGACTGGAAGGCTGTTATAACGGCTGCCGAATGGATATTTGGAATATTACTATGAAATTTATTAAATCTCTGTAAATACTTACGGACAGTTTCTCCTTCCTTCTACTGGAGAAGTTGCAGGTCGCTGGGCCTGCCGGGCTCTTGGTGGCCACCGGTAAAGGCAACGATGAACTCGTGGCACGTGTGTGCCCATGACAAAATGGAGTTCTCCATCGGGTGCATCAGCCAAGACCTCACGTTGGACGTGAGGGCCAAAGGGAATTATTTGGCAAACACCTTCTCATCTCTTCCCCCGGTAGCCCGAACAGCGGTGGTCTAGATGCTCAGGAACTTTGCCGGGTTCAGCCTCCCGTCATACATCTAGAGACACCAACACCGAGCGCAGGTATCTCTGGCTTGAACGTGCGAGTGGACGGCCAATGGACTTGCCGCAGCTCTTGTTTAAAGGAAGGGCGGCCGACCACGGAAGGTAGGCGCCCGCCAACACCGAGCACAGGCTCGTCGACGTTGAGGCCGCCGCACCCGTCGGTCTGGCGGAGGTCGTCGTGATGCCGATCTATGACGACGTGTGCATCTCCTCGCCCCTATCCTCCAGGGCTTGATGTTGGCCTAGACGTTCTCGAGGGTCACAAGAGGCCATCGAGACGTTGTTGGGGTCTTGATTCAGCTACGCCCGTGTCGGCTATCATGGTGGGGACTACACCATGGGGACGCCCCCTACGTTCGACCAGCAGTACGAGTGGTTGTTGTTGCTTGGGGTGAGCCCCCAGCTCGTCGTGAGCCCCTAGCTTCGGTGAAGCCGAGCACGCTCTGGATGGTGGCAATCCATTCATCCATTTGCTTAGCAACTGGTGGAAACCTCAGTAGCTACTGAGCTCGCACCATAGGCTCTGTGGCTGTGCTCGGCATAGATGTTGATGACGTCAACCGCACCGTCGCCTGGCTACTGGTGGTGCCAGCGGCGGTGATGGTGCTGGCGCCATGTCCACGTTGCTGTGCGACAACCACCTGGGCAGCGGGGTTGCCCGGCAGTGGTGCTCAAGGGTCAGCGGCTCCGTCGAACGCAGCATTCTAGTTGTCTCGTCCCGGAGGAGGCACATGGGCCGCGGTCACTCCCGCGATGAGGGTGGTCGGAGGGCGATGCCTCACCCCAGACCGAGCGCCGTTGCCGTGGTTGTGCCCATCAGTGGGAGGAGAGGGTGTAGACGGAGTGACCCCCTCGCCCGCACCTTGTGGAGTATGACCACAAAGGCATTGCTGATGTTGTTCTCCTCCGACATGTCCGGGCCCCTTGTCGACCGCGAGGGGAGTGCCGATGGCGCCACCTGCTCCAATCACGCCCCCAGTTGCATTCACATCCTCGCTCGCCCCTGCATCCTCCGAGGCACTACAGGCCGCGGGCGTTAAAGCCTTCGAGGTGGACGGATGGGCCGAAGGGCAGGACTTTTTATTCTTAGGCGCCATGGTCGATGGCGTCGTCGAAGACGAAGATGACACGCTACGCAGGCTTTCAAGTTCGTGTAAGCGAGCCCCCTACCTGGCGTGCCAAGGATGTCGTGGGATATCCATGGCCACCTGTGGGACTAGGAGGCCCCTTGCTGGTTCGGCAGGGGTACGTTGTGTTGCACAAAGAGCGGACCAGCGCGTGTCGGCATGGCAGTGGTCACACAAGCAATTTAACCAAGCGGAGATGGCGACAGTTCTTCACGGATCTCCCAAACCTCTAGAGCATCCCGAGGTTCAGGACTCAGGCGGCTCGTGAGGAGTGACTTCTTCGGCACGCATGTTCAGCTTCTCCAACATCTCTTTAGCAATGGAGCTAGGTGACATTTTCCAGTTTATTCAGTTAGGGGCACCCCACAGGATGTATCATCTCCATATCACATGGGCCTGTCCCTGCAGCGTGTACCTTTCTTGCATCTTCTAGTCGCTATGTTGTGGGCGCCCCTCGGGCTGTATGATTATCATCTTCATGCCCGGTACTTCATGCCATGAACATCTTGCGCCCTTGCAAACCCACCCACGAGTGCCTCATGATTAAGGGTGGGCATGGTGTCTGTGCTCGGGTCCGTCCCTGCAGCGTCACTAAACCCAAGTGGCTAAGCTTTGGCTCGTGGGCCAGCTACCGTGCACGTCACCTCCCATGGTCCTTGGTGCCTTGTCCTCGCATGAGCTAATCAGGGCGGGTAAGTTAGGGCGCGCGCCATGGTGACTCGCCACCATGAGAGCTGTGCGCCGGCTATCTTTCTTCAGGATTTTCGCATGAGAAGACGGGCACGGCGTCTGTTCTCAGGTTCATCCTTGCAGCGTCGATAAACCCAATGACTGACCTCTTTCTAGCGGGCCAGCCACGTTCACGTCACCTCTTGGGGTCGTTGGTGTTCGACCTTCATGTGATAGCCTTAGGAGATTCATTCGGCACAGGTTGTCTGACCATCTCGCAGGGCCATCACAAGTATTCCAAATCAAGTTCAGGCGCAACCTGCCTTGAGGTAGGGCCTCGTGAGTCCTGCAATGGCTCACGAGTGCCCAGACACACATCCTCCAGCCCTGCCATGCAAGCCATGTGTCAGGGCGGGGCTGTACACGCCCTGGGGGCTCCACTGAGAGGGAGTCCCCAACCACGCACAAGTGGAACACCATGTTCCGTGCTGGCAGTCAACACGGTCGAGGAGCGGCTATGCCCGTGCAAGTGCGGAAGCGCCATGCTTCGTGCTGGTGATAAACAATTGGGGGTGGCCCCATGGCCACATTAACCAGAGCCAGCCGCCAGGCTCAGTGGCCAGCCTCATCACAACACTTTCCCTTAGGGAGAGTTGCGTGAGTGGGCTGGTTACGGGGGGCTACGCTCAGGTCTCGCCTAGCGTACGCCACCCTGCCACGTCCCTCGGACCTAGTCATCGCTCACGCCCCTCCCAAGTGGGATCTCAGCGAGGAAAGGTATGGAGGTCTATTTGTACGTCAAGGGGGACTTCTAAGCATTGCGACTCAGGCGCCTAACTGGTCACGTAGCCCCTCACCCCTTGGTCTCGTCCTGGTAATCCGGATGACCCAACGGCGGCTGAGGCATGCGCGGGGCCGGGCCCTGCCAACGCAGAATGCTAAGACCTACTCTCGCATCTCCTTCCCGAGGGTTGTTCATACGTCAAGCGGGACTCCCAAGCATTGCGACTTAGGAGCCTAACTGGTCACGTAGCCCCTCACCCCTTAGTCTCGTCCTGGTGATCCGGACGACCCAACGGCAGCTGAGGTATTCGCGGGGCCGGGCACTGCCGATGCAGAACATTAAATAAAATAGGAAGGAAATCGCGAATCACAACAAATTATTACAGTACTTACTGTCTCTTAAGAACGCCAAGCACATAAGTTCTTACGCCTCCACGAGGCATGATACATGTTTCTGGAGATAAGATGAAGGGGAGCGCCACCAATGAGCTTCTTCTTCAGCCTTGAGCGTTGCCGTCGCCCGTGAGGGGTGCCCCATCATTGACAACGTCGCCGTCGCTTGTGCCTTCAGCCGTGGCCGCATGTTTAGCGGCATCATAGGCAGTGGGCATGGGGTCTAGGGCAAGGACCTTTTGCAATAGGACTTCCATCTGATCCTTCATGACTTCAGCAGTAGCGGCAAGTGCTCCAGGCCATCAGGCTCAAGCAAAGCACAAAAGTCGAAGTTGTCCTCACGAAGGTGGAGGTCGTTGAAGACACGAGTCATGGCCTAGGCAGAGAGTGCGCAGGCCTCTCCTTCCACCATGGGGCCGACGCCAAGAACAACACCCTCGAGCGCCACGACAAGCTGCGGGAGCAGCTCGGCGGGGCCCTCCTCAGCAGTCACCAATGGCTTCTTCAACCCCCTCGCGTAGAGATCCTGCAGCGCCTTGTGGGACCTCTCCTCGAGAGAATCATAAGTGGCATGGTCCTTGGCAAGAACCTTTTCCTTGGTGTCCAGCTGTGCCTTCTCTGCCTTCACCTCCTCCTTTAGCTTCTCTAGGCGCCCGCACTCCGCTGCCTGCCCACGTGCCGATCGCTCTAGCTTAGTGTCACGATCGGCGATCGCATCTTCCCGAGCCTTCAGCTTCTACTCCCGTGCCTCGTGCTAACGGGCCTCAGCACCGCCTCCGCCGCTTGCCAGCGCCCCTCGGCAGCCTCGGCACCCTTCACTGCCACGTCACGGTTGGCCGCGGCCAGGCCAGCAGCCTGTTTGCCCTCATCTTAGGCCACATGGCCTGGCTCCATGCTGCCCGGATAGAAGTGTTAGCTCGAAGCCACCCCGAGATCAGCTCTAGGCGCCCCGATGCTAGGCGCTGATCGGCGCCTTGAAGACCGCCGTGGAGCTGGTTCAGCCCAGAAAGAGCATCCTCCAGTGCAGTAGAAGGGGCCGGGGGATCTGGAGCCTTCGGGACTTCAGCAAGCGAGCTAAGGGCGAGCGCCCCCGGAGTTGGCTCGGCCGTGTGGATCACCTCCTCGCGAGGACAGGCCTCCGGACGATGGGAGGATGACCATTCCCGCGGGCTTTGTGGACCGGGCCGTCGGCACGTGACCCCAGCGGCGGACAAGGGCGCGGAGACCAGGTCCACAGCAGCCTCGGTTAGCGGCGAGGCGGGGGCCCTTGGACCTCATGGAGACCCCGGCAGTGTTGGGGAATGTAGCATGGAATTTGAAAAATATCCCTATGATCATGCAAGATCTATCTAGGAGATGGACAGCAACGAAACGGGGAGAGTGTGTCCACGTACCCTCGTAGACCAAAAGCGGAAGCGTTAGTTTAACGTGGTTGGTGTAGTCGAACGTCTTCATGATCCAACCAATCCAAGTACCAAATGTACGGCACCTCCTTGTTCAGCACACGTTCAGCTCGACAACGTCCCTTGAGCTCTTGATCCAGTAGAGGGACGACGGAGAATTCTGATAGCACGACAGCGTGGTCACGGTGATGGTGATGTGATCCGCGCATGACTTCGCCTAAGCACTACGACGCTATGATCGGAGGAGTAAACTATGGAGGGGGGCACCGCACACGGCTAAGAGAAATATTGGTGTGCCTTTCGGGTGCCCCCGCCCCCGTATATAAAGGGGGGAGCAGGAGGCCGGCGTCCTAGGAGGGGCACGCTAAGGGGGGAGTCCTACTTGGACTCCTAGTCCAAGTAGGATTCGCCCCACCCCCACCTTTTCCTTCCAATGAGGGGGAATGAGGGAAGGAGAGGAGAGGAAGAGGGAAAGGGGGGCCGCACCCCCTACCCTTCCTATTCGGACTCCCTTTGGGGGGACCTCCCCCTTGTGGGTTGTCCCCTCTTCTCTCACATGGCCCATGAGGCCCATGATTTCCCCTGGGGGTTTCCGGTATCCCGAATCACTCGAAACCATTCCGATGTCCGAATACAACCTTCCAATATATGAATCTTAGCCTCTTGATCAGTTCGAGACTCCTCTTCATGTCCGTGATCTCATCCGGGACACCGAACAAACTTCAATCACCAAAACACATAACTCATAATACAAATCGTCATCGAACGTTAAGTGTGCGGAATCTACGGGTGCGAGAACTAAGTAGACATGACCGAGACACATCTCCGGTCAATAAATAATAGCGGAACCTGGATGCTCATATTGTTTCCTACATTTTCTACGAAGATCTTTGTCTTTCAAACCGCATAACAACATACGTCATTCCCTTTGTCATCGGTATGTTACTTACCCAAGATTCGATCATGGTATCGTTGTACCTAGTTCAATCTCGTTATTGTAAAGTCTCTTTACTCGTTCCATAATGCATCATCCCGCAATTAACTCATTAGTCACATGGCTTGCAAGGCTTATACTGATTTGCATTACCGATAAGGCCGAGAGATACCTCTCCAATACTGGAGTGACATATCCTAATCTTGATCTATGCCAACGCAACAAACACCTTCGGAGACACCTGTAGAGCATCTTTATAATCACCCAATTAAATTGTGACATGTGATAGCACACAAGGTGTTCGTCCGGTATTCAGGAGATGCATAATCTCATAGTCAGAGGAATATGTGTAAGTCATGAAGAAAGCAATAGCAATAAAACTTAACGATCATTATGGTAAGCTAACGGATGGGTCTTGTCCATCACATCATTCTCCTAATGATGTGATCCCATTCATCAAATGGCAAAACATGTCTATGGTTAGGAAACTTAACCATCTTTGATTAACGAGATAATCAAGTAGAGGCGTACTAGGGATACTTTGTTTTGTCTATGTATTCACACATGTATCAAGTTTCCGGTTAATACAATTCTAGCCTGAATAATGAACATTTATCATGATATAAGGAAATATAAATAACAACTTTATTATTGCCTCTAGGACATATTTCCTTCAGTCTCCCACTTGCACTAGAGTCAATAATCTAGTTTACATAGTCATGTGATTTAACACTAATAGTTCACATCGCCATGTGACCAACACCCAAAGGGTTTACTAGAGTCAATAATCTAGTTCACATCACCATGTGATTAAGACCAAAAGAGTACTAAGGTGTGATCATGTTTTTCTTGTGAGAGAGGCTTAGTCAATGGGTCTGCCACACATTCAGATCTGTATGTATTTCACCAATTCTATGTCTACAATGCTTTGCGTTGAGCTACTGTAGCTAATTGCTCCCACTTTCAATATGTATCCAGATTGAGATTCTGAGTCATCAAAGCTTGCATCGACGTAACTCTTTTATGATAGAATCTTTATCAACTCCATAATTGAGAAACATTTCCTTAGTCCTCTTTGGTAACTAAGGATAATTTTGACCGTTGTCTAGTGATCCACTCCTGGATCACTATAGTACCCTCTTGCCAAACTCATGGTGAGGTACACAATAGGTCTGGTACACAGCATAGCATAGTTTATAGTACCTATGACTAAGGCATAGGGAATGACTTTCATTCTCTTCCTATTTTCTGTCGTGGTTGGGTTTTGAGTCTTACTCAACTTCATACCTTGCAACACATGCAAGAACTCCTTTCTTTGACTAGTCCATTTTGAACTACTTCAAAATCTTTTCAAGGTACGTTCTCATTGAAAAATCTTATCAAGCGTCTTGATCTATCTCTATAGATCTTGATGCTCAATATGTAAGCAGCTTCACTGAGGTCTTTCTTTGAAAACCTCCTTTCAAACACTCCTTTATGCTTTCCAGAAAATTCTAAATCATTTCTGATCAAGAATATGTCATTCACATATATTTATCAGAAAGGTTGTAGTGCTCCCATTCACTTTCTTTTAAATACAGGCTTCTCCAAAAGTCTGAATAAAACCATATGCTTTGATCACACTATCAAAGCATATTTTCCACTCTAAGAGATTTGCACCAGTCCATAAATGGATCGCTTGAGCTTGCACACATTGTTAGCACATTTAAGATCGTCAAAACCTTCTGGTTGCATCATATACATCTCTTCTTTAAGAAATTCATTAAGGAATAGAGTTTTGACATCCATTTGCCAAATTTCATAATCCTAAAATGCGGCAGTTGCTAACGTGATTCGGACAGACTTAAGCATCGCTGCGAGTGAGAAAATCTCATCGTAGTCAACACCTTGAACTGGTCGAAAACCTTTTGCGACAAGTCGAGCTTCATAGATAGTAACACTACCATCATTGTCCATCTTCCTCTTCAAGATCCATTTATTCTTTATGGCTTGCCGATCATCGAGCAAGTCAACCAAAGTCCACACTTTGTTCTCATACATGGATCCCATCTCATATTTCATGGCCTCAAGCCATTTCGCAGAATCTGGGCTCACCATCGCTTTCTCATAATTCATACGTTCGTCATGGTCTAGTAAAATGACCTCCAGAACAGGATAACCGTACCACTCTGGTGCGGACCGTACTCCAGTTGACCTATGAGGTTCGGTAGTAACTTGATCTGAAGTTTCATGATCATCATCACAAACTACCTCACTAATTGGTGTAGGCATCACTGGAACTGATTTCTGCGATGAACCACTTTTCAATTTGGGAGAAGGTACAATTACCTTATCAAGTTCTACTTTCCTCCCGCTTACTTCTTTCGAGAGAAACTCCTTCTCCAGAAAGGATCCATTCTTAGCAACAAATATCTTGCCTTCGGATTTGTGATAGAAGGTGTACCCAATAGTTTCTTTTGGGTATCCTATGAAGACTCACTTCTCCGATTTGGGTTCGAGCTTATCAGGCTGAAGCTTTTTCACATAAGCATCGCAACCCCAGACTTTAAGAAACGACAACTTAAGATTCTTAATAAACCACAGTTCATAAGGTTTCATCTCAACAGATTTAGACGGTGCCCTATTTAACGTGAATGCAGCTGTCTCTAATGCATAACCCCGAACAGATAGTGGTAAATCGGTAAGAGACATCATATATCACACCATATCTATTAAAGTACGGTTACGACGTTCGGACACACCATTACGCAGTTGTGTTCCAGGTGGCGTGAGTTGTGAAACTATTCCACATTGTTTTAAATGAAGGACAAACTCGTAACTCAAATATTCGCTTCCGCGATAAGATCGTAGAAACTTTATTTTCTTGTTACGATGATTCTCCACTTCACTCTGAAATTCTTTGAACTTTTCAAATGTTTCAGACTTGTGTTTCATCAAGTAGATATACCCATATCTTCTCAAATCATCTGTGAAGGTCAGAAAATAATGATACCCGCCGCGAGCCTCAACACTCATCGGACCGCATACATTGGTATGTAATATTTTGAATAAGTCAGTGGCTCGCTCCATTGTTCCGGAGAACGGAGTTTTAGTCATCTTGCCCATGAGGCATGGTTCGCAAGCATCAAATGATTCATAATCAAGTGATTACAAAAGTCCATCCGCATGAAGTTTCTTCATGCGCTTTACACCAATATGACCTAAACGGCAGTGCCACAAATATGTTGCACTATCATTATCAGCTTTGCATCTTTTGGCATCAATATTATGAATATTTGTGTAACCACGATCGAGATTCAACAAACCATTCACAATGGGTGTATGACCATTGAAGGTTTTATTCATGTAAACAGAACACCAATTATTCTCTGTCTTAAATGAATAGCCATGTTGCAATAAACATGATACAATCATATTCATGCTCAACGCAAACACCAAATAACATTTATTTAGGTTCAACACTAATCCTGAAGGTAGAGGGAGTGTGTGATGTGATTTTATCAACCTTGGAATCACTTCCAACACACATTGTCACCTCGCCCTTAACTAGTCTCTCTTCATTTTGCAACTCATGTTTCGAGTTACTAATCATAGCAACTGCACCGTAATAAAATACTCGGGGGTTACTATGAACACTAGTAAAGTACACAATAATAACATGTATATCAGATATACCTTTGTTCACTTTGCCATCCTTCTTATCCGCCAACTATTTGGGGTAGTTCCGCTTCTAGTGACAGTTTCCTTTGTAGTAGAAGCACTCAGTTTCAGGCTTAGGTCTAGCTTTGTGTTTATTCACAGGAGTGGCAATTGCTTGCCATTGTTTCTGGAAGTTCCCTTTCTTTCCCTTGCCCTTTGAAACTAGTGGTCTTGTGAACCATCAACACTTGATGCTTTTTCTCGATTTCTACCTTCACCGATTTCAGCACCACGAAGAGCTTGGGAACCATTTCCGTTATCCCTTTCATATTATAGTTCCTCATGAACTTCTGGTAGCTTGGTGGTAGTGAATAGAGAACTCTATCAATCATTATCTTAGATTAACTCCCACTTGATTCAAGTGATTTTAGTACTCAGACATTCTAAGCACATGCTCACTAGCGGAGCTATTCTCCACCATCTTGCAGCTATAAAACTTGTTGGAGACTTCATATCTCTCAACTCGGGCATTTTCTTGAAATATTAACTTCAACTCTTGGAGGATCTCATATGCTCTGTGGTATTCAAAACATTTTTTAAGTCCCACTTCTAAGCCCTAAAGCATGGTGCACTAAACTATGAAGTAGTCATCATACCGATCTTGTCAAACGTTCAGAACGTCTGCATCTCCTCCTGCAATAGGTCCGTCACCTAGCGGTGCATCAAGGACATAAGTCTTCTATGCAGCAATGAGGATAATCCTCAGATCACGGATCCAGTCCACATCATTGATACTATCATCTTTCAACTTAGTTTTCTCTAGGAACATATCAGAGAATAAAACAGGGGAGCTATACGCGTGTTATTGATCTATAACATAGATATGCAAATACTATCAGGTGCTAAGTTCATGATAAATTGAAGTTCAATTGATCATATTACTTAAGAACTCACAGTTAGATAGACATCCCTCTAGTCATCTAAATGATAACGTGATCCATATCAACTAAAACATGTCCGAACATCATGTTAGATGGAGTAGTTTTCAATGGTGAACATCACTATGTTGAACATATCTGCTATATGATTCATGTTTGACCTTTCGGTCTTAGTGTTTTGAGGCAATATCTGCATATGCTACTCTCGTCAAGTTTAACCCGAGTATTCTGCATGTGCAAAAATGTCTTGCACCCATTGTATGTGAACGTAGAGCTTATCACAGCCAATCATGACGTGGTGTCTCGGCACGACGAACTATAGTGACGGTGCGTACTCAGGGAGAACACCTATACCTTGAAATTTAGTGAGGGATCATGTTATAATGCTACTGCCGTATTAAGAAAAATAAGATGCGTAAAGGATAAACATCACATGCAATCAAAATATGTGACATGATATGGCCATCATCATCTTGTGCCTTTGATCTCCATCTCCAAAGCATCGTCATGATCTCCATCGTCATCGGCTTGACACCTTGATCTCCATCGTAGCGTCGTTGTCGTCTCGCCAACTATTGCCTCTACGACTATCGCTACTCCTGAGTCATAAAGTAAAGCAATTACAAGGCAATTGCATTTCATACGATAAAGCGACAATCATAAGGCTCCTGCCAGTTGCTGATAACTTTTACAAAACATGCTCATCTCATACAACAATTTATATCTCATTACGTCTTGACCATATCACATCACAACGTGCCCTGCAAAAACAAGTTAGACGTCCTCTACTTTGTTGTTGCATGTTTTGCATGGCTGCTACGGGCTTCTAGCCAAAACAATTCTTACCTACGCATCAAAACCACAATGGTTTTTTGTCAAGTGTGCTATTTTAACCATCAAAAAGGACCGGACATAGTCAAACTCGATTCAACTAAAGTTGGAGAAACAGACACCCGCCAGCCACCTATGTGCAAAGCACATCGGTAGAACCAGTCTCATGAACGCGGTCATGTAATATCGGTTTGGGCCGCTTCATCCAACAGTACCGCAGAATCAAAGTAAGACATTGGTGGTAAGTAGTATTACTATTATTGCCCACAACTCTTTGTGTTCTACTTGTGCATATAAGCTACGCATAGACCTGGCTCGGATGCCACTGTTGGGGAACATAGCATGCAATTTTAGAAACTTTCCTACGATCACGCAAGATCTATCTAGGAGATGCATAGAAACAAGACGGGGAGAGAGTGTCCACACACCCTCATAGACTGAAAGCGGAAGCGTTAGGTTAACGCGATTGATGTACTCGAATGTCTTCACGATCCAACCGATCCAAGTACTGAACATCTGCACCTCCGTGTTCAGCACACGTTCATCTCGATGACGTCCCTCGAGCTCTTGATCTAGTAGAGGGTCGAGGGATAGTTCGGACAGAACGATGGCGTGGTGACGGTGATGGTGATGTGATCCGTGTGGGGTTCTCCTAAGCACTACGACGCTATGACTGGAGGAGTAAACTGTGGAGGGCGGCACCGCACACGGCTAAGAGAAATCTTGGTGTGCCATTGGGGTCCCC
>NC_041386.1:390246595-390321481 GCF_002162155.2 Triticum dicoccoides | reverse complement strand
GGGGGAAAGATGGAAGGAGAGGAGAGGAAGAGGGAACAGGGGGTCGCGCCCCCTCCCCTTCCTATTTGGACTCCCCTTGGGGGGGTGCCTCCCCCTTGTGGATTGTCCCCTCGTATATCCCATGGCCCATGAGGCCCATGATTTCCCCCGGGGGGTTCCCGTAACCCCTCGGTACTCTGATAAAATACCAAAATCACTCGAAACCATTTCGATGTCCGAATACAACCTTCTAGTATATGAATATTTACCTCTCAACAATTTCGAGACTCCTCGTCATGTCCATGATCTCATCCAGGATTCCGAACAAACTTCGGTCACCAAAACACATAACTCATAATACAATTCATCATCGAATGTTAAGCTTTTGGACCCTACAGGTTCAAGAACTATGTAGACACGACCGAGACGCATCTATGGTCAATAAAAAATAGCGGAACCTGGATCCCCATATTGGTTCCTACATATTCTATGAAGATCTTTATCGGTCAAACCGCATAACAACTTACGTCATTCCCCTTGTGAACGGTACGTTACTTGCCCAAGATTCGGTCATCGGTATCCTCATACCTAATTCAATTTCGCTACCAGCAAGTCTCTTAACTCGTTATGTAATGCATCATCCCGCAACTAACTCATTAGTCACATGGCTTGCAAGGCTTATAGTGATGGGCACTACCGAGAGGGCCCAGAGATACATCTCCGATACTCGGAGTGACAAATCCTAATTAATCTTGATCTATGTCAACCCCACAAACACCATTGGAGACACCTATAGAGCATCTTTATAATGACCTAGTTATGTTGTGACGTTTGGTAGCACACAAGGTGTTCCTCCGGTATCCGGGAGTTGCATAATCTCATAGTCAAAGGAATGTGTATAGGTCATGAAGAAAGCAATAGCAATAAAACTTAATGATCATTATGCTAAGCTACCAGATGGGTCTTGTCCATCACATCATTCTCCTAATGATGTGATCCCGTTCATCAAATGACAACACATGTCTATGGTTAGGAAACTTAACCATCTTTGATTGTCGAGCTAGTCTAGTAGAGGCTTACTAGGGACACAGTGTTCTGTCTATGTATCCACACATGCATCAAGTTTCCGGTTAATACAATTCTAGCATGAATAATAAACATTTATCATGATATAAGAAAATATAAAATAACAACTTTATTATTGCCTCTAGGGCATATTTCCTTCAGAATGTGATATGATGAACAAACTCCGAAAAGAACAGATTAATCAACTTGATGAAAAAAAATTATGTTGTGCTTATCCTCCATCAATTAAATTGATGAGAATCAATGGATTTGCATACTACTTATTCGCTCGAAAAGGATTAAAAAGAGATATAGCGTGAACTTGGGAAGCTCTTCATGAACCACCGCTAGGATTAGAAAGAATGAATTAATTAATACGATAACACATGAAGAGGAATTTTTGGATGAACCACCATGAATGGAAGAATTTTCGAATGAAAGAATTAATACAATAACACATGAAGAGGAATTCTTCTACATAACATTAGCCTAGTTTTTGCCCTCATTTCTTTCCTGATTTTCAGTTGGTTTGAATTTGAAATTTGGAGTTTTGATTGTTTTCATATGGACTTAAACACTTGGGTACCCCTTGGATTTCACCCCAGTATCCCATTTCCCTCTCTAACCATCCTTCCAATCTGGTTCACCTAAAAATAATATTTGCAATATTTTTCTTAAATGAAAAATATTCATTTCCCTCTCTTAAACCCTAGCTAGCTCAATGTGCTCGAAAGCAACCCTAATTTTTCTTGCCCACAAAATTCTGAGAAAATTCAAAAATATTCTTTGAACTCTACGACACCTTCCTGAGCAAAACTATCACATCACTTTTTGGAGTATTTTTGCTATAGAAAATATTTTCTGGTCTGGACATAAATGGTGATTTCTACAGCAACTACGATTTTACTTGCTCCATTGTGGATGATTTTTCTTGTGCATCATCACCTTAGTAGATGATTGCTAACCTCCAAAGCCCGACTCCCAACTCCCAGCCGTTTGACCACAGTAAGCTCTCAAAATTACTGATCAGAAACTTACTAGGCAGTTGAAATCTATCCCACTGAGTCTGGATCCAAACCAAAGCGTGGTAATCTTCAAAACTACCACGAACAACAAGCCAGACATGAAATTTGGACTTAGGTCGGCCTGAGGGCAGAGTTCACGCGGTGACAACGCGTGTACACGATGCCAACCTACGTGTCAACGCCCTCTGCGTTGCGCCCGAGCTTCTATTACTCGCGTGCTCGGTGCCCCGACTGCCTAAGCTTGCCAAACTTCGCCACAATCTTCGTCCCAGCTCTCTTAACTCCCTCCTGGCGCTCGCCGACGCCGGAGCTCGCCGCAGCGAGCACGGGCGCGGTCTGGCGAATGTAACAGTGCGGTGTGCACTGTGCTCGTTGTCACCCCAGTGCCCCTATGCTTGTCCCCATTCGCCCATAGTCCCTTCGTGAGCTGCGTCGCCTTCTCCTCATCTCACGGATGTCGTCGGGCGTCGTGTCCATATGTCCACCAGCGAAGCCCGAACCTCCCTCGACGCTCGGCTATAAATGGAGCCCTCCCTAGCCTCCTCGAGCACCATCCACACGTCCCACACACTCCACAATCTCGTAGATAGCCATAGCCCGACAGGGCAGGCCGCGGGATGCGGTCCGCTGTCCCCGAGCTCGAGCTCGCCGGCGATCCCCTCGGGTCGTCTCCGTAGCTCCAGCCCCTCCCAGGCCTAGGCAACCCTTCCAGGGCCTCCGCCGCTCTCCGGTGGTGCTGATCTGCCTGGTTAGAGCCCCTGAAGTCGCCTCTGTTCTCCATCGTCTTTGTTTCCAGCGACCTCCGATCTCTTCCTCCGCTAGAGAGGTTGATTCCGACGCTGTCCGACCACCCCTAGCTACTCTAAGGGTATGGGCAGGTGCGCCTCCGTCTCCTCTCTCGATCCCTCCCTCTCGTTTTAGCCAAGAAGCCCTTGTCGCCGGCTTGTGCTCCGGCGAAGCCGCGCCGTCCTCTGTTTCCTTCTCCCTCTCCCCCTCACCTGACTAGCGGGGCCCGCTAGTCAGCCACTCAGTACACCCGTGAA
Organism: Triticum dicoccoides; assembly: GCF_002162155.2. Classification (NCBI taxonomy): domain Eukaryota; kingdom Viridiplantae; phylum Streptophyta; class Magnoliopsida; order Poales; family Poaceae; genus Triticum; species Triticum dicoccoides. Next base: position 390,318,369 of record NC_041386.1, on the reverse strand, counting down.
GTGGTACGAGTGGTCGTGCCATGAGGCTTTACGCCTTCGACGTCACCCCAGTCTGTTTTTATTTAAAATTCAAATTTCATATTTTTCTAGAGAGCTTCAAACAGCCAAAACTCTTTAACCATAACTCCATATGAATTCATTCTTTTTGCATTGTGTTCCTTGTAAAGAAAGCTAGCAGCTCACCAAAAATGGGATTTTTCCCTGCTGTCTAGATTTTCTGGTGAATCTCAGAAGGGTTCTTGATGTTTTCTTTTTGTGTTTATAAATATTTTCAAAGGGTGAGGCTTGTCTTGAGGATCACCACGAGGCTTGTGAACCTCATCTGCACTAAGGCAACCCACATCAACATTTTCATGGTGCCATTATAATATTTGTGATTTTCCTACTTGAATGAATGATTTAATCCATGCATTTAAATAACTATTATGTTATTTATAATCTATTAGTTGCTTGTTTAAGTTAATATGCTTGATTTACAAAAAGTTTAAAGCTAACTATGTTGGTAAAGAAACTAGAATTAATTTTTTTATGAAAGAGTAATATAGTTATGGATATAAATAATTATATGGAGTTATTTTTCTTTCATGAGAAAAATGATAAAATTTCTAGAAAAGATTCTGTTTAAAGTAAGGTTTAATCCTAACCAAAGAAGTGTCATGAGTTGTTGATGTTTATGCTTAGTGTCGATATAGTTGACTCAGTCATTTCCGTTGATATGTGATGCATATATTAGTGTTGCATTTCATGGCATACTATGACACCACTTATTTTTACTTTAAGTCGAACCTAATAATAGCTCAGCTTGAATATATCGTTGACGGGGTCATGATGACACTGAATCGAGTTTTTCCTAGTGCAACCACATTTTCCTTTATGGGAATGCCTTTATCCGGTCCGTTGTCATGCCTCTGGTCGGTGCCTCCAACGAGGGAAGGTTATGGGCGTGTGGTACCCTGGCCCAGTAAGCAGACATAACCTTGTGTGCCCGTTGTTGAGATTTTTGGTACCGTGTCCCCGTGTGGGACATTTTATGTTTTGGCGACGACTGTGGTCATTGTGTCTTTGGTAGACATAAGGCCACCCAGGACTAGCCCAGTGGGGAGTGAGTCGGAGTGGCCGGGAGAGTGTCATGGCAATGGAGGGGTTTCGTCGGAATGTTGTTGGTCCACCTAAATGGGAGTGCGAGGCCATGGGTTCCGTGGTGTGGGTAAAGTGTGCTACCTCTACAGAGTGTATTAATCTATCGATAGCCGAGTCCACGGTTACGGACACGCTCGAAAGTAGGTCACACCATGGGTTAATGTTTAATAAATCTTGCGCACTAAGTTCTGAACTTTGCAATGTTGATGATGGAAGGAAGGTCATCTTGTTGTTTTAAACCAAGTGTTGGTTGTGGCTGTGATCACCGGAAGGATAACCGTTTGAGACCAAATATTGGTCGTGGTTGTGGTCGCCGGAAAGATCACGAGATATCCCTAGTTTGAGGTTGGTACATTTGTGATCCAAGAGCGATCGCCGTTGGTAAGCTAGTCCGAGAGATTTTTTCTCACAAGAGCATGATATTGTTTGTCATTATGTTTATGTTGGTTGTGAGCTTGCAAGTACATTCAATGTACTGACCTGGCGTGTCATGCCAGATTTCAGGAAAGTCTCGTTGGAAAGGAGTGATGTCCGAGTCTAGATTGTGTCCACATTGGTGTCCCTATGCTATGGAGTTCTGCTACGACATTGTTCCGCTGCCGCGTAGTTGTTATGATCGAGGCCCCTTTATGTTCACTAAATAAGGTACATATTTTTCAGCCGCACCATGTGTGCCACTTGGCCTCGTTACCTGTTATAATATAAACTTTGATCCACTAGCATCAATAAAGCAGTTGTTTTCTGTACCAAGATGTTGTGTGTTGCCAGAAGACATGATCTCTGGGATGGCAATGCATGGTAAACCGGTTGATCTGAGCCCGGGTGCCACAACGCTTGGTATCAGAGCCGCGCTGCCTGTAGGCCACACTAGACTACGACGTGTTAACTGGACGTTAGATATGAGTTTAAGTTGAGTGCCGGTAGAATTTGTAGCTGGTTGTTGCATTGCATGCACTTGTTTTATTTTTATGCTAACGTACTAATGGTTGCGAGTGTAGATGGCTCTGGTGTCGTATCCGTGCCAGTTGCAGCTGATGCCATTCAGGTCGCTGCATCTCCTTTGTAATGTGTGGCGTCGGTTGTACCCCCTCGGCGACGATCCAGTCTATCGTGTGTACTGCGAGCGTCTAGCTGACTCAGTGTATGAGTATCACAAAGAGGTTACTCTGCGCACCAGTTCCGATTCCAGCACATACACTCGTACCTCTTGGAGCGGTTACGCTTCTACCGCTTCTCAGGCTGTCCAGTTTGCTGCGTTCGATGTCCTTGTCGAGCTTCGTTACAACGAGGTCCGGATGCAGAACCACCCAGGTTTCTAGTACTATCCTTCTCTGCACGACAATGGTCGTGCCCGTTTCCCTATCATTAATCCGGAGTCTGATAGTGTTGCTAGCCACCTTGCTCGTTATATCACCGCTAGCTATCTTATGATCCATGAGCTAGCTCGAGAGCTGACTCGCGCTCGTACTGCTTTAGCCTCTACTTTAGTATCTACTAGATCTACCACTACTCCATCCTCCCTGGGATTTACTCCTTATATTCCAACCAGTTATAGTTCCCCTGTTTCAGCGGTTACTCCTCCGAGTAGCTCGGGCGCCGCTGGCGTGAATCCTCTCAATTCCCCTGCTGAGTGGGTTTCACTTCTCACTACTCCTGTTGCCCCGATGCTTCACCCTACACCTTCCCCTGAGGGAGAGCCCTCAAGGCAGTGTCATCGTGTTACCTTTAACCCGGAGGTCTCAGTTAACCTTGTTAGTTCAGGATCCGAGTCTGCTTCAGGAGAGGACCCCGCAGCACCAGCAGAGCAGTACAGCTTCTGAGTATTCGCAGTTGTCAGGATGGTGTACGAGTGTAGTCATATGAGTCGTGAGGTTTCGTTTCATGTATGAGAGTAGTTGAACCTGGCATGTTGTTTATCTTTCATGTATGAGTCTATGTATAATTATGTTTGAACTCTATTTTTCACCGTATTTTCATCATCATTTCGGTTTTTTCTCGGGCTTTTGTTGCTGGCTTGTCCCCAATTATTTTGAATGTTTCTCATCTCGATTGCATTGTCTTGGAAAAAAATCCACAATAGGATGCCGGAGGGTACTCCTGTTCCTCATTCTGCATGACAGGCAGGACACTCCCCGAGCTGTACGTTCCACCACCGCCTCCACCACCAACTCCGCCCTCCACCGAGCAAATTCTGTGTATGTTTGAGGAAAGAAGGAATAATGATCTGATTGAAATAGTAAGAAGTGTGCAAGCTATGGTTGGACAGAATGGAAATCAGTACGGTCATCACTCCAAGCTGTCAGATTTTCAGAGGACCAAGCCTCCTAGTTTTAGTCAGGTTCTTGACCCCTTGGATGCAGACGATTGGTTGCGAACCATTGAGAGGAAACTTGAGATTGCTCGTACTGAAGCAGATGATAAAGTTCCATTTGCACTCATTATCTTGAAGGCATTGCTGCAATATGATGGGAAAATATAAAAGCCATGTGGCATGTTGATGAAGAAATCACCTGGTCAAAATTCAAGGATCAGTTCCGGAAATATCATATCCCTACTGGAATTATGAATACTAAGAATCGTGAATTTCTCACGCTTCTCCAAGAAAATCAGTCTGTGGGTGAATCTTTGCAAAAATTCAATCTATCACGTTACTCCCTTTATGACGTGGCCACTCAAGAAAGAAAAAATGACAGATTTATTGATGGATTAAACCCGCAACTCCGGTGTACGTTAAGCATGTTTGATTTCCCAGATTTCCAAACTCTAGTGAACAAGGCTTTCATTGCTGAAAGGGAACACAAGCTTGTATCGGATAATAGGCATGCTAAGAATGACCACAGGCGCAAGTTTGAGCCAAAGAAGGATGGGCAACCCGTGCAAAAGGCTCATACTTGGCAGTAGACTCAGGTGGAATACAAGACCAATTGGCAACAAAATGTTAACAAGACCACCACCCAAGTCAATAATGTCGTGACCAACCCAGTGCACGAGGAGCGCCAGCGCAACAATTCTTACTTCAGTTGTGCGCAAACCAGACATTATGCCAGACAGTGTCCCAAGAACAGCAAGGCGAATGCTCTATTCAGGCCACGAGTCAACTTTATGGAATCATGCCTGAACCAGCAAAACATCACTGGGCACGTTCATCACCTCTCCGCTGATGAAGCCCAAGAGAACCCCAAAGTCGTCATTGGTATGTTTTCTGTTAGTAACATACTTGTAGTAATTTTATTTGACTCTGGGGCTTCCCACTCTTTTATTTCCTGGAGTTTTGTTGCCCAAACCAAATTTCCTTGTTTCCTTTTGGGCAAGAATATGCTGGTACAAACCCCGGGATCCTTAATAAAAGAGCAATCTGGTCTGCCATAATCTGGCAATCAATATCAAGGGAGTTTGTTTTCCAACTTGTTTGATAATTATTGAGTCTGCTAAGTTGGATGTTATCTTGGGTATGAACTGGCTGACTCAATATCAAGTATGCATAAATTGCGCGACCCGAGAAGTCACTTTGACTAGTCAGAAGGGGCAGATTACCAAATTCTATGCTTGTAGAAGCATACCCAAGAAAGAAATGGTCTTCGCCACTGTGGCTGAATTGGAATTAATTCCTATGGTCAGTGAGTTGCCTGATATATTTCTAGAAGAGCTGCCAGGCATGCCACCAGATTGAGAGCATGACTTTGCAATAGATCTTGTTCCCGAAACCGCACCGTTATACCAGAAGTATTACCGGATGCCCTCATCAGAATTAGTGGAGCTAAAGAAACAGCTTGATGAAATGCTCCAGAAAGGATATATCCGTCCCAGCTCTTCACCATGGGGATCACCTGCTATCTTCGTGGACAAAAAGGATGGCAGCCTCCGCGTGTGTGCGGATTACCGCCAGCTGAATGATGTCACCAGCAAAAACAAATATCCACTGCAAAGGATTGATGACTTGTTTGATCAGCTTAGTGGGGCCTAGGTATTCTCCAAGATTAATTTACGGACATGATATCATCAGCTCAAGATTAAAAAGGAAGATATTCCTAAGACTGCATTCACCACTCGATACGGTCTTTATGAATATATAGTTATGTCCTTTGGTCTCACCAACGCCCCTGCCTTCATCGACGACATACTTATTTACTCAAGAAGTGAAGAAGATCACAAAGAACACCTCCGAGTAGTGTTACAACGACTCAGTGACCATCAGCTATATGCCAAATTCAGTAAATGCGAATTTTGGCTCAAGCAAGTTGGATTTCTTGGACATGTACTATTCGCCGAAGGTATAGCAGTGGACCCGAGCAAAGTAAAGGATGTGCTCGATTGGTCGCCACCAACTACCGTATCACAGATCCGTATTTTTCTTGGATTAGCCGGTTACTACCGTCGTTTCATTGTATGGTTTTCCAAGATTTCTAAACCCATGACGGAGCTACTAAAAAAGGATAAGAAGTTTGAATGGACTGAGGACTATGGGAAAATTTTCAGCGAGCTAAAGATATGGCTGATGACTGCACCTATGTTGACTCTTCCTGATATCTAACGCAGTTTTGGTGTATACTGTGAAGCCTCCAGACAAGGACTTGGATGCGTAGTTATGGAAGACGGTAAGGTAGTAGCCTATGCATCACAACAGCTACGACCCCACGAAGGAAATTATCCTACTCATGATCTAGAATTGGCCGCGGCAGTTCATGCTCTAAAAATTTGTTGACACTATCTTATCGGGAAGAGGTGCCAAATTTTTACCGATCACAAAAGCCTCAAGTATATATTTACTCAGCCAGATTTAAATCTTCGTCAACAAAGATTGTTTGAGTTAGTCAAGGATTATGATCTTGGAATAAATTATCAATCGGGTAAGGCTAACATGGTTGCCAATGCACTTAGTCGAAAGCCTATCAGCCTAAATGTCATATGGAAATCCTTGCCTCCTGAACTTCAAGAGGAGATTGCTCAGCTCAACCTCGTCATAGTTAATACCGGCCTTGCTAATATTTTGGATGTTTCCCCCACATTTGAGGAAGAGATCCGCAAGGCCCAGCTAGCTGACACCGTCCTGCAGAAACGTGCCAAGAATTTGGTAGCAGGACAGACTTCAGGTTTCTCAAAGGATCAATTTGGTAACCTCCGCTTCAGTGGAAGGATTTGTGTACCCAATCAAGCGGATTTAAAGTAGAAAATACTTACAGAAGCACATGAGTCTTCGTATTCCATTCAACCTGGAGGTACGAAAATGTATGAAGACCTTCGACAAATATTCTGGTGGTATGGAATGAAGAAAGACATTGCCTATTTTGTGGCCTGTTGCGACATATGGAACAAGGTGAAGGCGGAGCATCAGAAGCCAGCCGGACTTCTCCAACTGTTGCCAGTTTCACAATGGAAATGGGATGATGTCTGCATGGATTTCATCACAGGACTACCTAAGACTCAGCGAGGCAATGATTCAATCTGGGTCATAGTGGACACCTTAACCAAGGTTTCTCACTTTATCCCAATCAGAACCACATATCGAGCGGATCAACATGCACAGTTGTATGTATCCAGAATAGTCAGTCTGCATGGAGTACCCCGAACCATAACTTCTGACCGAGGTTCACTTTTTACCTCCACTTTTTGGTCATTTCTCCATCAAGCCTTGGGGACAACGCTAAAATACAGGACCGCTTATCATCCTCAGGCTGATGGACGGACAGGGCGGGTAAACCAAATACTCGAAGATATGCTGCGAGCCTGTGCTTTGGCCCAAGGACCTAAATGGTAAGATTTCCTGCCATATGCCAAGTTCTCTTACAACAATAGCTTTCACACCAGTCTAAAGATGTGACCATATGAGGCTTTGTATGGCCGTAAGTGCCACACTCCTTTAAATTGGTCTCAAACTAGAGATAACCGTATCTTCGGAAAATATCTCATGATGGAAGCTGAGAAACAAGTTAAGGAAATCAGAGACAGATTGCAATTGGCCAAATCTCGACATAAGAGTTATTATGATGCAAAGCACCGACAAATCAGTTTTGAACACGGAGAACACGTATACCTCTGTGTGACTCCTATGAAAGGAATCAAGAGATTCCAAACTGGTGGAAAGTTGTCACCTAGATTTATTGGCCCATTTCCAGTTATGTAATGAGTGGGTACTATTGCATATCAGTTGGAACTACCCCCTGAATTGTCGGACATGCACAACGTGTTTCATGTTTAACAGTTGAGGCGATGCATATCGTCGCCTGAGAAAAGGGCTGCTATCACTGAAATAAAGTTGGCAAAGGACTTAACATATGAAGAGAGGCCGATTAAAATTTTGGATCAGATGGAAAGGGTCACTCGTAGTAAAGTAAGGAAGTTCTACAAGGTTCAGTGGGAGCATCACACAGAGTCAGAATCAACGTGGGAACGGGAAGAATTTCTAAAGGCACATTATCCAGAATGGTTTTCCCAAGCAACCGAATGTCGAGGATGAGATTCATTCTAAGTGGGGGAGGTTTGTGACAGCCTGGTTTTTGCCCTCTTTTCTTTGCCTGATTTTCAGTTGGTTTGAATTTGAAATTTTTCTTTTTGAATCTTTTCATATGGACTTAAACACTTGGGTACCCCTTGGCTTTCACCCATGTGTCCCATTTCCCTCTCTAACCATCATTCCCACTCTAGTTCACCTCAAAATAATATTTGGAATATTTTTCTTAAATGAAAAATATTCAGTTCCCTCTCATAAACCCTAGCTAGCTCAATGTGCTCCAAAGCAACCCCAATTTTTCTTGCCCACAATAATCTGAGAAAATTCACAAATATTCTATGAACCCTAGGGCACCTTCCTGAGCAAAACTATTGCATCACTTTTTGGAGTATTTTTGCTATAGAAAATATTTTCTGTTCTGGACAGAAATGGTGGTTTCTACAGCAACTACCATTTTACTTTCTCCACTTTGGCTGGTGTTTCTTGTGCATCATCACCTTAGTAGATGATTGCTAACCTCCAAAGCCCAGCTCCCAACTCCCAGCCGTTTGACCATAGTAAGATCTCAAAGTTATTGATCAGAAACTTACTAGGCAGTTGAAATATATCCTACTGCGCCTGGATCCAAACTAAAGCATGGTAATCTTCAAAACTACCACGAAAAACAAGCCAAACATGAAATTTGTACTTAGGTCGGCCTGAGGGCAGAGTTCACGCGGTGACCACGAGTGTACACGATGCCAACCTGCTTGTCGACGCGCTCTGCATCGCGCCCGAGCTCCTGTTGCTTGCGTGCTCGCTGCCCCGACTGCCTAAGCTTGCCAAACTTCGCCACAATATTCGTCCCAGCTCTCTTAACTCCCTCCTGGTGCTCGTCGACGCCGAAGCTCACCGCAGCGAGCACGGGCGCGGTCCGGCCAACATAATAGTGCTGTGCGCACTGTGCTCCTGGGCACCCCAGTGCCCCTGTGCTCGTCCCCGTTCGCCCACAGTCCCCACGTGAGCTGCATCGCCTTCTCCTCCTCTCACTGACGTTGTTCGTCTTCGGGCACCGTGTCCAGGTGTCCACCGGCGGAGCCCGAACCTCCCTCGATCCTCGGCTATAAATGGAGCCCTCCCCAGCCTCCTCGAGCACCATCCACACCTCCCACACATCCGGGCAGGCTGCGGGCTGCCATCCCCGAGCTCGAGCTCACCGGCGATCCCCTCGGGTCGTCTCCGTAGCTCCAGCCCCTCGTTGGCCTGGGCAACCCTTCCAAGGCCTTCGCCGCTCTCCGGTGGTGTTGTTCCGCCTGGTTGGAGCCCCTGGAGTCGCCTCTGTTCGCTGTCGTCTTCGTCTCCGGTGACCTCCGCTCTTTGCCTCTGCTAGAGTGGTTGATTCTGACGCCATCCGACCACCCCTAGCTACTCTACGGTAGGGGCAGGTGCGCCTCCATCTTTCTCTCTCTCTCGATCCCTCCCTCTCGTTTTGGCCAAGAAGACCTCGTCGCCGGCGTGTGCTCCGGTGAAGCCGCGCCGTCCTCTGTTTTCCTTCTCCCTCTCCCCCTCACCTGACTAGCGGGGCCCGCTAGTCAGCCACTCACTAAACGCGCGAAGCGGTACGAGTGGTGGCGCCCCGGGGCTTTACGCCTTCGACATCACCCCCATTCTGTTTTTATTTAAAATTCAAATTTCATATTTTTCCAGAGTGCTTCAAACAGCCAAAACTATTTAACCATAAGCCCAAATGAATTGATTCTTTTTGCTTTGTGTTCTTCGTAAAGAAAACTAGCAGCTCGCCAAAAATGGGATTTTCCCATGCTATCTAGATTTTTTGGTGAATTTCAGAAGGGTTCTTGATGTTTTCTTTTTGTGTTTATAAATATTTTCAGAGGGTGAGGCTTGTCTTGAGGATCACCAGGAGGCTTGTGAACCTCATCCGCACTAAGGCAAGCCACAACAACCTTTTTTCATGGTGCCATTACAATATTTGTGATTTTCCTACTTGAATGAATGTTTTAATCAATGCATTTAAATCACTACTATGTTATTTATAATATGTTAGTTGCTTGTTTAAGTTAATATGCTTGATTTACAGAAAGTTTAAAGCTATCTAAGTTAGTAAAGAAACTAGAATTGATTTTTGTTATGAAAGAGTAATATAGTTATGGATATAAGTAATTATATGGATTTATTTTTCTTGCATGGGAAAAATGATAAATCTGCTAGAAAAGATTCTGTTTAAAGTAAGGTTTAATCATAACCAGAGAAGTGTCATGATTAATTTGCTAGCAAAGATTCTTGCATGAGAAAAATGATTAGTTTGCTAGAAAAGAGTCTTGCATGAGAAAAATGATAAATTTGCTAGAAAATGATGTTTATGCTTAGTGTGGATATAGTTGACTTAGTCATTTCCATTTGTATGTCATGCATATGTTAGTGTTTCATTTCATGGCATACTATGACACAGGTTATTTTCCCTTTAAGTTGAACCTGATAATAACTCAACTTCCATATATCGTTGACCGGGTCATGGTTCCACTGAATCCAGTTTTTCCCAGTGCAAGCGGATTTGCCTTTATGGGAAGTCCTTTATTAGGTCCATTGTCATGCCTCTGGTCGGTGCCTCCAATGAGGGAAGGTTATGGGCATGCGGTACCCTGGCCCGGTAAGTAGACATAACCTTGTGTGCCCATTGTTGACATTTATGCTACCATGTCCTCGTGTGGGACAGTTCATGTTTTGGCCACGACGGTGGTCGTTGTGTCTTTGGTAGACATGGAGCCACCCAGGACTAGCCCAGCGGGGAGTGAGTCGGAGTGGCCGGGAGAGTGTCATGACAATGGAGGGGTTTCATTGGAATGCCGTTGGTCCACCCGAATGGGAGTGCGAGGCCATGGGTTTCGTGGTGTGGCTGCAGTGTGCTACCTCTGCAGAGTGTATTAATCTATCGATAGCCGAGTCCACGGTTACGGACATGCTCGAAAGTAGGTCACACCATGGGTTAACGTTTAATAAATCTTGCACACTAAGTTATGAACTTTGCACTATTGATGATGGCGGGAAGGTCATGTTGTTGTTTGAAACCAAGTGTTGGCCGTGGTTGTGATCGCCGGAAGGATCACCGTTTGAGACCAAATATTGGTCGTGGTTGTGGTCGCCGGAAAGATCACGAGATATCCCTAATCTGAGGTTGGTACGTTTGTGATCCAAGAGTGATCGCCGTTGGTAAGCTAGTCCGAGTGATTCTTTCTCACTAGAGCATGATCACAACATGTTGGCTATATTGTTGCATTATTAATAATTGGTTAATTATCATGATACTGTTTGTCATTATGTTTATGTTTGCTGTGAGCTTACAAGTACATTCAATGTACTGACCTGGCGTGTCATGCCAGATTTCAGGAAAGTCTCATTGGAACGGAGTGCTGTCCGAGTCTAGATCGTGTCCACACTGCTGTCCCTGTGCTATGGAGTTCCGCTACGACGTTGTTCTACTGCCGCGTAGTTGTTATGATCGAGGCCCCTTTATGTTCACTAAATAATGTGCATATTGTTCAGCCCGACTGTGTGTGCCGCTTGGCCTCGTTACCTGTTGTAATATAAACTTTGATCCGCTAGCATCAATAAAGCGGTTGTTTTTTGTACAAAGATGTTGTGTGTTGCCAGAAGACAGGGTCTCTAGGCTGGCAATGCATGGTAAACCAGTTGCTCTGAGCCGGGGTGCCACAATCATTCTCCTAATGATTTGATCCCGTTCATCAAATGACAACACATAAAAAAGGAAATGAATCATCGGGAAGAATTAGAAAACGAACGAAGATATAGGGAATTTAGATAGAAGAGAATGATGAGATCACACTCTGACTAAAGAATACTAACACGATGCACCGGAAAGATTTGGAGATTAACTGAGAAATACCAATTTAGAAGAATTGTTGAACGAGAGCTAGAATTTGAGGAAGAATAAATATTCTTAGATGATGGCCTTCGGAGGCATAAGATGGAAAGAACTCATGAAATTCTTCTGATGGGTAAGAAAATATTTTCACGATTGAAAACAATTTGAGAGGATAACATCTAGCTAGCACCGTGAATCTTCGAGAGAAAGGACAAGATTTAGAGGAAAACTCTTGTTCGGTCTTCACTTTTTAAGACCGAGGATGAGAAATACCATGAAGAATTTGTCAGATACTCTATTAGAATGAAGAATGTAAAGGTTAAACCAATGATGAAAAGAATTTGGAAGCGATCTTGGAATAGGCATATGACAGATGGAATCCATACTTATGTCACACTTTGAAAAGAATTTGGGAATAACTCCAGAAAACTAGAAGATTCAGGTAAAATCTTGGCAAAGACCTATGGGTTAGGGCCCACTCGAAAGAAATAGCGTTGAAATGATTATTTGAATGAGAAATGATGCACTAGAACATTTGAAAAACTTGAATGAGGTTACAACCTCGAATTAATTGAACGCAAACACAAATCTTCTGAGATGTCTTCGTCACTCTAGAATGATTAAATGGCAGAGGCGAATGAGCAAGGGGAAACATTAGAGCCAAGGAAAATGAATATGATCAACACTGAAAGCTTGAATTGAATCCACCGGAAAGGAAAACGAGAATAACAATGATGAACTAGACGAGAATTCACTGGTTGAAACAATTGAGGAAAGAATGAAGAGGCTTCACATGAACAAAATGCATACTCGAATAGAGACTTCAGACTCCGGGAAGAAAAGGGTAGGAGGGTGGGAAAATAAAAACAAATTAGGATGGGTGAAGCAAACATTTTGAAGATCGAGAATCAATCTTGCCAAAGATGAAGAGGGCGGAATAACTCAATGAGAAATGCATTGGTTGAACAAGCTTAGCTAACAAATGAAAACACCTGAATAAAGTTTGAATGGGAAGAGTACAAGAATTGAAACACCTACATTGTAATTCCTCACTAGAGCGACGAAGGGGATAAGGAGTAAAAAGAATTCCTACTCTCCGATATAAATAGACTCTGAAAATAGTTTTCTTCTAGACTCGACAACGACCATGCTACGAACAATCAAGGGGGCTCCTATGGTCGGTCAAGGCTCTGATACCAACTAGTCACGGCCAATGTGCGATCCTATCAGAGAAGAACTCGAAGGTCCCACAAAGAATAGAGTCGTGAATTGAAGATGCTTTGCAAGGTGGATATCATTACATCATACCATTACATAATAGATGGGGATAGAAATAAGGCATACATTTGCCTCACAAATATATCAAACGTCATACATGAAAGCAACATCCTACTACAGATGAAACACAAACAAAAACTCAAATGACATCCACCCTGCTAGCCCAGGTTGCCGACCTGGAACCTATCCCTCAATCAAAGAAGAAGCAGAAGAGGAACTCCAAAAACAAGTAAATATCGCTCTCACATCATGATCATCGCATTACCTGTACCTGCAACTGTTGTTATAGTAATCTATGATCCACAAGGACTCAGCAATCCCATTACCATGGGTATCAAGACTAGCAAAGCTTAATGGGGTATGGAATGGATAAGTGGTGAGGTTGCAGCAGCACTAAGCATTGTATGGTGGCTAACTTAGGAGTACAAGAATAAGATGAGAAACTGCACAACGGCCGGAAACTAGTAATGATCAAGAAGTCATCCTGAACTACTTACGAGTGAAACATAACACCACCATGTTCTCTTCTCGACCCTATTCGAAAAGAGACGATCACGGTTAGGCACGCGGTTGGTGTACTTTAATTCGGATCTGGTGTCAAGTTCTCTACAACCAGATATTAAAAACTCTCATTTGCCACATAACCACGAGGACAACTCTCATAAGTTTAAACCCTGCAGGGGTGTCCCAACTTAGTCCATGATAAAACAAAATCAGTGGTAAAACTCGGAATCCTGGTGCACAAGACATTTCGACAACGGTAAAACAAAACCAGCAAGACCTCTCGACATGCCGACACCCTGATAGTAGCCACGCGTATCTCTTCTCAGGCCACGATCAGATGAACACTATGTATGGCAACCGAAAACGCCAGATGAAGGGGTGGCACCGCAAGTGGCTCTGTTGTGTACCAACACTCATGAGGAGCACTGGCCCGGGTTGTTGATTAAGAATCCTCGGGTGCTAGCCGGTCCCTATGCAAGTTTTAGTTATTATTAGGCAACTGGTAAAACCAATATTGGGCCTTGCTGGAAGAGTTTTATTCAAAGCGAACTGTCAAGGTGGACCCATAAACCCCGACCGTGTTAGGAACGCAAAATCAACCAACATAACACCGGTATGACAGAAACTAAGGCGGCTAGAGTGGAACAAAACACTAGGCAAAAAGGCCCAGCGTTCCACCCTTTACCAAGTATATCGATGCATTCATTAAATAAGAGATATTGTGATATCCCATGATATCCATGTCCCAACAAGCAACAACCTGCAACTGCTATAAGAGGGGCTGAGCAAAGCGGTAACATAGCGAAACAACGGTTTGCTAGGATGGTGGAAAAGGTTAGAGGCTAACATGGCAATTTGGAAGGCTTGATATACAAGTGGTAGGTAGTGCGACATAGAGATTGCATCGAGAAAACTAGCATAGAAAAGATAGTAGTGAGCTCCAAGATAATGGTCATCTTGCCTGAAATCCCGCTAGGAAGAAGATCGAATCCATGAAGTAGACGAACCAACATAGACGAACGAATCCTCAAAATCTCAAAGAAACAGGAACTACTGGGAAGAGGCACAACCGGAAAGAAGCAGACAATAGGTAAACACAGAACACATAATACTACAAATTAAGTGGACCTCAATATGCAACTCGTTGCATATTGACGAAACAACACGTTCAAGTATTTAGTTCACTCTCGTTTATGAACCCAACAATATTAAATGTTGTTAAACATGGCAAGAGGTGAAGCATATGTAAACCAACTATTTAGGCAAGTTTAAATGAGGCTGGAAACAACAAACAACAATTACAAAAAATACCCATATGTGAATTTCGAATTTGGTACTGATCTGAATAAAACATTATGTTAAAGTTGTTAAAAAGTAATTTAAAGTGCACCATGTTAATGTAGGCATTTTTCTACCCCAATTACATATAAAGTTTATTTAACTCGGAGCTACGGTTATTTAGTTGTGAATTAAACCATTTTAACATGTGATTTATGAACATTAATGCAAACAACATGTTTATGCATTTTAAACATAGATGAAAGTTGCATGATGTGAAACTACATGAAAATCTGAGCCAATTAGATATATGGCATGTTTTAAACGGATGCACGGTTATTTAACTATTAGCTGTTTAGAATAATGGTATTTATGTAATTATGCTTGCATTGAAAAAAATACAGAAAATCATATAGAAGAAGAATGAAAGAAAAACATATCTGAGACGGATTGCAGCTCACTACAGGAGACCAAGAGAAGATCTGACCTGAAGGAGATGAGTGAGTGTGTGTGTGTGTGTGCAAAAATAAAAGAAACAGAGCAAAAACAATGGTTGTTGGGACTTGAACTAGGACCTGTTGGATCGAAGCACACTCTAAAGACCACTTGGACAGGGGCATGTTGGTTATAAATGAGGGGCTAGGCTCAACATGAATAAGAACAAGGGCTTGATCTGGGTGAGCCAAAATTGGTGTAAAATGGTTGTGCCTGTTGGGATTTGACCTCTGGTCTCCAACAACTGCGCTGTCGCTGCTTGCTTGGCATAGAAGTAGGAAAGCGTAATAACACCAGCTGAAAGGGCCGACCTTGGCCCTCCATGGTCGCATGGAGATCACCAGCGATGATGGCGACCAAAGCAGTGATGGTTGACGCTAGAGAGCACCGGCAGGGGTGCGGAACATGGTGGGGTTGCAGTTCCTGCAAGCGGGGCTGCTACGAACGTGCACGTGTGGGGCTGCTCGAGCATGAGCTTGAGCTCGTCTCGGGCTTGGCGATGGGCTAAGGCTGAGTGCATGAGCGCGTCCGTCATGCAGGTGTGTGCATGTGTGGATGCGAGCGGCGGGTGCTGGGCGTCGATCCGAGTGTACTCATGCTTGCGAGTGTGCGCGAGCGACTAAGTGGCAGCCATTGGCCACATGGCAGCCTCTCTCTATAGGAAAAATCCACAGATGACACTGGTCATGCGACATGTCAAATAGGCAGGCATGGAGCTGGGAAGATGGCCCGGTAGGCCCTGTCGGGAACAACGATGTGATGTTGAGCGGTGCATTTAATGCACCTTGTCAGCCCGCAGAGTTAGGTATGATAGCACTTTTGGCTATCTTATCTGTTTATAATGACTACTTTGCCATTGTGGTAACCCCTTGATCTATAAAAGGAGGCTCACACCCTCACACCCTCATACGTGTGTATCCAGTACCACCCTAAGTCAATCCCTGCCAGGCAAGTGTACTATGTTCCACCACCACCTTTCCGCCATCAATCCACCAAAGCAGGAGTAGGGTTTTACACCTCGTGGCGGCCCGAACCTGTGTAAAATTTCCTGTGTGAACTCTGCCATGCTGCCCCACACTCATCTACTCTTTGTGCAATGCGATGTCCCCTTGCCGAACCAGCAAGGGGCCTTCTGGTCCCGTAGGTGGCCGTGGTTTCCCGCGATAGTTGGCCAGCCACTCGGGGTTGAAACCTTCCGTGATGAAGCTGACGGCGAGCAGAGGGCGATTTCTCACCGACTCTTCTTCGCTTCTCCTCGTAAAATTGGTGTAGGGGTTGACATACGGGGTTGGCATCCTTGTGGACATGGAGTTTGTGCTCGATATACTTCCTCGGAACACCCGGCATGTCCTTGGGGGGCCATACAAATATATCCCGATTCTCAAGGAGGAAGTCGACGAGCTCGCCTCCCTATTTACTTTTGAGGCGGGTGCCCAGAACAACATACTGGCTGCAGTTGGGGTCAGCCGGATTGAGCGGGACCTTCTTCGTGTCCTTGGACGGCTAGAACGGGGCCTTCCCACCTGACTTCTTGGGCCGAGCCGGCATAGCCAGCTGCTCGCCAGCCAGCACCACGATCCGGTCGAGCTGGTGCCTTTCCTCGACGATGACCAGCGACTCGGCCAGCTTGGAGCCGGCTTGGGCCCACTCCAGGCACTTCTTGTAGTCACCGACGATGGTGATGAGGCCCTTGGGACCCGGCATCTTATCTTCAGGTAGGCATAGTGGGGAACCGCAATGAACTTCGCCAGCGCGGGCCAGCCCAGCTGCGCGTGGTAGGGGCTAGCCACTAGTCCACCTCGAACCAAATGGGCTCGCACCAGAAGTGGTCATAGATGCCGAAAAAGACATCAAGCCAGATCCGGCTGATCGGAGAGCAGGAGAGACCCGGCACGATGTCGTGGAACACCATCTGGGTTGGCTCCAGCTGCCTCGCCTCGATGCCGTGCTTGGTCAAGGTGTGGCGGTAGAGGATGTTGATGCTGTTGCTGCCATCAATGAGGACTCGTGAGAAGTTGCTGGTGCACTTCTCCGCAACTATGGTGGGGTCGAGGACAAGGGCGTAGCCACCTACCGTAGGCATGATGGCCGGTTGGTCCTCCCGGGTGGTCCTCCGGGGTGATCCAACATGTGCATGTACTTAGGCACGGCCGGGATCACAATGTTCACTTCTTCACAAAGCCGGCGCTCACAGTGCTTGTCGCCACCTTCGCTGGTGAAGACGGTGTAGCAGGCGGTCGGGTTGAGGAAGGCCTCATCGTTCTTGGCGCCAGCCGCCTGGGGAGGAGGCCGAGGGTCGGAGCCGGCTGCCCCATACCCGGCACCAAGAGGAGCAAGCGGAGGCATATCGCCCCTCATCAGGCGCTGAGTGATGGTGCACTTCCGGAGCGTGTGTGTAGACGGCCTCACGCCATACTAGTGCTCGCAAGGAGCGTCGAGCATCTGCTCAAAGCTCATGGCCCGTTGGCAGGTGGTTTTGCCAGTTTGCTGACACCGGCTGCAGCCTTGCTCAGCAGGAGGTGCTTGCTCAGCTAGACCGACATGCCATAACGGGGAGCCGGCTGATCACCCTTAAGCTTGTTGCAGGACTGGTTATTCTGGTGGCGGCTGCTCTCGCCGACCCGCTTGGGAGGCGGTGCCAACAATGCCTTGGCATTGTCCACCACGACTTGCATCTTCATGGCAGCATCAGCCGTGACATACTTGTCCACAGTGGCCATGAGCGTGGACATCGTGATCGGCTCAAAGCGCAGAAGCTTGTCCTTGAGCAGGGTGCCGTCTTGGCACACTTCCATGAAGTATTAGATGGCCTAGAGGTAATGGACCCCCTCGCAGCTGTTTTGGAGATCAGTTCAATGTGTGAGGTATTGGTGGCCGGTCTCCTCCGGCCCTTGAACGCACATGGTGACCTAGCGAGGCCGGCCGAGCCGCTTGAAGGTGCCAGTGAAGTTGCGCACGAAAGCTTGGTCAACGTCGAGCCAGGAGTTGACGCTGCCAGCCGGCAGGTTGTTCAGCCACATCTGAGCCGAGCCCTGCCCCATGAGGGGGGCGTAGCGCACGGCCAGCCGCCAATTGTCACGAGCGATGCCGATGGTGATGGCGTAGTCTCTGAGCTAGTACTCTGGCTTGGAGGACCCATTGTACTTGGTAGTGTCATGGGGGAGCATGAACTCTTTGGTGAAGGGCTCATCACGTTTGCGCAGACCGAAGTAGTTTAGACCGACTGTGTCGTCTTCCTCCAGCTCGCGGAGAGGGCCAGCTGCTCGATGCAGTGGCGCGCATTGTTGGTGTTGATGTCAAGTGGACCTAGCCGGCTAGCGACTGGGCCACGGGCAGCCGAACCGGCTGAAGTCGGTTGGCAGCAGCGGCCAGATGATGGGGGAAGATCATACCGACGTCGGGCATCTACCACCGGCATGCTGTCTTAGCTATCAGCAATCATTGGTGTGCGGTTGCGTCGAGTTTGGCCGCTCAGGTCCTCCCGGATTGACCCTCGCGAGGATGCGGAGAGGACACCATGCCCTGTTGTTCGGCGTCCTTGGAGCAGCATGAGACGGATGCCGCGGGGGCCTCTCGGGTCTCGGGGGGTGGAGGCGGTTCTGCTCCACGTTCGTAGTGGCGAGAAGGTGGCGGATGCGCTACAGCCGTTGTTGCAGCTCACCCTGCGGCAGCCTCCGCGTAGCACATGTTCTTGAATAGGCTGAGGTTGGATCCACTTTTTTAGGGTCGCTAGCATTGTACCAAGGTTTCGGATTATTATGCAAATGATGATTTTTGGCTTCGTTGTGTGCTATCACGAAGTTTGCCGCCTCCTCAGTAATGAATGCCTCGGCCATAGATGCTTCAATTCTATGTTTATTTTTACATTTTTCTTGGAGCGTCTTCTGCATCCTCTCAGTTGTGTAGCGCCAACGATTTTGCATGCCCCCCTCCCCCAATCTTGCCTCGGTCAGGAGATGCAAAATCAAGTGTTGCATTGGATTAAAGAAGCCCGATGGAAAGATCTTCTCTAACTTGCAGATCAACTCTGACACCAACTCTTCCATTTCTTCTAGCACAGCAGGCAATAGTTCTTTTGCACAAAGAACATGGAAGAAATAGCTCAGCTCGGCCTGTACTAGCCATTCATCCTCAAGGATAAAGCCATGCAAAATCACCAGCATTACCCGCTCAATCCATATGTGCCAATCATGACTCTTGAGACCAAATATTTTCAATTTAGCAAGACTTGCTCCCCTCTTTAGATTCGCTGGATACACATCAGGGAACATCAATTACATTTTCACCCACAAGATAGTTTCCCTCATAGTAGGCCTTCCAAGACTGAACCATGCCTTTGGCTTCGTCCAGTTCTGCTTTCCTTTCGGTTCTTTCATGTTTTCTAATGGTCTATCACATAGCACCTCTTGATCGGCTCTAGGCTTAGTATTACCCTTTGACTTCCCCTCTATGCTGAAAATGTACGAAAAAGTGCCTCGGAGTTATTCTTTTCAATGTGCATCACGTCGATGTTGTGTGGGCAACGGAGGGCTTTGAAGTATGGTAGATCCCACAAGCATGTGTTGTGAGTCCAGGCGTGTTTTGAATTATAACCCTTGAAATACCCAGGACGTTCTGGATCTAGCTCGAGAGCGTTTAACTGATCCAGGGTCTCTTGGCCTGACAACAGATATGGTGCAGGGTTTTTTACAACTCTACCTTTCATGATGTTCTTCATGTCTTTCCTGAACTTCTGTTGAGGATCCAGGAAATTACTATGCAAGTCGAAGCAAGAAAACTTGCGACCCGCCTGCAGCCAATGAAACTCAAGAGCTGCATTGCATGTGGGGCACGGGAACCTTCCATGCACACACCAGACAACGAATAGTGCATACGCCAGCAAGTCATGTGTCAAGTACATGTGCCTGACATGCATTATGAAGTTCTATTTGCTAAAGGCATCATATGTCTTGAACCCATTATCCCAAGCTTCTTGCAATTCTTCCTTAAGCGGCCGCATGTACACATTCATATTCTTCCCGGGATAGTTCGGCCCTGGAATTATCAACGTCAGGAAAATGTTCTTTCTTTACATAATCTGTCCGGGGGAGATTGAGTGGAAAGACAAATACGGGCCAACTACTGTATTGGGTTGCCGCCAGACCAAACACACTGAATCAATCTGTGCTGATGGCAACTCGAGGATGCCCTGGATCTGCCACTTTTTCCGCATGTAATGCATCGAAGCGCTTCCACGCTTCACCATCTGATGTGTGTACCATCATCAGATTCCCATATGCATCTATTTCGGTTCTTTTTGCCCGTTTTGTGCCATGTCATCTGTCTGGCCGTCTCTTCGACCATGAAAAGACGATGAAGTCTTGGTACGATTGGCATATACTGAAGAACATTAACGGTGATTTTGGTCTGCGCTTCTCACCCATAACGTTGTCTACCACAACATACCTAGAAGACTTGAAAATGGGAAAATAGTTCAAGTCTGCATACTCAAGCATAAATAAGGCACATCCTTTCCCACAGGCATGTATCTTCTCATACGACATCTTAAGAGCATGGATGATTTTATCTAGCTGGTACAAGTTTGTAGGGAGTACATGGCCTTTGGGTAGAAAGTTGTGATAGCCTGGCTTATTATGGATGACAGACTACTTATATCAATAAAGAATTCCTTCTTTTCTGGGAGCCCATTCAGACAGAACTACAAAGTTAAGCGTGCTCATCTCGGAGTAGTTTCAGGATGTGTGACCGACCGGGAAGTTGCTCCCGAGTGCGCACGAGTGAGGACAAAGTGCGCAAAAAAGACTAGTATTGATCTGTCGGGCCAATCTAGATCCCTCCACGAGTAACAACCACCGGCGGGGTGTGTCTGGGGCGCTACAAGTTGGTATCAGAACCTCGCCCGACCATAGGACCCCTCTTGATTGACCGTGGTTGGCCGTTGTAGAGTCTAGGAGAAAACACTTTTCTGAGTCTAGTTATATCGGTGAGTAGGAATTATTTTTACTCCTCAGCCCCTTCGTCGCTCTGGTAAGGAATCTTGACATAGGTGTTTTGAATTACTACTCTTCCCCTTCAAAAAAAATCTTTAGGATGACGCAGTTAGTTTTTGTTCGTTGTGATGTCAGCTCTTTTCAACCGGCGCGCTTATGGTGGGGACCCCAATTCATAAGTCGTGATCACCGAATGCACGTGTATAGGCATCACGTCTGCGACAAGTAGACCGAAACGATTCTGCATCTACTACTATTACTCCACACATCGACCGCTATCCAACATGCATCTAGAGTATTAAGTTCATAAGAACAAACTAATCCATTAGGCAAGATGACATGATGTAGAGGGATAAACTCAAGCAATGTGATATAAACCCCATCTTTTTTATCCTCGATAGCAACAATACAATACGTGCCTTGCTGCCCCTGCTGTCACTGGGAGAGGACACCGCAAGATTGAACCCAAAGCTAAGAACTTCTCCCATTGCAAGAAAGATCAATCTAGTAGGCCAAACCAAACTGATAATTCGAACAGACTTGCAAAGATAACAAATCATAAATAAAGGATTTTAGAGAAGAATCAAATATTGTTCATAGATAAACTTGATCATAAACCCACAATTCATCGGATCTCGACAAACACACCGCAAAAAGAGTTACATCAAATTGATCTCCAAGAAGGTCGATGAGAACATTGTATTGAGATCCAAAGAGAGAGAAGAAGCCAGCTAGCTAATAACTATGGACCTGAAGGTCTGTGGTAAACTACTCACACATCATCGAAGTGGCTATGGTGTTGATATGGAAGCCCTCCGTTATCGATTCCCCCTCCCGCGGAGCTCCGAAAAAGGCCCCATAATGGGATCTATTGGGTACAGAAGGTTGCGATAGTGGAAATAGGGTTTCGTGGTGCTCCTCGATGTTTTTTGCGGTATATGCACATATATAGGAGGAAGAAGTGGGTCAGTGGAGCTACGAGGGGCCCACGAGGGTGTGGGGCGCGCCTCCCTGCCTCGTGGCCTCCTCGTTGATTTGTTGATGCCTACTCCAAGTCCCCTAGATCACGTTTGTTCAAAAAATAACTCTCCCGAAGGTTTCATTCCGTTTGGATTCCATTTCATATTCCTTTTCTGCGAAACACTGAAATAGGCAAAAAAACTGCAATTTGCACTAGGCCTTGGGTTAGTATGTTAGTCCCAAAAATAATATAAAAGTGTATAATAAAGCCCGTTAAACATCCAAAACAGATAATATAATAACATGGAACAATCAAAAATTATAGATACGTTGGAGACGTATCAAACATCCCCAAGCTTAATTCCTGCTCGTCCTCGAGTAGGTAGATGATAAAAACAGAATTTTTGATGTGGAATACTACCTAGAATAATTCTGAATGTAATTTTATTTATTGTGCCATGAATATTCAGATCCGAAAGATTCAAGACAAAAGTTTAATATTGACATTAAACAATAATACTTCAAGCATACTAACTAAGCAATCATGTATTCTCAAAATAACATGGCAAAAGAAATTTCATCCCTACAAAATCATATAGTTTGGTCATGCTCCATTTTCGTCAAACAAGAATGCTCTCATCTTGCAGAACCCCGGTGACAAGCCAAGCAATTGTTTCACACTTTAGTAATCTCAAACTTTTTTGAACTTTCACGCAATACATGAGCGTGAGCTATTCATATAGCAATATGGGTGGAATATGATATAATGATGGGGGTTATGTAGAGAAGACAAAAAGTGGAAAGTATCACATTGACGCGGCTAATCAACGGGCTAGGGAGATGCCCATCAATTGATTTCACTGCAAGGAGTAGGGATTCCCATGCAATGGATGCACTAGAGCTATAAATGTATGAAAGCTCAACAAAAGAAACTAAGTGGGTGTGCATCCAACTTGCTTGCTCATGACGACCTAGGGCCAAACCATACTGCTAATTCGAGGATACTAGCAAAGATAACCAATCATACATAAAAGATTTCAGAGAAGAATCAAATATTGTTCATAGATAAACTTGATCATAAACCCACAATTCATCGTATCTCGACAAACACACCGCAAAAAGAGTTACATCAAATAGATCTCCAAGAAGATCAAGGAGAATATTGTATTGAGATCCAAAGAGAGAGAAGAAGCCATCTAGCTAATAACTATGGACCCGAAGATCTATGGTAA
The DNA here is from genome assembly GCF_002162155.2 of Triticum dicoccoides. Lineage (NCBI taxonomy): Eukaryota > Viridiplantae > Streptophyta > Magnoliopsida > Poales > Poaceae > Triticum > Triticum dicoccoides. The sequence continues at coordinate 390,295,164 of NC_041386.1, read as the reverse complement.
ACTACTCACACTTCATCGGAGTGGCTATGGTGTTGATGTAGAAGCCCTCCATCATGGATTCCCCCTCCGGCGGAGCTCCGGAAAAGGCTCCAAGATGGGATCTCTTGGGTACAGAAGGTTGCGGCGGTGGAAATAGGATTTTGTGGTGCTCCTGGATGTTTTTTGGGGTATATGGACATATATAGGAGGAAGAAGTAGGTCGGTGGAGCTACGAGGGGGCCACGAGGGTGGGGGCGCACCTAGGGGGGCAGGCCCGCCTCCTTGCCTCGTGGCCTCCTCGTTGATTTCTTCACGTCTACTCCAAGTCTCCTGGATCACGTTTGTTCCAAAAATAACTCTCCCGAAGGTTTCATTCCATTTGGATTCCATTTGATATTCCTTTTCTGCGAGAAACTGAAATAGGCAAAAAACAGCAATTTGCACTAGGCCTTGTAGTAGGTTAGTCCCAAAAATAATATAAAAGTGTATAATAAAGCCCATTAAACATCCAAACCAGATAATATAATAGCGTGGAACAATCAAAAATTATAGATACGTTGGAGATGTATCAATTGTCCACAAAGACTACTACGTGCCAGAGGAGGACGATAGGTCGCTGTCCTTCTTGACCTGTAGGGCAACCTTGGAAGGCACGTTGAGCTCGGCGCCAATGCCTCTGCTCCTCTCACGTCGATTGTGACCCCGCGCACTAGGACGTGAGTATGTCGTTGATGGATCTGTATGTATCTTTATCTTTTAGTCAAATCCATGTACTACTATATGGTACTACTAGTAATTATCTTACCTTTCGTATCAACTTCATAATTTTCGTAGGGAGTAAAATGCACCCATGATCATTGAACTTGTGTCAAAAGCTCACTTTAGTCATTGTACTTAAGAATACCGTCAATACGGTCACTATATACGACTTGAGGTGATTATACGATCACTACCTCACTGTAGAGCTCCGTATTTTGCTCTGTTGATTGGTCAAACATCACAACACCCTCTCTCTCTACCCTATGAGGGTCCCACCTGTCAGTTGACCTCTAGATCGATCTCTGGACATCACACAACAACAATTTTTCTTAGGCTGGTACGGCGCATGTGTGTATGCATGCATGCTACGATCCCTCCTCCCGACTTTATTCACGGCCGCTCAGTTCCGTTCAGTGGTCCTTTCCCAGAAGAAAAGAAGACAACAATCCTTATACTCAAGACTCAAGACTCAGCCACCGGCTCCAAAAAAAAAGACTCAGCCATGGGGCCATTGTTATACCTCTAGTATGTACGTCTGTTACATAAATAAATATATACATAGTACTATATCGGACGTTCGGTGTCTTCACCGACGGGCGCATCATCCGAGGATGCGCCGCTCCGCTCACGCCATCGCCACCTGCACTTCGATGAGCCCGGCCACCGCTGCCGATGTTGGCGCAGCAGCGTAGGTACCGACCTCAACGACGATATAGCCAAGTGCTTTTCGTCGATACAAGCATATGAGACTAGCTCGAGTAACTTCTGAGCTAAATCGGTTCCGTTCAGACGTAGACAGCGAGAGATACACGTACAAAGGAAGAAGCCTAGCTAGCTGCTTGATCCATTTTCCTAGGCTAGGTAGCACAGGCACGTATATGTAACAACACGCCGCCGGCTGATTGATCTGATCGCTCAATACGAGGACACGCGAGTCATGCCGAGTTGATGGCCACAGGACCGTATCAGTTATCTTTGTTTTCTTTCTATTGAGCTGATTCAAAATATTACAGGGGTACAAGCTCGGATGATTGTTCCAGTCCAAGCTGGACATGGACTCTCCAACGTCTGGGGCACAAGCAGCTCAGCCCGGTGTCCTCGCTTGAACACTGACATGTGCGGATGTTCCCATTCACCGGCATGCACGTACGTACAGCCGCACATGCCTTAGCTCCACAACGTGGAAACCATGATGAGCACGACAAGGGTTCAAAAGTGTTGTGTGCATGCGTGTAACTGTGTAAGTGTGTTTTGTGCGTTTAATTAAATATTCATGACACTCCATAGATTTAACACAAACTTGTGTGGAAATAGTGGTTAGAGTACGTGGGCTTCACCAGAGATCCCTGGTTTGATTCTCATGCGATGCGGTGTTTTTATTTAAAAAAATTGACAGGTGGGTCCCACATAGGTAGAGAGAGAGTGATGTGATGTTTGACCAGTCAACAGGGCATTATACGGAGCTATACGGTATGGCAATGACCGTATAATCACCTCAAGTCGTATATAATGACCGTATTGACCGTATTCTTAAATATAATGACCAAAGTGAGGTTTCGACACAAGTTCGATGACCGCGGATGCATTTTACTATTTTCGTACGTACTTCATGCATGAAACGTGCCAGAACCAAACTTCTCATTACTCTAGGGAAATTCGTTATTTCTATCTATCGGTCGCGCCATGGAGCAGAACCAAATTTTACAAGTTACAAGTTCAAAAGGAAAAGCCTGCCGTGTTTGCGTATCTCGCACCCCCACACGGTTGGTCCGCACGCCACTCAAGGGGGAATGCGTCATGTGTTGCATTTTCAATTACATGTGAAACCGCAGTTGAGCAAACCGACTATCGGCAAACACCAACCCCTCTGACCGCGCGATGGCTGTAGCACGAACTCCAAGAAAATTGGTGTCGGATGGGACTCGTGTGGGTGGTGTGTGCCATACCGCTAGATGTGAAAACTAGTTATGGCCCATGCCACCCCACTATATCGAGCCTATATCGAGGTGCTGGTTACGTAGAACAAATTTCCTGGAGTCCGTGCTCAGCCCTTCTTTATCTCTCTTCTCAGCCGGCTAGCAGACGTGCGTAGACCATCGTCTATTTGCTCACATGTGGTCCCACATGTCAGTGAAGCACAAGATGACCCACTGAACCTGCACGTCTTTCACCTCGACGTGCTGGTGATGAAAAACAAATCCAATAAAGATCTTCAGTGGCCGCTTTTGGAGTTACTCAAGAGTAGTAAAATTCTATTTACAGTTTAACCCAAGATGCACATCACGTGGCTTCAACTACCACTCCATTTTTTTGCATGACATTACCTGGATGTTGGATGTCCCACGTGCCAGAAAAAGGAGGACGAACTCGACCAAATCTTCTCCACATTTAGACCGGAGGAGTAGGAAACACGGCAAGCCCTGTGCCTACATCATACTACTACGTACAAGCCCACCACACGCACTCACGCTATCACCATATTTCTCGGCCTCCGTGCGACACCTAGCTCTAGTTGATCTAACTAGAACTAACTATTGGTTGGCTCTATGTGATGTGGCAACTTCATACTACTACGGATGCTAGCTATACTACTACGACCCTAACACTCCAAGAAGTGAGTCGAAAACCATTTCTAAATTAAGTTTATGACATGCATATGCAAATGTACTAGTCATTACATACAATAAGTCATCAACACACAACGACAACGAGGATACATGTTGGATTATAGATTACTTCCAACAAAACATTCTAGTAAATACTAAAGTTTTCATCACACAACAAGTAACAAGCAATGAAATGAACTTCAGCTCAATAACTCCTCGGTATTGGAAACGCTTGCTTTGAACCAGAAGAGTTTATCTAGGAAGGGCCAGCTACTGTCAATCTCGAGACCAACGCAGGACTGATCATCCAGGCTGAAGCGGCTTATTTCATGACCCATATTGTGATGGCCACGGTAGGGAAGCATACCAATGCTCGAGGTATAGATACAATTGCTTCTCGTAAATGGTAGTAACGTTGTGTCAACAGCAGCTGGATCACCTTTCACCATGATAGGATAGTTTTGTCCTAGGAAGAGCGAGTTTCCTCCAAGAGTATCAATACTAAACCAGGGAGAAGGTGTTGGTGCTAGCACAGTAGTATCCATCCCGAATATGCTGCAACGGATGTTGGAATAGGTCCGAAGAGTGCGACCATGGGACACAACACCTACTTCCTTAGTGACATCAGTGGTGCGATCTATACAGACAAGAAGAGGTGATCCATCGGAATAAGTTGCCAGGTGCCACTAAGTACTCATATATGGGTCCTCATGCTCATGATCATCAGCATCGTCATCTCCCCGTTGGTTATAAAAATTTTCAAGTATAGGTGGTGGAATGTTCACAGGACCTTGGAAACACAAGAAGGTTAATTATTAAAGGGAAACTAACTAACCCGCATGCATGTGGATGAAACAATTATAATTGCAATGGAAGACAAAAGTACCGAAAGCATAAGGATTCCATGCAAAAACAGTGCCACGAGTGGTGGCAGCAAACACAAGACCCTCGTATTGAATTGCATCACAGTACTCATCTGTGTATAGAAACTGATTTTTGAGCAATATCCAACGAGTCGCACCTTGAAAAACGGCAACAAGCTTGTCGAAGATAGCGATAACACAAGCATTCCTATAACCCCAAGAGCGATTTGGAACTCGACAAATTGCTATCTTCTGTAGACGACAGTCACCATGATCGTAGTTGAACGTACGTAGAATACCGTTTTGCTCAACCTTTGGGTAGTCTGTGATTTTTGGAAGTGGAACCCCGTGATGAGTGTACACGTTCACAAGTTCCCACTCACAGTTGGACCCAATATAAACAACCCAATCTCCATTTGCGCCTGCCCAAGCCTTACCCTCAAGCGATGTCATCTTAACATCACACGTATCATTATCAAGCGGCACCAACTTGCACAAGGCGAGGCCTTTGTCGTCCACGCGCCAGTGAGCAGGGTCACGGTGACGAAGATAGGGGAGATCAAACCGCTCCTGGACCCTTGCATTCCTTATAATGATGTTATTAGTTGAGTCGAGAATGGTCTTGAACGAACCTGCCATGCTAGCCAAGGTGATGACGCCACACCGATCAGCGAGTTCCTCCACCACGTCATCCTTCAGATCGGGGCAAGAATAACGGGGGTGTTTCTGGTCTGCTCCCTCCATGGAGAAGACGATCAAGCAATGGCAGAAGGAAGGGTGAAGGCAAATGGAGGAGGGAGGAAGAGCGTGCTATGGCAGTTCCAAATTGAGATGGAAAGGCGAAGAGTTTGTGGACCGTTGCCATGGTACACAAAGAGGCGCCCCCGCCTACATAGACGTCCATTCGGAAATTGTATAGAAGGACTCTCCGTCCTCTCACTTACATGTTGGAACCGGACCACATGCGAGCGAAGAGGCTAGTGGGGAGCGGACGGTTGCCACAGAGGTCACACATTGACAACAAGGCTGTCCTGTCAGACCTAGCGCCCGCGCGGGATGGCTTCTGTCCCCCACACGAGCGAAGCCACAGAGGTCCGTTTGGCGTCGTGAGTTGGAGTTGGCCTTACAAGTGGGGCCGCAGTTGAGGAAACCGACTATCGGCAAACCCGCACCTTGCCCGCCGTGCGATTGCTGAGTTAGAGAAACGACGAAGTGGAAGAGATAGTTGTAGCACGGACTCTAAGAAATATGGTGTCAGATGGAAGTCGTGCTGGTGGCGTGTGCCGTACTCCTGGACATGAATGCTTGTTCTGGCCCATGCAACCCTAGTAGTACTGTATATCGAGGATTCGAGGTGCTGGTTACGTACAGCGAACACATTAACATATGGCGCACCTCACATTGTGGCTAAATTTCCTGGAGTCTGTGCTAGGTTCAAACGTGTTCTTTGTGAGGGTGGGTGGCTGGTCTCAAGTTTAAAACTTGTTGTATTACGTATATATAGACATAGAGATAGTATAGCAGTTTTGAAAGTTTGAACCCAAACATCAGAATGCTATTTCTACTGGACTCATCTGAGGACCTAGGATGATGGGATTCACAGCTACAGTAAAAACACCCGCCCGACACGCGAAGCATGTGAAGCTAGTACAAATAGTAGTAGTACTATTGTTGATTGGACTCATCCGATAACCTGTTGCAATGCACGTACAATTATGTATTCAGAAAATACTTTTTTGCCTTGTCGCAGCACCCATTTAGAGAAGCGACTCGAAATCCATTCATAAATTTAGTAAGTCTATCACAGGCATATCATTTTATTACATACAACAGGTCATGAACCCCAAACGGCAACGATGATATATTCTCGTAAATACTAAAGTTCTCATCACAGAAGAAATAACAAGCAACGAAATGAACTTTAGCTCAACAAATCCTCGGCGTTGGAAATTCTTGCTTTGAACCAGAAGTGATTCTCTGGGAAGGGCCAGCCACTATCAGTCTCGAGACCAACGCATGACTGATCATCCAGGCTGAAGCGGGCTATGTCAGGACCCATGGTGCGATGGTAGGGAAGCATAGCAATGACTGAGGTATAGATACAAGTGCTTCTCATAAATGGTAGTAACGTTGTGTCAACAGCAGTTGGATTGCCTTTCACCATGATTGGATAGTTTTGTCCAAGGAAGAGCGAGTTTCCTCCGTATGCGTCATGTTATTGAGAGGTACTGCTTCAGACCATTTAGTGAAATAATCAGTTGCCACCAATACGAACCGATGCCCTTTTGAGGAAGACGGATGGATTTGTCCAATGAAATCTAAACCCCAACCTCTGAAAGGCCACGGTTTGATAATAGGATGTAACATAGCAGCAGGAGCTAATTGAATATCACCAAACTTTTGACAAGCTTCACACCCCTTATAATATTTGAAGCAATCATTAATCATAGTCGGCCAATAAAACCCAGCACATCGCAATAAACATTTCATCTTGGGAGCCGACTGGTGAGTGCCACAAATACCTTCATGCACTTCTCCCATAGCAACTCTTGCCTGGTCCTCATCCAAACACTTTAGAAGAATATCATCGATAGTTCGGCGATAAAGACCATCATCTCTCATTGTATACTTGAAAGCCATACGCCGAACAGCCCTGTCCACCCTTTCACTTGGATTGCACAAGTAATCAACAATGGGCTTCCTCCAGTCGGGTTTGTCACCTGCACTAGACTTTTTGTTAATGGCCGAATCAGTGGGTTCAGGTTCGGTCTCTCCTATACAGGTAAGACAAGACATTGAACTTTGAGAAATATGAAACATGCCATGATCAATATGGTATCCAGATGCTTGCTGTGCCAACTCATTTTCTCTCCAGTTGTCATGTCTAGATATATGTGCAATGCTAAAACAATCCAAAGTAGAGATTATATCTAGACATTTATCAAGATAAACATTAAGTGATTCGTCCAAACACTGAAAGACTTTGGATATTTGCTGCACCACTAGTAACGAATCACCATAAGCCTCAATATGTGTAACACCTATAGCAAGTAAAAACTCTAGGCCGAATAACAATGCTTCATATTCGGCTTGATTGTTTGTGCAAAAATATTCTAAGCGGCATGAGGCTTCAAAAACAGCACCATGAGGAGATATATAAACAATACCAACACCTTGGCCATTGCTACAAACTGAACCATCAAAGTATAATCTCCATGGTACTAATGAAACAAGGTTCATATCAACATCATGCTTGTTATTAATCCGATGTTCAACAATGAAATTAGCAACAATTTGGCCTTTCATGGATTTTAGAGATTCATAAGCCAAATCATATTCAATCAAAGCATAAGCCCACTTGCCAATTCTACCACTAAGAATTGGCCTATGCAACATGTATTTAATGACATCGGTTTGACAAGCTACTACACAAACACTCGGCACTAAATAATGTCTTAGTTTTATGCAAGCATAATATAAGCATAGACATAATTTCTCAATAAATGTATACCTTGTCTCTGCGTCCAATAAGTGGCGGCTCAAATAAGTGATGGCATGGTCTTTTCCTTCGGTCTCTTGAGTTAGAATAGCACCAATAACTCCTTCCTCTGCTGCAATGTAAAGTCTGAAGGGTTCCCTATGCTTGGGTGCTCTCATCACCGGAGGAGTGCACAAATAATTCTTGATCATATCAAATGCTTCTTGCTGTTTTGCCCCCCAAGTGAAATCAGCATCATTCTTTAACCAAAGGATAGCAGTAAATGCATGAACTTTCCCTGATAGATTAGCTATGAACCTTCTCAAATAATTGACCTTGCCAAGGAACTTTTGCATATCTCTCTTGCATGTTGGAGCCTCCACTTTCTGTATAGCCTCTATCTTTTTGGGATCAATCTCTATACCATCTTCATGAATAATGAAACCCAAAAACTTGCCAGCTGACACGCCGAAAGCACACTTCAAAGGATTCATTTTCAGTCCATACTTTTTCATTCTTTCAAAAGCTAAACGCAAATCGGCCAAGTGAGATTCAAAAGCATCCGATTTGACAACAATATCATCAATATAAACTTCAAGTATGACACCGAGTAAATCATGAAAAATCAAATTCATAGCCCTTTGATATGTGGCGCCAGCATTTTTTAATCCAAATGTCATCACTGTCCACTCGAATAAACCAAGGAAACCAGGGCATCGAAAAGTTATCTTGTACATGTCCTCTTCGGCCATAAAAATTTGGTTGTATCCGGCATTACCATCTAGAAAGCTAATAACCTTATGTCCAGAAGCATCATTAATAAGCATATCGGCTATTGGCATAGGATACTCATCTTTGGGTGTAGCCCTATTCAAATCTCTGAAGTCAATGCACACCCTCAACATACCGGACCCTTTCTTCTCCACTGGGACAATGTTAGAAATCCACTCGGCATACCTGCAAGGTCGAATGAAATTAGCTTCAAGCAGTCGACCGATCTCTTCCTTGATCCGGTCATGTGTTTTTGGATTAAATTTTCTGGCCCACTGTTTATAAGGTCTAAAACCGGCCTTTATAGGCAACCGATGTTCCACTAGCTCTCGGCTTAACCCTGGCATCTCATGATATTCCCATGGAAAGCAACAAACATATTCTTTCAATAGCTCGATTAACTTAGCCTTACAATCGGCTCTCAAATTTTTGTTTATAAATGTCGGTCGAGTGACTGAACCATCTCCAATATCTACCTCTTCTAACGGATCGGCTGATGTAAAACCTTGTCCAAGTTTATCCATGTCGTCCAACTCCTCTATAGACTCATACATATCGTTCTCATTGGACCGATACTTTACAAGACGTTTTTGTAACCACTCGGAATTAGGATCCATTTAAACATATCATACCTTGGAGCCGATTGCATTCACTCGGCTTTAAAGAGACGGGCACAAGACAATTCTTGGTCGCGCTGAGAAAATCAAATTCTGATAAGTCACGTCCCGTCAAGCAAGTAGCATTGGGATGTTGCCAATCTACCGATGCATCAGCCAAAGCAACACAGGCCGAGTTATCCGCATGAATAACTTCCACTTCATCATCAACCCACTGAATCAAAAATTGGTGCATAGTGGATGGCACACACTGGTTTGCATGAACCCAATCGCGGCCTAGTATGACGTTGTAGTTACCTTGCACCTCAGTGACAAAGAATGCAGTAGCCAAAGTTTTGCTTCCGACTGTAAGCTCCACATACATCACACCTTTTGCTTCAGTTTTCTCTTTGCCTTCAAATCCGTTGAGCACCATACTGGTCTTGATCAATTCTTCATCAGGCAAACCCAATTTCTTGAAGACCGAATAGGGCATAAGATTTACCACAGCACCACCATCAACAAGCATCCGAGTGAGCGGCGACCCATTGATATGACCTCTGAGATATAATGGTTTCAGATGCGTCACTGGTTCTTTTGGCTTCTCGAATATCGCGTTTTTAGGGCCAAAATCCAGCTGAGCCACCTCCCCTTCCTCATCTACAGCACGAAACTCAGCAGGTAAGTAATACACCATATTGATATCCATACCTTCATGAACCGGTGTAGACTCATAGTCCAACATATCAGCCTCCTCCTCAAGTGCATCCACCGATTTAGAAATTTGTCCGAGTGAAGAGGAAGCAAATAGGTAACATAGACGATGCAATGATTGTGTCGTCCTCTTTTGGTAGTGTAGGTGCTGCTGTGATAGGTGTAGAAGCCACAGCCTCTTGTATTTGTTTGGGCCTCCACACTTGTTTTGTAGGTACCATAGGCCGAGTGTCATTGAACAACTTATCGCTTTGCTTCTCGGCCTCTTGTTCTGCCATCTCTTGACTCCTTAACCTCTGTAGTTTCCTATTTTGTGTCTTTGTTAGCCCTGGAGGACACCACTTTGGCTGAGTGTATTTAGGATCTCTCGTTTTTACTCAGCTGGTGCTTGCTTCATGGTCATTGGCCGAGTGCTTTGGCGCAATAGAAAGTATCGGCTCAGTCGGATTGCTATGCACAATCGGCTGCTGTATGGCGAATTTTCGGTGCCCAAGATAAGTGAGTCGGCATCCATTTTCTCCTTGCCTTTTCCCGACTCAACTACTGCAACACTTGGTGATTTAACACGCCATTCTTTTCGACTTTCCAGATGCATGAAATTTCCACTCAGGCGCACCTTTTTACTCTGATGGAATCCACTCGAATGGATGTCACTCGGATGGAATCCACTTGGATGGAATTCAGTCAGATGGAATCTACTTGACCACATTTTTTCACTCGGATAACTTCCATCTGGGTGCATTCTTACACTCGGATAATTTCCATCCGGTCACATGTCTTGACCAGCCGACTGATAGCCACCATTGTTCAGTCGGCCTCTATATGAATAGTCAAGTCGATCCCAAACAGATTGCGTATGCTCTTCTGGAAACGGCACCCTTGGTCCACTCAGTTTCATATATTGACTAAACATATCAGCTGATGGTGACCTTGGTCGCTTCAGATGAGTCGGCCGATTAAAGCTAGAACCGGCCGACTGGTTGGTGTACTTGGACAGCAACATATCAAAAGTTGGCTTGATCCACTTGCGTTGTACTTTAACTTCATTCCTTTTCCACTTGCTAATTTCTGGACTCTTGGGCTTGACAAATCTCACACGAGCATTTTCTTGCACTTGAAGTTGCCCCCCGAGTGTAGGATTCTTGATGGTGATTTTGATCACTTCCTTGCCATCGGGTTGCTTACCAAGCACAACATGTCTCCCCAAGACCTTGTTGTCCTCCTTGTCTTTCCTGGGCTCACCAACAATGACATTATCTTTATTAGCAGATTCGGCTACCTCCGGCCGAATGCGTAGCTTCTTCCCCTCCAAATCCATGGTATTCATTGGAAAAGGCTGTTTATCAACTTGCATCTCAGAAAAGTTCAATCGTCCGTCGTTAATAGCCGATTGTAGTCGTCGAAAAACATTGCAATTCTTAGTAGCATGAGAAAAAGAATTATGATACTTGCAATAAGCATGCCATTTTAGCTCTTCAAACGGCGGTAAAGTATGAGATATTCTAATAATCTTAGCCTGCAGCAAAGCATCAAATATTCTATCACACTTAGCAATGTTAAAAGTGAACTTCATCTCTTCATCACGATTCTGATGAATCGGTTTCAGATCATTGCAAGTAAAGGGTTTGGCCTTAGATGGCCAAACAAATTCAGTAGAAAAAATATCACCCTCATCGTGTGAATGATCACTGTCATATTCCACCATATTCATCTTCGGACGATCGGCTTTGTATCTATGTACTTCTTTGAGGTCTTTGCTTCGGCTTTCCTGAGCCAAAGCCCTTTGTAAGACTTGGTTGATATTTAGGAACTCATAACCTTCTAGCTTTTCTCTAATGGGAGTTCTCAAACCACTCAGCACTAGGTCTGCCAAGTCTCTCTCGGTTATCACCAAACTAAAACACCAGTTATTTGTTTCTCTGAATCTCTTGACGTAATCGGAGACCGATTCATCATGCTTCTATTTAACCGATGTTAGATGTGATAACTTGAGTTCATTGTCGCCGCTATAAAAGTGATCATGAAATTTCTGCTCTAGCTGCGACCAAACCTGAATGGAACCATGTGGTAAAGAAGAAAACCATGAAAATGCAGTACCAGTTAAAGATAAAGGAAACAAACGCACTTTCAACTCATTTAGTGAGCCTGCTTCACCTAGTTGTGCTAAGTATTGACTAACATGCTCCCATGTGGTTTTTGTGCCCTCTCCATTCAACTTAACAAAATCTGGAATCTTATATCCCGGAGGGCACTGGATGGCATCAAAGTACTCGGGGTACGGCTTTTGGTAAATCCGATTCCGAGGTAACTCAACTCCAAAATTCTCTCTAAGCATCTTAGCCATCTCCTCTCTAAGATTATCTAGACCATCATCCGTAGTGGACGATGATGCTTGTGGAAGTGACATAGGAAGAGTATGGTTACTAGCTGTAGGTAGGAATTGTGGCATGTATGTCGACCCATAATTTGGTAGTGGTCGAGTGGTTGTAGCTGTAGGTAGAGTTTGGTTCGGCGTTGCCACCGAACCTGTCATGCTCATAATAGGATTAATGGGTGTAGCCACAATCTGATTTGTTTGGGTAGGATAATAAGTCATCGGCGCGGGAGGCGCCGATGCAATAGGTAAAGCCAGATTAGGGTTTTGCACACTAGAAGCTACACCATTATTACCACTAGTCGATTGAGATATATTCTTCTGAGCATTAGTATTTTCTATGAAAGTTTGATAGACTAGATTGTTACCATCAGCAATACGACTCTCAATCTCAGCCCACTGCTCAGGAGAAAAAAGTAGTACTCACAGAGGGTTTAACCTGCTCGGCTTGAAGAGGAGGGAACTTGATTTCTTCAATCGGAGTGATGTTGCCTTGGCGATCTTTCTTGAATTTTGCAAGGAGCTCCTGCAGGTCCTTCTCCTCGTGCGCCTTCTTGTACTCCTCATAGACTTGCGGATGATCGGCCGATATCTCATCAAGACTGGGCTTAATGATGTTATCGGCGTTTACCTCAGATGGCTTGGGAAGATCGGACATGGTGGATGATGATGATTGATCTTCATTCCCCAGCGGAGTCGCCAAAAAGTGTGTTGATACACGAACACGTCACGTGTACCCTCGACCCCAGAGGTGATGCACCACAGCTCACGTCGAAGGAGACCCGACCGACAGCGTGATACGCAAGACAGTCGATGGGCGCTTTTGCAGACCCGAAAACCCCACACCCCCAGGAGGGACCCTGTCAGGGAGTGCAGCGGCTATGGGCTGTCCTGGTCGATTCGCTCACCCCTAGAGCCTCGGGATTCGCAGCTCTCAAACACGAAGAACAGCGAAGAACGAGATAGAAAAACAGTGGAGCGAAAAAACATAGATGAAAAAGTAGTATATTGATTTGTTCGATTGTGTGTTGTTCAATCGGCCGTCACCCCCAACATATATAAGAGGCAGCTGGACTTCCTGTACAAGTAAAGGATTCATCTAGGCTTTCCTTACAAGAAGAATTACATCAATTCACGTCCTAGAGTCCTAATTCTATTCCAACTCGGATTCAGTCTGAATCTGGCCCAAACTCTGACTTCCTTCTTGCGCGGGCTACCGAGCTTGCATATGATCTCCGATCAAGACGGCCCAAATATCAAACTTGTGCGCCTCAACGATACGAACAACTCTCATGTTGATCACTTTTTCAAATAAGGCCATCTTAAATACGTTTTGAGGTCATCTTTATCTTTCAGTCGGACTCAATCTTGAAGTAGACTGGATTATCCAAGTCTCGTAGTGAATTTGTAGGCTATATATTATCCTGATGATGACGACTCCAAAATCAAAGTTTACCGTCTTGATGATACGCACAACTTCTGTATTGAACACTTATTCATCCAAGGTCATTTTGATAAACTTTCGAGCACATGTTCAATTTCACTCAGACTTGAACTCATCCACTCGGATATTAGATACTTTCACTCGGATCGTCCGATTGGACTTTTTCGCTCGGAAGACAATCTTTCACTCGGATGACTATATTTCCACTCGGAAGGCACTATCTTATTCAATGGGCAAGTTTTCGTCCCGATGGTAATCTTTTCACTCAGAATATTTTCACCTGGACGACAATTTCACTAGGATGATAATATTTCCACTCGGATAATAATAAGTTCATTCGGTCAGCAAACTTTCACTCGACCGGGAAATTTTCACTCGACCGGTAAACTTTTCACTCGGATTTCCGACTGAAAACATAGCCCGATCTTGATTTGTCTCTCCAGGCCTCATACGACCTCGGATTGAGACGAATTATGTATGAAAATCGATCGGCTCGACGAGACGAAACTTTTCCATGTTGAAGGTTTTTCGATTCAATGCCGTCTTGATGGCCGAATTACTCGCGCAACCTATCAGACAAGTGTCTGGCACCTCGCGCCATATTTCCGTTGAGGTTCAGTCTGAACGTGTATTGCCTCTAACTTTTGCATATGAACTCGGATTGAGATGATTTATATATCAAAATCGATTGCCTCGACGAGAAGAAGACAATTCCTTAAGAGTTCCCCTACATCCGAGGTCATCTTGAAGACGTGATTGGCCAAAAACCACTCGGAACATTGAATTATGCCACTCGGAGTATAGTTTCGGTCCGTAAGATAAAGTCGAATGAATATAACCGAAACATCAAAGTGGTTCCACCCGGCGACGTGAATATTTTTATGTTGAAAACCCGTTCACTCGAGACCATCTTTATTGCAATATGTATCTTGCCAAAATCAGGTGTCAACACCTGCTCTAGCCGCTCAAACAAGCACCGGCGGGACTGCCTGCTTCCTCCTTCCGAGGCTGGCTGTGCTGCCGCGTAGGCCTCACCGCACCACCATACTCCCATCGCTGGCCTAGCCATCCCTCTACTCAGCCACACCTGCTGTTATTCTCCGCCGATGACAAATGAACCAGTAAAGCATCGTACTCCCCTCCATGTGGGAAACAATTGCCGAGTCTTAACCTGCTCCGTGTCGTTCCCTTCCTTGGACTCGCCGTCCTCCACCGCCCAGGTGCTCTCGGCGCGGCGTGGTCAATGAATGACAAGCATCATAAGTGGACTGTACGTGGAGAGGCTGACAGCTGGGTCCACGGCCGCACGCAAGGAAATGCCTCCTTATTACGCGCAAAATATTGATTCCTCCACCTGACAACTGGGACCCACCGGAAGGGCCTTTGTATTTCGTGAAAAAAATGTAGGAGGCTGACTTGTGGGTCTACTAAGATGACGGGGATGGAGGGCTTTGTCAACTTAGTCAATATGAACGATTCTAGCTCCAGTGACCATACGATCTCCATCCAACGGCCGTAGTGCTTCTTCAACCTCTGGTCTTCTTGCTCCAGCCACCCAAACAAGCATCGGCCGTGCCGCCGGCTCCTGCCTCCCGTGTCCGGCTATGCTTCCACCGCTGGCCGTGCCATCCCTCTATACCCACCCACACCTCTTGTTATTCCCCGGCGACGGCAGCCTCACACCGCAGCAGAAGCGGTCAACCCATGTACTCCCCTCTGCGTGGGCATCCACTAGCACGTCTCCCCGGCTCCGGGTTGTCCCGTTCATAGGCCTCGCCATCGTCCACCGCCCTGGTGCTCTCGGCGCGGCATGGTCAACGTGGTCAAGGAACGTCCATCGGAAGAGTAGTGTACGTGGAGAGGCTGACAGCTGGGTCCATGGCCGCAGCAAGGAAGTGCCTCCTTATCACGCAGAAAATAATGATTTCACAAAAAATGTTTCTCCCTAACTGCTAGGACCCACCAGCTACATCTTCGCACACAAGGAAGTGCCTGACAGTCGGGACCCACCAAGTCGAAGCGTACGTAGGGTTGTCATTCTAGTCGCGAACGTGTACGTACATACTGGTCGATGTAGAGGTGCACACGTGTCGTAGTAGAGGCGCGCACGTGTTGTAGTAGAGGCACAAACGTCGCATGTACACATATGTACAGCAGCCAGGGTGCAAGAAAGCAAATACGGAGACATACGTACATACGGGCGGGGTCTCGAATGCCTACTCGTGCATACATATGACCAGGGCTCAAGTACAAGGATGGGTCAGAACAGAGAAGTTGTGCCGTGGTCACGATCATGGGGAGGCAACCGGCTGGGTCGGAATGGAATGTGTCGTCGTGTTCATCGGGAGCCCACCGGCTTGGACGGAACATCCGATGGAAACGAGGCCTAGTGTACCGCAGAATGGAGGAAACGACCTTGTGTTCGACCGGCCACAGTTGAAATGAGATCCTGTTCATCGAGAGGGGTCTGGCGTACCGCAAAATGGAGGAAACAGACCTCCTGCAGTCGAAACGGGGTCCTGTTGATCGGGAGGGGTGTGGCGTACCACAAAACGGAGGAAACGGACTTGTGTTAGAGCGGTACGGTCGAAACGGGGGTCCTGTTCATCGGGAGGGGTGTGGCGTACCGCAAAATGGGACTCCACGGGATACTGTTCATCTCCACCATCGACCTCCTCCAGCCTCCACCTGCGATTATTCTTCCATGGGCTCCTGTTCATCCAGCCTCCACCGCACGCTCCTCCAGTGGCTACTGTTCAACCAACCCTCTCCACGGGGTCCTGTTTAGCCACCCCTCCATGGGCTACTGTTCGTCCAGCCCTCCACCGACTACTTTTCATCCGACCATCCATGGGGTCCTATTCATCCACCGGCTCGATCAATCGGGGTCCTGTTCATCCAGCGGCAACAACCTCTACTACCATGGGGTGGTATTCATCCAACCCCCCACCGGGAACTGTTCATCCAAAGTCCCCAACAACGCTCACTGTTCATCCAGAGGCAGCATCGATCGGCTTCAGTTAGCAGCAGTAGCGAAGGAATTACTCGGGTTCAGTTAACAGCAAGGGATCGATCGATCGCTCGAGTTCAATAACGCGTAGCATGCAGTGCAATCACTCGGGTTTAGTTAGAGCCCAATGCCTCGCTCGGGTATAGTTAGAGCCCAGCGACTCGCACACACACGCATACGTATGAGAGAAACATGCATCGCTCGGCCCCCGACCACCCACCGTAACCGGGAACTCCCCGATATTTTCCTCGCGCTCTCTTCTACCACTGTTTTTTCCATCATGGACGGCCCAAAGAATGTCATGTAGCTGTGTCTCCGGCCCGCCCAGGACGAAAAGCCCATTTTCTGTCATGATTTTTGTCATAGAAGTAGGACCCCACCACATCTATGATGATACCGGGTTTTGCAACAATTATCGTCATAGAAGTGTCATAAGCATGACAAGAAAAAAATTCGTTCAGCCCAAAATGTCATGGATGTGTATTTTTCTTGTAGTGCCACTAGTTCCATAATGAACCCGGTGATGTGCATGGTTACGGAGGCTTAACTAGTTCCTTTGCAATTCTGTGGGTTAAGCACATGGTTAAGGATTCGAGCTGGGTATCTCGTGAAATATTGAAGGGCCTAGGGATGGGTTTCTAATCTTGAGGGGTAAACATGACTCTACAGTGTTGCACTTGGTCGAGGAGGCTGCAACAAAAGTCTTCAGTGCCAGTTGGTTGCTGAAGTAGAATCCTTGGTGTATCTTGTCTTCCCGGTCTTCAGTTGAGGAGAGAGATGAGAGGCAAAAGTAGCATAGAGGAGGTGGGATGCCTAAAGGGGGTTCTATGGTGCAAGTGTAAACAAACAAGTGCCGTAAAGGCCACACATGATTCCATTAAGACATGATAGGTGATATAGTCGCGTACAAGCTGCCTAGGGAAAATATGTGACTTATATCAAAACACAAAGAAACAAATAAAAAACAAGCAGCAGAGAACGTGGTTCTATTCGAACCATCAGACGGATTGTACTGCACATAGGGGGTACACGACTAATCCTACCCTAGGTGTTCTCGGATTCGGTAGTCGTGCTTGCTTCATTACTCGCAGAGAAGGGCGTTTAGTCTTTAGTCTCTGGGTTCCCCTTGTGGTGCCAATGGGCATGCAATAGTCGGCTTCCTGTTGGGACACATCCTTTTAATATGCCCAAGTTCACCACACACGTGGCATGTGATGGAAGCAGAAAGGTTCTTATTCATTCTTGGGTTACGTCGTCGGGGGCCTAACGATTATCCTCTACGAGGTGGATATGGAAATCCATTCCTATGCCTCCTGTCTGGGGCTTGGTTGCGGGCTTTCTGAAGTTCCTCGATTTGCTGCTCCTAATTGGCGATGTGTTCTTGTAGGGCAGTGATTTGTTGTTCTCGCTCGACCACCTTATTCTTCTTGAGGTAGTGGAGGTGCAGAAGTGAAGGGAGGTCTTTGCGAGTGTCGGTGTCAAAACCGGCGGATCTCGGGTAGGGGGTCCCGAACTGTGCGTCTAGGCCAGATGGTAACAGGAGGCAAGGACCACGATGTTTTACCCAGGTTCGGGCCCTCTTAATGGAGGTAAAACCCTATGTCCTGTTTGATTAATATTGATGATATGGGTAGTACAAGAGTAGATCTACCACGAGATCAAGGAGGCTAAACCCTAGAAACTAGCCTATGGTATGATTGTTGATGTGTATGTTGTATATTCTATCGACTAGACTGGCCCTGGTTTATATAATGCACCAGAGGCCTAGGTTAACAAGAGTCCTAGCCGAATACGCCGGTGGGGAGAAGTCCTTGTCTTGATCGCCAAGTCTTTGTGGAATCTTCCTTGTATGCGGCAGCTGTCCGAACTGGCCCATGAGTATACGGCCATGGGGGCCTCGGCCCAATCTAATAGATCAGGAGACGACGTGGTGAGTACCCCCTAGTCCAGGACACCGTCAGTAGCCCCCTGAACTAGTCTTCAAGTTAGGGACGCTCCTCGATTCTTCCGAACTGTTCTTCATCTTCGGTCGTCGGTCTTGAAAACTGGTTCAACAAATCTTATTTATCTTCGATCTTGAGGATCGCCGAAATGCATTCGACGGGTTTACACTTCGGGTATCCGAGGAGCCCCTTTAAGTTTCCGGCCTTTATCAATGCCTTGTTATTTTTATGCCACACCTCGGGTTTAAGTTGTTCCCGGGTGGCAGCATCCTCTTGCGTCCGAGCTCCAACGCTGGACTGCATTCGAGGTAACTTTTGCGGCCGAGCACCAACGTCGGACCGCTTCCCAGCTCTAACGCCGGAATGTATCCGAGCTCCAACGCTGGACCGCTTCCCAGCTCTAATGCCGGAATGTATCCGAGCTCCAACTCCGGACTATGTATCTGAGCTCCAACGCCGGACTGTATCCGAGCTCCAACGCCGGACTATATCCGAGGTGTCATATCACCTTGGTTCAAAAAAGTTTGAAGGAGTTTAGCCGAGCTTAATGCCGGAAATGCCCTCTATGGAGCCAGCCACTAGCGCCCGAGCTTTATGCCGGACTGCTTCCGAGGTGGTGCACCACCCCGAATGTGGGCCGATTTTTGTCAAAATTTTTGATTGGTGCAATTTATTCTCTGCCGAGATATATAGCCAGTAGCCCTCAAGGTGGGTATCGGTCTAAAACCCGAGATGCACCTGAAGGATGACGTAAGACCGCTGATCCTAGTAGCCGCTGAGACTTAGGTTGATTTGCAAAATCGGCCTGAGGATCAAGTCCAAGCTCGGCAGAATACTTCGGGACACTAAAAGCGGCGTGCTCAGTCCTCGAGACTCAGTTTGGGTGCGGCCGAACAACCTGAGGATCAAAATCTCCTCGGAAACTATATTGCACATAAAATTTTCTGCATTGGACAAGCAATGCAGTAGCCCCCGAGACACTGGTCGGGTGGCAACACCAGATCAGGGAATCAATGTGCCCCTTTAATATTTGTAAATAATAACCCCAAGCCCAGTAGCCCCCGAGCCTTAATGCGGGCACGGGTGGCCGAATTAAGTATCAATATCCATAGTAAAATCACAAATTATGTGTAATGACTCTATGTATCCAAGTAATTTACGTCATTAATGCTCGGATCCGCATTGTACAAAACTTTGTTGACCGACCATCAGCTTCCACCTCCTCGGCCAGTAGCCGAGGAGCGTTTGTCCTACTTTATAAAGCCTTTATGAGGGCAAAGATTTACAACAAACAAGGCAATCTTGCCATACGGTTTTATAAACAAAGGTACGCAGAGAGATATGTTATATTACTGTTTAACAGAAGAAATGTCTTCCAAAGAAAATAGTCCCACTATCGGTTCCTTTCTTTGGGTTGTCATGCTAAGCATGATCATTAAACCTCAGCTCTAATGTAAGAGCAAAATATCGAGGATTTAGTTTGGGAGGCCAGTTAATAGCCCTCGGTAGTGTTCGGCGACAGTCGGGGCCAAGCCGTAAACACTTCGGCCAATGTTATGAACGGCCCATCATTTAACATAGTCATCGGATCGCTGACCAGTTTACGCTTATTGTGAAAGTCAGTTTTCGGCTTTCTCCACTGAGGTGCTTAACCATGTGAGCTGGAAGCACAATCGCAGTGGTTCTCCCTTTGCACGCCTAGCCGAACAAAACAGAACATAGGAAGCAAGTACAGGAGCCAGGCAACCCAACTATTGACCGAAGACACAACTAGAAACCGATGTATATATAGCAATATCTGAGAATGTTTTTGCCGAATACCTAAAGGTGTCCGGTGTTGCACTACGAGACTAATGCTGGAATAGCACAAATAGTTTAAAAGTTCCAAAAAGCTTGGAAAACCAAGAAACGTCAGTAAAAACATGACGTCCGAACAAGATCAAGTGTTCGGTGCCAATCCAAAAATTGGTCTTAGAAAAAAGAAGTGCTTCTGTCGTGTTTTAACATGATACATCCTAGCTCAAGACTTCGAGCGGGTCAGCCTACGGCTTCAACCTCCTATCCCGAGGGCGGAGTACTTCTCATCAGGCCAGTTTAGCAAACTAAACTCTAGCGGCTTTGAGAGAGAAATTAGGCACCCCGACTAGTGACCGCACACTCGTGTCGAAAGAAGGAGTGATAAATAATAATAAAACTTTGCAACGACTATGAAGAAGAACACTTATTATAAAATGGCTCAAATAAACTTAAGAGCCCCCAAGTGACTTGGGTAGATGAATGATTGCATGTACCGAAGTACTTATATCATATCTATGTTCAACTGAACTTTAAACGCATCTTAACCGACCGTCAGCTTCTCCCTCTTCGGTAAAGGACCGAAAAGTGTTATGTACTCCATCGGGCGAGAATATCGACGGTGCTTCCAATAACCAGGCAATCAGGCCATAAGGTTGTAACAGACAAAGCGCGCTTAGGGAACTTATGCTATATTACCGTGAAGTGTAAGAAGCATCTTCGAAGAAAATAGTACCCCAACCGATACCTTTCTTCGGTGCTCATTGTTGTTATGACACTTGTGCAATAGATTTTTTGTACTCATGAGTTCCGTTGTGTGCCGACCATCATTGAAAACTATAAGAGTGCTAGCTTTCGGCTTCACCCAGTCTGAGGTCCGGCTCGGTTGACCCGATTGTGACAATCGCAGAGGTGCTCCCTTTACTCCCTAGCCGAACAATCGGGAACGTAGGGGTAAACACAGGAGCGAGGCAACCCATCTTGCAAATCGCTTAAGTCAATATGGTGCATATTGTGGCATAATACACGAACAAGGAACGAAGCCGTACAAGTATAATCATATGCAACAGGAAAAAGCTTCATAAAGGAAGCCCCCAAGTAAACGGGGTATTTGAATTTATGCGTCACAAACAAAGTTTGGACAAGGAAATTTTTTACAAGCAACTTTTTTCCAAAAAAGTATAATGCTTGGTTGAACCGAGCACAAGTTAGAAATTAAAGCTTTGAGCATGAAAGCGACTTAGCTGGTTAATGTTTTCGGTATTGATGACGCGGTCCGAGCTTGATGCGGGGCAAGGTTCCATCCCCCAAGCTGGTCCCGAGGTGGCGAAGCGGAGAGCTCGACACGCCGAAGTGGTGACATAGCACGGTCAATGCAGACTGGTAGAGTGACGCCGAAGTCCTCGGATCATTTTCCCGTGCATAAAAAATAGTGCAAACCAGAGATAATGGTAATAATGATAATTAAAAAAATGTTGCATAATAAATAATTTATGCAAAGTGAGGAATAGAAGAAATATGGCATGGCGCCGAAGTCAAAGTCGATGCAGGGCGTCGGCGTGATGTAGTAAAGGCGTGGCAAAGCCTGAATTCACAGGTCCGTCTGAGCTCCCGATGCGGCGTTCGCCGGACTATGTACGGAAACTGATCAAACCACCACGCGACCGTCGTTAATGCGGTCACCATTTGATAGACCTGTGTACATATTATGGACAAACCAAGGTAATAATTCCTTGGGAAAAATGAACCCAAACAAGCAAAAAATACTGGGATTAATAGCACCTGGTTTATTTGTTGTAGCAATCCGAAGGAAGATGATTCCCAAAATTGGGACTCGCTCGGCACACCCATTGCCTGATGGGCGATAAAAAGACGGCATGGCAATGCTGGTAAAGGTTGGCTCGCCGAGGCAAAGCCCTCGGCCCAGCTAACGTGACGGAGCTGGTTGGCTAGTGACGCCGAACTGTCCGGAGTAGGTTGATGAAGAGATGGCGAAGCCCCCGGTCCAGCCGAGATGTCTAAGTAGGTCGGCGTGATGGACACCAGCTTGAAGAAGCAATAGTGCGGCCCTATCAATGCAGGTCGTGATGTGGTCGATGCCGGCTTGATGAAGCGACCATGCGGCAATGCCGGTATGCCCGCTCCGTGTAATCCGTGGGGCGGCAATGTTGATGATGATTTATCCTTCGCGATGCCGGACTCTTGTTCGGCTTGCCGTGATGATGATCCGAAGAAGTTGAGCTCGGCTAAAGTGAAGATGTGTCTAGCGCAGGTCGGCAGCCGTGGAGTAATATTGCAGGACTGGTTTGACACCAGCATGATGTTGAAGATCATGTTCAAAAGATCTTAAAGTTAGTAGGGTGTGTTCGGGAACAAAACACAATACCCCATACAAAACTTCCTTCAAAAGGGATGTCCAAAATCCCGTTCATAAAAAAGATGAACTCGGGTCGGATTCGTTTTCACGCAGAAAATAGATCCAAAAAGTGATGCACTAATCGGAAGGTTCCCGGAGTTTGGACGGTCGGATCGAGCTAAAATTTTGAGAGGTGGTAGATATAGGAATTCCGCAGCCGATCAACGGTTGGATCTTCCAAAGGACGTCCGAGCTAGAAGCTGGACACCACGCCCTAAACTCATCCAAATTCCCATCTAGATTTGACAGGGCTCCGGTATATCATGGATTGCCAGAGATTCCTCCATCGGAACTCGACAAAATTTTCCAGGGTTGTTATAGACCCAATTCCGCACAATTCCCCCAAAGAGATCGTCAAAGCAATACTCGAGGAGGCGGTGGCGACAGATACGAGTTCGCTGTCCAAAAAAAGCAGCACGGTCGCTTAAGGGCAATGTTGACGTTGAGCCCCCGAGCTCCATAGATAATTCCTCCGTGATCTTGATAGAGATCGGAGTTGATGTTTGATGAAGGCCCTCATCCGAACATGGTGATCCGAACACGGGGCGCAATTCTTGGTCGAACCAAGGTGACCAGTCGAACTGGTGACGAAGACGCCGAAGTCACAGCAGGCGAGCCATCGATCCTTTTGTCGATCACACAGCAGAACTCTCAATGAAAGCACCAATGTCGGTATCAAAACCGGCGGATCTCGGGTAGGGGGTCCCGAACTGTGCGTCTAGGCCAGATGGTAACAGGAGGCAAGGAATGCGATGTTTTACCCAGGTTCGGGCCCTCTTAATGGAGGTAAAACCCTACGTCCTGCTTGATTAATATTGATGATATGGGTAGTACAAGAGTAGATCTACCACGAGATCAAGGAGGCTAAACCCTAGAAGCTAGCCTATGGTATGATTGTTGATGTGTATGTTGTATATTCTATCGACTAGCCTGGCCCTGGTTTATATAATGCACCAGAGGCCTAGGTTAACAAGAGTCCTAGCCGAATACGCCGGCGGGGAGAAGTCCTTGTCTTGATCGCCAAGTCTTTGTGGAATCTTCCTTGTATGCGGCAGCTGTTTGAACTGGCCCATGAGTATACGGCCATGGGGTCCTCGGCCAATCTAATAGATCGGGAGACGACGTGGTGAGTACCCCCTAGTCTAGGACACCGTCAGCGAGCCTGAAGGAATGCTTCGGTAAGGTGACGTAGAAGGTAGCCTCC
Organism: Triticum dicoccoides; assembly: GCF_002162155.2. Classification (NCBI taxonomy): domain Eukaryota; kingdom Viridiplantae; phylum Streptophyta; class Magnoliopsida; order Poales; family Poaceae; genus Triticum; species Triticum dicoccoides. The sequence continues at coordinate 390,271,213 of NC_041386.1, read as the reverse complement.
TGCGTTGATAAAACGGATCTAGTACTTGAGGGCTGGATCCTCGTCTGCTGTGGAAATCCTCACTTGCGTTGGGGCTCCAAATCTGCTCTTGCCAGGTAGGTAGCAGGTGGCGTGTTCTTCTTTCATTTCTGGAAGGAGGTCTCGAAGACAGAGGAGCGCTTCGTATGCCACTTGCTGGATAGTCAGGTCTCTTGTTGGCATGGGCGGTCCGGTTAAGAACCATCCCTGGGGTGAGGTCTTGGCGGGCACAAAAATCTTGGCGTAGAACTCTTTCTCGAACACATCATTTTCCAGTTCATGCAGGGTGTACATCGGCAGCAAAGGATAATGGCATTGTTGGAGGCAGTCTCTTTGGAGTGATGGGAATCCTATCGTAAGAAGTCTCAAGGGGGCGATGGGCATCTACAAAAGTTGAATAGGAGAGGTCAATAAGGGAATTATCCCCTTAAGTTTGGGAAATCTCAGAACAGAAGAGAAGTATAGATAGTTTGTGGAACGACCCTCATCTAAGTAACGACCATGCTAACTAAGGCTTCCTACAGTCACGATGGCTCTGAGATCAATGCTCACTGAACACACAGAAGTTGGATAACAAGAGTATAACATCCATACATACCGTCTTACAGGTCATGTATTATAAAGATAAAGCCTCAAGGGCTGAATACCAAATAAACTTAAGCAGCGGAAATCTTCGTTGATAAGTAGAACCCATGCCATCTGCCTTAAACCTACATGCATTCTGACTTGAAAAGTGTCCTAGTTCGCATGTTCGTCTCCAAAGAATTCTTTTTCGAACCCCTGTTCTTCCATGCCTGGCCAATTAAATAACCAGTGGCAAGCCAATGAGTAATTTGAATGTACTCGCAAGCAACCCATGTTTTGGATCAAAGTAACAATGCATGGTGTAACAACAAGTAAGCAACATAGCATCAAGCTAGTTGGAATGACCTATCATCTTATAAAATATGCATGAACAAACTCTAGTAACCATGAGAACAGGTTACAGATATCAACATAATAGAGTTTGGATCAATGCTAGCTCATTCTACACGTCAAGTCCATTGCCTTGACTCAAATGGTTCTCAATCATACACACATGTACCAAGTTTGTAAATTTTTTGGACATAGTTTAAGTAGCACCACCGAACTGTCCATGACCGTGGACACGGCTATTCGAATAGTTTGACACTCTGCAGAGGTTGCGCACTTTACCCACAAGATCCAGGAAGCTTTCATGTCATCCAAGATCCCACGGTACCTCAAGTACTCGGGAGAAGCACCTGATCATTATCTTTCCCTAGACGACACTAACATATGGTCCACTCGTTGGTACATGGCCCTCGTGTATAAGCAAAAGATCATGGGACTCTACCCTTTTCACATTATCACACATACACGAAGGGACCAACGGTGTGTTCGGTGCCCTGTGAAAACAGTCATGGCCGCCTATCCGAGCATGACCTCGTCCGGAGAGTGACCTCATGTCACCCCCGTCACTAGTAATGTGGGCACCATGCTAGTATCGGCCTAGGTAATGAATAAGGCCCCGTCCCATAAGGGGTAGAGTGGTTGCACATGTTTGGTTGAGATGGTAAACACACCTAAATCTACTCCATAATTTTACTCTCACACCAAATGCTTTCTCTAGTACACCACTTCTTCCTCAAGTGGTAACCTTAGTCCAACATCACCCTCGGGCATTAGGGGCACCCGATGGGGTTTTCGAAAGAATGCAACCACAAGGTGCTCATGGCATACATGCAACATTTATGCATCAATGATTAATCTTTTGACATAGTTACTCCATGCACTAGGTAGAGCTATGAGTATGGGCATGCATCATTTAGTGGTTCATAACAAGTTTATCACCGTCACTTTTCACTATCATGCAATCGAAAAGAGGGAACCGACAAATAAGAGGGGTGTCATGGTCAAAGGGGTGCTTGCCTTGGTTGGCTTGGTCTTCAATGTCTTCAAGTCATTCTCCTTGTTCTTCCCCAACTACTTCATGAAATACATGATCTATTCATCGCAAAAGAAATGACGGGAAAATAAGGCAATAGCAAAACAGAAAAATCAAAGTTCTCAGAAAAATGTCAACTTATTTTTGTTAAATACTAGGATGAAAAGTAAGAAGGGGAAAATTCTTAGTTTTGGATTTGGAGCTAAAGGGAAAGAGTAAGGGATTTTCAAACATGGATTTAATTGTTCAAATTTGAATTTAAATTTGAACGGTACATAAAAGTTCGATGGATATGCCTCAAAGTTATACCATTAAATAAGAGGGGTTTTTAGAGGAACATAGGAGTTGGAATTATTGCATTTGGATAAATATTTTATACTGTGGAATTTTTAGAAAACAGACAGAAAAGAAACAGGGAAATGGCACTGTGCCACTTGGCCAGTAAGGCCACAGTGCGGTAGGACCAGAGGAGATTCAGTCCCGCGTGAGGGTGCCAATTGATGGCGTATTTGGGAAATATGCCTCCAGTTGACGGGCGAACCGGTATGCGCGTGCTTGTGTGTTTAAACCTGACGAGTGGGGCCCACCCGTCAGATTGTGAGGCTAGCCAACGGGCCCCACCTCCGTCGTCATCAACCTCGGGCTAGAGAGGGCGGCGAGCTCACCGGCGTTGCTGTGGTCGACGGCGAAGCGATCTGAGGGCACAGACGTGTTTAGGATGGAGTCTCCGTTCGGTTAAAGGTGGAGTTGGTCGCCAGGGTGCAGGGGTTCGCCGACGACGAGGAAGCTGGCGGTAGGGCTTCGGGAGGTTCTTGCCCCGGTCGATTCTGGTTGCAATAGAGAGGGGAAACAAAGGGAAAATGGTCAGAGAGGTGCGGCGGTTCCATATCAAGAGATAGAAGAGGCGGAGAGGGCCTATACCCTGAGATCGACGGTGACCCGAGGCGGCGGAGCTCGAGCTTGATCTCGAGCTCGGGTGCTTCTGGAGAGGAGTGGGTGGTTCAAGGGGGTGTTTTGGAGCTGCAGAGGGCGAGTGGTGAAGAGAGGATGGCTTGGGGATGTCTTATATAGCCATGGACCCATGCAACGGCGAGCTTGTTGTCATTGCTATGGGTCACGAGGGCTTGCAGAGGTGAGTTGGGGGCGTTCGTGGGTTTGGTATAGTTCTAGTAGAAGGAAGAGAGAGAGGGGGGGACGGCTAGAGGATCACGCGTGTGAGCTCGACCATTGCAGCTCTCGGGTGGCCGGCGCATGTGCGAGCAGGGGTAGCAGGAGGGAGAAGGAGGAGGGGACATTGGTGTAGCTTGTCATGGACGTCGGGGCACCTCGTCAGGCGCGCTGGGGAGACCTGAGGTGGCTGGAGGCATTGGGCAGAGGGCGGCTACAGTGTGGGAACCCACTGTAGCACACTCCAGAGCGTGCAAATGGCCGGCATGGCATTTTATATGCACAGTGAGCACGTCCATTGTTGTCTTGCATGTGTGGGAGAGAGTAAAGAAAGGAGAGGGAGCCTTGGATGCTCTGGGGGGGCTGGTGAGAGAGGAGGGGTGAGAGAGAAGGGTGTTGTGGTTGTCCAAATGGGTAAATGAGGAGGTTTCACCCCTCAATCATTGAGTTGAGGCCAAGGGAGAGTTACTGGAGGTAGAAGAGGGTCAGGAGTAGCTGTGGTAAAAAGTTGAACCCATAGAGATTAGTGGAAGAGGTCAAAGTGATGCTTTTGGAAAATTGGCAGAAGGTGTTTATTGCTGGTTTGGGCAAGAAAATGAATTACACTTGACATGATACTTAACAGGATGGAATGGCATATAGAAATAGGGTGTTCCACCAAATTTGAGTTCATTTGGGTAAAGTTGCCAATTCATCTTTTATAAACCTAGAAATTCACATAAATGCATTTACCAAGATCTAGTCATGCCAAACCATTCCCCTTGATGCACTACTTGGTGTAGTGTCATAATTTGGGGTTTTGAGCATGTCCACAAACTTTAGGGTCATTTGGAATAAGTTGGCAATGTAGAGTTTGTTCAAACTTGGATCTGGCCAGAGAGGGTTTTGGGGCACTTTTGTGATCCAAAATGATTTCGATAGAGATGAAACTTTGCAAGATCATCACATTATCCATATGTGACTTGCTAGAATTTTCCTATAATTATTTGAAAATATTTCTTATAGAAATATTTCAAATACTTGAAATGTATAGAAATGGTTTTGGAGAGTTTTGTCCAATATTTTGAACATCACCATGTGTTGAAATTCATATATATGGAAAATGTATGTCCACTGAGTTTCCATAATTTTCTTAAATACCTTTGAAACTTTTAAAAAATAACCTATTAAAGACCATTTCTGGTCTAAAGAAAAAGCCTTTAAATAAAATAGCAAAATTACTTTTAAAATAATATTTTTGTGGTTTTAGGGAGTCATATATCTAATTAAGTACTTTCTCGCCTTAACTCATGTTTTTTGGAAAACCTAATTTAGAAAATACTTTCTCGCCAAATTATTTTTGCAAGAAAATTGTATTCTATCCTATACACATGGCATGATCATTGGACAAAGTTCTGGATCAAGGAGAAGGAGTATAAGAGTTGGAGGATTTATTTGATTTTTAGAGCACTTGCAGACAGCAAACAAAAATCCAATCAAGCAAAGTCCAAAACACTCAAAAGTTTTTCTAAAACTACATTTTATAATGTTTATTAGCTTAAGTGTTGTGGCATGAAAATCAGGGTGTGACACTTATCTTTGAGTAATTCGATTCTCGTTGTCTTTTGCGAGATCAATCCTCAGTTCTTTCTCAACTACGTTGTCTCCACGTATGAAGTTGTATTTCTTTTTTCCCACCCGCCCACCATTTTTCTTCTCGGAGCCAGAGTCTGTAATTGAGTATCCATCCTACTCGTGGGAAGCCTTTGCATTATTTCCTCAATTATATCAACCGGTGTTTTCTCTTCAAGTTATTCATCGGTTTCCCCTTACAAGTTGCCCTTATTTTTCTGCCCTCCCACCCCTTTTCTTCCTAGAGTCCGAGCCTCTATTCGAGCATCAATTTCATTCGTGCGGAGCCTCTTAAGTATTTCCTCAATTATCTCAACCGGTGAATTCTCGTCAACTTCATCATGGTTTGTCTTATTTTGTTTTCTAGTGGATTCAATTCCAATTCTTGGGTTGATCACATTCTTTCCTTGACTAAAGTGTTTCCCCTTGCTCGTTCGCCTCTCCCCAGTTTATCCTTTCGGAGTGCTTAAGAAATCTCAGAAGATTTGTGTTTGTGTTCAAATTAATTCGAGGGTGTCACCTCATTCGAGTCTTTCAATTGTTCTAGTGCGTCATTTCTCATTCAAACAATTCTTCCCATCTGTGTTTCTTTTCAGTGGGCCCTAACCCATAGGTCCTTTCCCAGGATCTTACCTGGTTGTTCGAATTTCCTAGAGCTATTCTCAAATTCTTGTCGAAGTTTGACGTAAGAATGAATTTCATCAGTCAGATGCTTTTCGAATATAGATTTCAGATTATTTTTATTGTTGGCTCAACCTCTTCGCTTTTCATTCTCCTGAAGTATCTCAACAATTTTGGCGGTATTTCCCATCGTCATTCTCAACATTTGAAGACCAAAGAAGAGTTTTCCTCTAAATCTTGTTTGTTCTCTCGAAGGTTCATGGTTCTAGCTTCATGTTACCCTCTCAAATTATTCGGTTTGTCAGGAATTTTTTCTTACCCATCCGGAGTATGTCAGGAATTGTTTTCCGTTTCATTTCACCGAAGTACATCATTCCATAAGAATTCGTCGTCCTCACATTTGAGCGCGTCTATCAAGTATTCTTTAATCAGTTCACGATCTCTTCGTTCTCTTGTCTCTAAATTCCCTCAAGCATCATCGTGTTTGTTCTTTAATTCTTCCCGACGAGGAATTCTCATTCTTCATCCATTTTCAAATTCTCACGGTGGTTCGTTCATGATTCCTTTTCCTTTGTGTCGGATTACGGGTTCCGGCAAACCCTTGAGAGGTTTGAACTCTGGGGTGCGAACAAAGAACACTCCCTGACTTGCTCGTTAAACGATTCCACGGCCTATCTCGGCGAACCGAAAGAACAAGAGACACAGGGGTGTATACTGGTTTGGGACACCTTGCAGTGTAATACCCAACTCCAGTTTGTGGGTGGATTACCTCGAGCTGCTGCTGATGAACTAGTACAGTGGATGAGCAGCCTGAGGAGGTGAGGTGTTCTTGAGCTCGATGAGCTGTGGTTGAGAGGGTGACCTTAATGATTCGGACTCTCCTATGGTGGTGGGTAGGTCCTATTTATAGCGGCCTTGGTCCTCTTCCCAAATGTGTAGTTGGGAAGGGATCCCACAATGTCCATGTTTCAAGGGGGACAACTAGTACAAGCTATCCTGACAAAAGTAGTCTTTGCCTGCCAAAGGCTCAGGTAGTGACGCTGATGTGGGCTCCGCGATGACCTCCGTCCTGCCGTCTTGCTGGTCTTGGTCTTGTGGCACAGATATGGAAACCTTTGCCTGATTCCTCGTGACCCCGCGCCTCCGCTTGCCTCCTTAACACCAAAGAGAAAACTGGTACACTATGCCCGACGGCGCCCGCCTGATCTTGGTCGTCATGGCTCACGTCACATGAACCTCGCGAGGTGCCCCTTGCATAGATATTTACTCTCCTCGGGAGCCAGCCTATTGAGGCTGCCCCCCGGGAGGTCTTGGTGTCATCCACCTGGCGAGGCTCGGCCCCTTGCGAGGGTCTTGAGTTGTTGCTGCTGAAGCTGGGCCATACCGAGCCGTTGATGGGGCGGCGCTCCGGGCCGCAAGCTAGCAAGACTGGGTACCCCCATTCCCAGGACGCTGACTGTAGCCCCTGGTCCCAAGGCGAGCTCGAGCTTCGCTTCAAGGCGAAGCCAAAGGGCAAGTGCGCAAGTCCGCGGGCCCCAACCGCCTGCAGCCCTGGTCGACTCATGATGATAGATGGGACGTGGGCACCTCCGCTTCCCCATGTTGCCTTGGCAATCGTCTGACTTGACGAGAGGCCGCTGGATGCAGGAGAAAATCATCATTACATGCAATCATGGAGGCTGGTGGTTGTCCACCTCTTGGATATAAATGAGGGGAGGGGCAGAGCCCCCTCACTCGCCTCTGCTTCCTCGCGCGATTGCTGCTTCTTCTTCCCCTTCGCCTTTCCATCTTGCCACTACCCCCATGTCGCCGATTAGGAGGTTCTCTGCCGCGGAGAAAGGGAAGACCCCTTGCGAAGAGTTGGGGCCACTCCCACCGAAGAAGAGGTTGGGCCGCTCCCGCGATGTCGGCTTGAGGCTGGAGGTGACGCGACCTTGGTATGAGCAACCGCCGCTTGGCTACCAGCTCCCATTGTACGCGCAAGCCCAGGGCTCAGGAGAAGGAAGGAGCGCCACACACCGCCCGTTCCACGGCTGCGGTTGCCATGCCGTGGTTGCATGAGCCACTGGCCCATGCACCCATGCTGAGGGCTCCTTGCGCGAGTTCGTGATATGGGCGGCGATGCCACCACGCACGTGGATCAAGCTTCTACGGTTCTTTGCCGAAGAGATGTCGCCGACAGGACCGCTCGAGTTGTGGTTGCAACACGCCGAGTGCATCACCCCGGCAACAGGGGCGGAGGTCGAGGTCATCTTCCCGGGCAAGATCTTCATGACTCGTGTATGGGGCGAGGTCATCTGCGGTTGCTGCACGGACGAGGCCCTCACCATCCACTTTGAATACGATGGCGCCTCCATGAGTTTCTTCAAAGACTTCGATGAGGAAGGCCGTCGCCTAGAGTGCTGCCCTAGAGGGGGCCGCCAGGATGGCATAGCAGCAGGCGCCGAGCCCGCCCCCCGCCGTGCCAACAGTTCCTCCAGCAGTAGCGACGACTCCTTGGAGTCCTGCGAATCTCCTGAGCTTGACGAGTCTCCGGAGACGAGCGACGACAACTACGTGCCACCAAGCTCTCATCGTGCCCAGAGCACGGCAGCAGCGGCAGCTCGTCGTCATCGATGATTTGGATGGGGTAGGTGTCGGCCCCTCGTGGCCCACTATTGATGATGGCATCGGCGTTGACGCCCGTAGCTAGGATCCTTAAAGTTTTTCTTCTCTTGTTCCCTGCAAGGAATCGAGACGAACCCGTGGGGGCGTGTGAAGAAATTGTAATGCTTTTGCTCCGGTGTTTATCATCCCTTCTATAAGACTTGTGGTTGCATATCTCGCTTTGGCACTATCCCTCGTTTCGTCCTCGTGGTAGCTTAGCGCTCTATGCTGGCAGGTCTGAGTCCCCAGGCAGGCTTCAGTCACCGCTGTTATGCCAGGTTGCGATGTCGTGGTCAAGGCCAGGAGGTAAGCGGCCCAATGTCCGGTAAGAGCTCCTGAGGCGTGATGTTCAAGAGGTCCCCTTTGGCATGCAAGCAGCGTCCCGAAGGCAGAAAAGGAAGGCGGCATTGCCAGAGCATGGCTGCCCGAACCGAGAATTCCAATAGCGACATCATGCTAGCACGGATATGCGACGTATCTTATCGAGTCTGAGGTGATTCCTTGCACAGTGTTCGTTCACGGTTCAGCGGTAGTGTTACTGGGTGAGGCTCACGCCGGCTTCCCCCTTCCTTGCTCATCTAAGTGCTCTGGATCCTCGGTCCCTCACCCTCGAGTAAGCACAGCCACCGCTGGTAGGCCAGGTTGCGGTGTCGTGCTCAAGGCCAAGGGGTGAGGGCTGGAGTGTCAGTAGGAGATCCCGAGGCGCGATGTTCAGGAGCCCCCCTTTAACAGCATGAGAATCACGCGAAAGGAGGGTGGCCGGCAAGGCCACCCTTAGCCAAGCTCCGAAGATCCCTGCGGGTTAGTTTGAGGGGAGAATGTAGCTTATACTCACGTTTGTTGTTCCACCGCTGATCTTTCCGCAAGAACATGAAGGCACCGAGGATCTGGTGAGGTGACGTGCGCGGAGTGGGCCGCGAGCCAGAGCTCAATCCCTCGGGTTTGTCAGCGTTGCAGGGACAGATGCTGATGAAATTTTTGTCTCAGAATGGGGTAGAGAATAGAGAACGTACCCAATCTACACATACTCGGGCTGTCCATGGATATCGCTGGACAATCTGAATGAATTTCGGTGATAAATATGCAACTGAATGCATATTTATCGATGCAACCCTTTCGGACGGGAGATGCATACTGGTTACACCACTGTACTTACCTATCTAGTGTCATCAACACGAAGGCCGGAATAGATCAAATAATTAAGGTGTCATTTGTGCTCACCCACGAATGCAGGGGCGGAGCTCGTCGAACACCAGACCCTCATAGTGACTAAACAACTACACATTGAAATAGAAAGATGAGTAACAGAGCATTCTTGTTTTTGCAATCAACCTAACTAAATATTTACTATAGGATGCCACCTCGACCCTTGACCCTTCGACCCTCGGCCCCTCGACTCTCGACCCCTCGCCGACCCCTCGGCCCCTCGCCGACCCTCAACCTTCTTTTCCTTCTTTTCTTCCTTTTCTACTTTCCTTCATCATCTTCTTCTTCCCCCTCCTCCTCCTCCTCCTCCTCTTGTTCTTCTTCTTCTTCTTCTTCTTCTTCTTCTTCTTTTACTTCTTTTTTCGTCTTTCTTGTTTCTTATTAAAACACAGAAAAACTAAACTAAACCTAAACTAAACTAAAACTAAATCTAAACCTAAACCTAAACCTAAAATAAAGTAAATCTAAAAACAGAAAAACAACACAGAAAAAAGAGCACAAGAACTCACCTAGCTAGCTCTGGCGGTGGGCCCGTGGAGGGCGGCAGGTGGAGGAAGGCTGCGGGGAGGGGTGGCGTGGCACGGCGCGGCGCGGCTCCGGTAATGGGGTGGGGCAGAGTGGCCGTCATGGCCTGGGTCCGCTGGGCAAGGCGGGCCGGTGGGGCCTTGGGCTCCGGGATGGTGCGGGCCAGCAGCGAATCGGGCTATGAGGGCGGTGCATGGGTGAGGTGAGAGGAGAGAGAGAGAGAGAGAGAGAGAGAGAGAGAGAGATGGGTGGTGCGGGGCTGTCCGTTTTAGTTAGTTCGCTCTTTGTCTTTTGCTAGCAGACGACAAAGAGCCTAGCTAGTGGGGTGGGGCTGGGGGAACGACCGTTAGCTAGGTCATTTTCTATGCCGTCTGCTGGCGGACGGCAAAGGCACAGAAGGCAGACAACAGAGAGCTGGCGGACGGCATCTAGACTGTCGGTCTTACCTAACCAGCCATAAAGTCTAGTGGGACCCAACTGCTGGCGGATGGCAAAGGCCCAGAAGGCAGACAACAGAAAGCTGGCGGACGGCATCTAGACTGTCGGTCTTACCTAACCAGCCATAAAGTCCAGTGGGACCCAACTGGGCTCTTTGCCGTCTACCTTCTAGACCTTTGTCGTCCACTAGTTCTTTTTCAAAGAACTGGCTGACAGCAAACTGCAACTTTGCCACCAGCTAGTTCTTTGCCATCTGCTTTTTGTCAGCTGACGGCAAGGACCTTCTTTGCCGTCCTGAAGCTGACGGCAAAGAACTAACAGACAACAAATTCTCTGATTCCAGTAGTGATACTTGGTTTCAAAATTCTAGTAAATCCAAAACTCGTCTGAAATTCATGAACCTTGGCATGCTATCAAGGAATGGCATCAAATTGTTGTGATAAAAATAATTGGTCCCATTTGGGGGCAGGTTTCGGTATAAGCTTCTCACAAACCAGAGCTTCTTACAAACAAGAGCTTCTCAAAAGAAGCCTCATGGTTCCTATAGGGAACACGTCACCTTTGTGGACGAAATGATATTTGTTGCCTCTTCTTGCTATCAAATTTTTTATGGCATGAACATAGAACAACAGGAGTGTCGTGTTAAAATTTGGAATTTTTCGAGGTTCGTTTGGACATTTTTATACATTAACTGTGTTTTCTAGGAATTTATGTGCATAATTCAAATTTGAAATATAGGCACATGCTCGAGCGCAAAAATGGGTTGAAAAATGAAATGGGTGTCCTTGGTCGCATGCTTAGGTCCCATGTAGGAATTGGGAATGAATGTCAAACACCTCGGCACCGTCGCTTGGCTGCAAACATTGAGATACATGGTTTTAAAATTCTAGTAAACCCAAAACTCATCCGAAATTCATGAAACTTGGCATGATATCATGGAACAACATTGACATGCTTTGGTTAAAAAGTTGTCCCATTTGGGGCGGTTTGGTTCTAAGCTACTTACAAACCAGAGCTTCTCACAACAAGCCTCATGGTTCTAGTAGGGAACATGTCACCTTTCTGGACGAAACGATATTCGTTGCTTCTTCTTGCTCTCAGATTTTTTCTAGTGTCAACATAGAACAACATGAGAGTTGTGTTAATTTTTGGAATTTTTCAGGGTTCGTTTGGACATTTTTATACATTGACGGAGTTTTTTATGCATTTATGTGCATAATTAAATTTGAACTACAAGTACATGTTCCAGTGCATATAAATGGTTTGAAAAAACAAAATTGTGTCCTTGGTTGCATGCTTAGTTCCCATGCAAGAAATGGGAATGAATGTAAAACACCATTCAACTGTCTCTCGGCCGCAAACTTTGAGATACATGGCTTTTCAATTATTGGAAATCCAAGTCATGAAACTTGGCATGCTATCATGGAAAAACATCAACATGATGTGGTAAAAAAATTGTGTGAGGACCCCGATCCTAAGTCACACTGTTCTAGCATGTAACACATCATATCTCTTTGCAGCCTCACGCATGGTATTGCCATGGTTGCAGCTTTACCTTCGTAGGGACCTTTTGCGCCTTTTGCCTCATGTATATGATTGTGTCGCTAGCATCCATATGACAGAGATCCTGGGCCAAATGACTAGTCGTGGACCCAAGGTGGCACAAAATTAAAGTCATAGGCATAAATGACCCAGCAATGCACGTGTCGGTCAGGAGCGAGTGTAACCGAGTCGTAGGAAGCTACAAGGACTCCAGTAAAACACTACGTGACATTTCCCTGTAGGGACAGACATAGGAGCAAAGTAGGACACATGCCGACCAATCCATGTGTTCTCGTGGAAGCACTAGGAGACATTTCCCCATAAGGTAGGTTACCAAGAATAAACAACTAGGTGTCAGACCCTAGACATACCAAAGCATTTCAATAACATACACACAATATGCTCGATATGTGCAGATACAACATGGCATCACAACATAACCCTACGACTCAAAGTATTTGACTATAAGGCTCCGAGGAGCCATACATATCATGATATTACAAACATGGGTCTCATGACCCAGCATACAAAGTCATACAAGCAACAAGCACAAGCAGACGAATAAACATGTCTGAGTACATACATCTGAAAAGAAAGAAGGCTAGAAAGCATGTCTATATACAAGACCCTCCATAGGAACCAGACCTCTGTCTTGGATTCCTAAGCTAATTGTCGAAGCCCACGTAGAACTACTAGTCAGACTGAAGTCTCTCTATAAAAACATAAATTTAGGAAGCATGAGTACAAATGTACACAGCAAGACTTCAATCAGTACTATCTAGTTATGCATCATATCAACAATGGGGGTGGTCGAGTAAAACTATAGCAAGCCAGCTTTGACTCAGTTGCTATCCTGTACTATTTCTACCTACACTTTCTTTGAGGTGGTGCGCACAAGTCCACATATTCACCATATCAACACACCACTATGGATCTGCTCCCGTCTCCCTATGAGAAGGCCATCCATAGCACTCACGCTTATCTTGCGCATTTTAGAGCATCCACTTCCGGTTACCAATGATCAATGTAAGCATTCTAAGTAGTCCATATCTGAGGACGCGAGTATTTGAAAAATATACCATTTATAACCCTGCAGGGGTGTACTTCTACACACGCGCTCTCACCACTTACCGCTTTTTACACGACATGTACTCGACAACCTTCAAGTGGAATCCCAGCGAGGGTGTTGGCCACGACCAGAGTAACCACACAAGTATCTAGTCTAGGTTTATCGCCTCTTTAGTTTCCATCCGCAAGAAAGTCTGGCCGAGGTTTCCACTATGGCCCCAAATGATGTGTGCAGGGTTCCTGAGCCAACCAAATGGATGCCTTGGTACACCGGGCCATAGTGTATCTACTGCATCATTACCCACCCCTACGGTCAACGCTATGCATGGCCTCCAACACATATCCTAAAAACACCATAAACTAGTTGCAACTCCTGGACAGAGATCAAGCCGATTAATAAGTCAAGAGGGTCCATGGGTTTCGGGCCAATGCGTGGTAGTAGCTGTCTTGGATCACAAACACGAAACTCTGTTCCTGAGGATTGTTTCAGTGAGACAACCCACCATGTACTCCTACATTGCCTCTCATCGCTACCTTTACCAAATCATGTTCACACACATAGCTCTCAACAGTAGGACATGTTCACCACCATTCAAATCTACCCTAGAAGAATAAGAACTGACACAACTCTAAGCATATCAGGCATAAGAAGCAAGCATAAATGAGTAGGCACATCATGGGTCAAGAAACTCCTACTGATGCTAGTGGGTTTTTACTAATTACTGTGGGGAAGACAGGTCATGCAGAGGAATGGGTTCAACTACCGCAACATGTAACAGTTGAATCGTTGTTGTCCTAATGCAGTGAATGTGAGCAAGAGCAAGAGAGTAGGATTGTGTCAGAATGCTCAAAGGTTGTTTGCTTCCGTGGCACTTCTGAAGACAAGACTGTTCTTCATCAGTGTCATGGGCAAACAAGAAGGAACACAATCAATGAATGCAACAATATGATGCATGATCATGTCATGGCAATATAATTTTTACTGAGCTAATGCAACTAGCAACAAATTTAAATGAAGTTGGTTTGAACTCAAGGTTCAAAGTCAAACTCCATATGTGACATTTCAAATGCCATTTATTCAAATTCTCATATACATGAGCTTTAAGTTGTTCAAACATGCATGAAAATACCATAAACAGATTCTTTATATTTTTCTAATAATTTTTCATATATAAATTATTTCATTCTGAGCTACGGTTGAATTTCTATGATTTTAGAAGTTTTAAACATTTTCTAGAATTTTCAGATTTATTTGTAAATATGAAAATCCAAGGAAATGTATTTATGACATAAGCAGTATGTCATAGTGACGTCAGCAGTCAACCATGGTCAGTAAGGTCAAACCTGGCCAGGGGGTCCCATCGCTAAATCTCATAGTGTTGGCTCAGGTCACTGACGGGTGGGGCCATTCAAGGGCCGCACAACAAGGTCAACGCGAATGCATGGGGCCACTATGGTTAATTAAAACTAATAGGAAATGAACTATGGTTCACTAAGGGTGTGGGGCCCATATGTAAGTGGGGCATGGGGTTAATTAAATTGGGTAGTTGGTCCGTATTGACGGTGCCACGTCATCTCGGTGAAGTAAAATGCCAGCAGGCACAGACAACGACGGAGGCACGTCAGGATCGAGCTACTGGCAACCATTTACCTCGCCATTTGTGTCTAAGACCAGCGGTGAGTGCGGCGCATCCAGTAGGGCACACGCCACAGGCTGGGATAGCCAGATTTCGGGCGTCCATGGTTTCAGTGTCACAGGGCACACAGAGAGCATCCAAGGGGCCCCACGGGTTCCTAGGATCACGAGGAGCATGCCAGGGTCATGACTACTGGCGGAGGAGCTCGAAGACTAGGCGTGCAACGACAATCGAGGGTGGCAGCGTGGGAGCTCGTGGGGCAGCGATTATGGGACGCGCATGAAGGAAAAGACATAGGGGAGAGGGTCAGTGGCTCCACAGCGAGTTGACCTATGCAGACGGTGGGGCCTGGGAGGTGTCGGATCGAGCGGGGTAGCGAGGCGGATCATGGGTGACCCGAGGAGGAAGAAGGGGTCGGGGACGGTGCTTCGGGGTGTCCTGCATTGCGTGAGATGATGAAGAGGTCCAGGGCATCGAGCGGGGGCTCCTAGACATGGCAGTGAGGCGAGGCAGTGGCACTGGCCATGGCAACAGCGAGCGACGGCGAGGGCGGCGCTCGGGTGGTGCGTGGGAGAGAACCAGAGGAGGGGGAGATGCACTGGGAGAGCGAGATAGGGTCGAGGGGGTGGTATGGTTGTACTAGGGAAGGCCAGGGCGAAGCGGCAAGCAGGATGTGGCCGGAGGTGGCCGTGCGCATGCTGCCGCACCGCGAGCACACACCCTCGTGCCTTCTCTCACGAGGTTGATGGAGGTAGCGCTGGGGCTGGGCCACTATAGCAATGGGGTGGGCCAAGCAGCTAGGGCTCAGGTAAGCCATGGTGAAACTCTCTCTGTTTTATTTCCCTTTTCTAATTTGCTTTTCTGTTTTTGATTTAGTAATAATACTAAACCATTTTTCATATTCCTAAAAATATTTGTGGGCACCATTTGAAATATTTCCAGCAGCCCCCAACTATTTCCAGAATTATTTGAGTAGTTAAAATAATTATAGCATTTAAATGGCCAAATTCAAATACCTTATGATTTAATCCAAAAATCCATAAATGAACTAGAAAAGTGTGCACCATTTTTGGCAGAGGTTCCACACCAATTCAAAAATGATGAACTTTTGTGAAGGGAATTTTGTGTTCATTGAAATCATTTAAATTTGAACCTAGTAGAATTTCATTTGATGCTAGGGTTTAACAATCCCCATTTTAATGAGAACATGATGCATGGATGATTATGCAACTAATTACAATCAAATTCCAGGGCTGTGACATCTTGTCCCATTTTAGGGCAGGTTTGGGTATAACCTTCTCACAAGCCAGAGTTTCTCACAACAAGCCTCATGCTTCCGGTAGGGAATGTGCCTTCTTCCTGGATGAAACGATATTTGTTGCCTTTTCTTACTTTCAATTTGTTTCCTAGTGGCAACATAGAGCAACATAAGTGTCATGTTAAAATTTGGAATTTTCTGTGATCATTTTGATATTTTTATACATTAACTGAGTTTTCTAGGCATTTTATGTGCATATGTCAAATTTGAACTATAGGCACATTCTCAACTGTAGAAAAATGGTTGAAAAATCAAATGTGTGTCCTTGGGTGCATGCTTAGGTCCCATGCAAGAAATGGTAATGAATTTCAGACAAAAGGGCACCATTTCTTGCCGGCAAATGATTGAGAACTTTGTTTTGAAATTCTAGTAAATCCAAAACTCGTCTGGATTTCATGAAACTTGGCATGCTATCATGGAATGGCACCAACATGTTGTGGTAAAAATGTCTCATTTCGGGAAGGTTTTGGTATACGCTCCTCACAAACCAGAGATTCTCCCTAGAAGCCTTGTGGTTATGGTAAGGAACATGTGTCACCTTTCTAGACGAAACGAAATTCATGTCCTCTTCTCACCTAGATTTTTCCCTAAATACTACATAGAGCAACCAGAGTGTTATGTTATATCTTGGAATTACACTAGTAGAAAAGAGGGCTTAGGTCCAGGCCGGGTCAGCCCATTAGTCTCAGTTCAGTCCAGAACCGGGACCCATGGGTGCATTGGTCCCGGTTCGTGAGGCCAGGGGCCTGCCGGGCCTCGTGGGGGCATTGGTCCCGGTTCGTCATGCCCCTTTGGTCCCGGTTGGTGGGACGAACCAGGACCAATGGGCCTCGCTCCTGGCCCACCACCATTGGTCCCGGTTGGTGGCTTGAACCGGGACCACAGGCTTCCCTTTAGTCTCGGTTCATGCCACGAACCGGGACCAATGAGGTGCCTATATACACCCCTCGTCCGTGAGCAGAGCACCCCAGTGCTCTGTTTTTCTCTGTCCGGTGAGGGGAGGGCTTTGCGGTGCTCTAGCTCACCTCCTATGCACATGAGGTGTTCGATGAAATGCCCGAGCCACACTAGTTAAGCTTTCTCCTCTCGAAGCTCGACCTCGAAGCTCCATTTTCCTGGAGATTTGTCTAGGTTTAGCGGCCCATCACGTCAAATTCTTCTCTTCACCGCCATCGATCACCCGCACCGATCTCGTCGTCGGCACCACCATGGTGAGCCTCTTGTTCTTGTCTTCTTTCTGAAAGAAAAAAATTCTTACTTTAGATATATACATGTCTAATTTTCTTACTTTTATTATTTCTTGTTATTATATAGTGTGATGGTTTTGGTATCCGCCCCCGTCAGTCCTCGTCCTGGCTATGATTCGGATGTGGTATATATTATCTTTTTATAACTATTTGGTTCATTTATTGTTTATGACAATTATGCCGACCAACGTGACATAGATTTTATTTATCTAGGAGGTAGTTGAACCGGAAATTCCAACCGACCCTATTGTCGTGAGGTTAAATTTAGTTGAAGAAGAAAACAATTACTTGAAGGAAAAAATAAAAAAATTGAGGAGGAGAAGATGATATTGGAGTTGCATGTTGCGGATGTCGTCGATGATCACAAGATCAAGATGGAGGCAATGCGGTTGAAGATGAGAAAGATTAGAAAATATGACATTCATACCGAGGCTTGGTATCATTATGCATTGGATCAATTGTTACCTTGGTTGTGATTATGATCGCATTTGTTTTCGCATTGAAATGTTTTACATAGTTTCAATGTATGGTTTAATTAATTAGATGCTCTGGAGAGCTACATGTTGTTAGATGAGAACTATGTATGTACTTTGGTTTTAATGTCATGATGAACTTCTATTAATTTGGTCACTTAATTATCTATTCATGATGTTCTGTAATGGTTTTTGACACACTTAATTATATATAATGCACGCAGATGAACCGGCGATGGATGTACGGTGAAAGACACACCTCCGAGTACATTAAGGGCATGCATGATCTTCTCGAAGTGGATGAGGCAAACAAGCAGAGTGGTTTTATGTGTTGTCCATGCCCTAAATGTGGGAATATGAAGTCTTACTCTGACCGGAAAATCTTTCACACCCACCTGCTTTACAATGGTTTCATGCCACACTATAATATTTGGACGAGGCATGGAGAAATAGCGGTTATGATGGAAGACGGCGAAGAAGAAGAGGATGATGACAACTATGTACCCCCTGAATATGGTGATGCTGCAACGGGGCAAGCTGCTGAAGATCAAGAGGAACCAGATGATGTGCCCAATGATGCTGTAACGGGGGAAGCTGCTGAAGATCATGAGGAACCAAACGATGTGCCCGATGGTGATGATCTCCGCTGGGTCATTGTCGATGCAAGGACGCAATGCAAAAGTCAAAAGGAGAAGCTGAAGTTCGATCACATGTTAGAGGATCACAAAAAAGGGTTGTACCCCAATTGCGAAGATGGCAACACAAAGCTCGGTACCGTACTCGAATTGCTGCAGTGGAAGGCAGAGAATGATGTGCCTGACAAAGGATTTGAGAAGCTAATAAAAATATTGAAGAAGAAGCTTCCAAGGGATAACAAATTGCCCGACAGTACATACGCAGCAAAGAAGGTCATATGGCCTCTAGGATTGGAGGTGTAGAAGATACATGCATGCCCTAATGACTGCATCCTCTACCGCGGTGCGTACAAGGATCTGAACGTGTGCCCGGTATGCGGTGCATTGCGGTATAAGATCAGACGAGATGACCCTGGTGATGTTTACGGCGAGCCTCGCAGGAAGAGGGTTCCTACGAAGGTGATGTGGTATGATCCTATAATACCACGGTTGAAACATCTGTTCAGAAATGAAGAGAATGCACAGTGAGGACCGTAAGAAAGACGGGAAGTTGAGAGCACCTGCCGACGGGTCGCAGTGGAGAAAAATTGAGAGAAAGTACTGGCCTGCGTTTGCAAGTGACCCAAGGAATGTATGGTTTGGTTTAAGCGCAAATGTCATTAATCCTTTCGGGGAGCAGAGGAGAAATCACAGCACCTGGCCCGTGACTCTATGTATGTATAACCTTCCTCCTTGGATGTGCATGAAGCGGAAGTTCATTATGATGCCAATTCTCATCCAAGGCCCTAAGCAACCCACCAATGACATTGATGTGTTCCTAAGGCCATTAGTTGAAGAACTTTTATAGTTGTGGAATGGAAACGGTGTACGTACATGGGATGAGCACAAACAGGAGGAATTTAACCTGCACGCGTTGCTGTTTGTAACCATCAACAATTGGCCCGCTCTGGGTAACCTTTCAGGACAGACAAACAAGGGATTCCACGCATGCATGCACTGTTTAGAAGAAACTGAAAGTATATACCTGGACAAATGCAGGAAGAAGGTGTACCTGGGCCATCATCGATTTCTTCTCACCAACAATCAATGTCGAAAGAAAGGCAAGCATTTCAAAGGCGAGGCAAATCACCGGAAGAAGCCCGCCATGCATACCGGTGATCACATACTTGCTATGGTCAATGATTTACATGTAATCTTTGGAAAGGGTCCCGGCGGACTAGCTGTTCCGAATGACGCTAAGGGACACACACCCATGTGGAAGAAGAAATCTATATTTTGGGACCTACCCTACTGGAAATACCTAGAGGTCCGCTCTTCAATCGACGTGATGCACGTGATGAAGAACCTTTGCCTGAACCTGCTAGGCTTCTTGGGCGTGTATGGGAAGACAAAAAATACACCTGAGGCACGGGAGGACCTGCAACGTTTGCACGAAAAATACGGCATGCCTCCGAAGCAGTATAAAGGTCCTGCTAGCTACGCTCTTATGAAAGAAGAGAAAGAAATCTTCTCTGAATGACTACTCAGTATGAAGGTCACGATTGGCTTCTCGTCAATTATAAAGGGAATAATAAATATGCCAGAGAAAAAGTTCCAGAACCTAAAATCTCATGACTGCCACGTGATTATGACGCAATTGCTTCCGGTTGCATTGAGGGGGCTTCTATCGGAAAACGTCCGATTAGCCATTGTGAAGCTATGTGCATTCCTCAATGCAATCTCTCAGAAGGTGATCGATCCAGAAATCATACCAAGGCTAAGGAGTGATGTGGCGTAATGTCTTGTTAGTTTCGAGCTGGTGTTCCCACCATCCTTCTTCAATATCATGACGCACGTCCTAGTTCATCTAGTCGACGAGATTGTCATTCTAGGGCCCGTATTTCTACACAATATGTTCCCCTTTGAGAGGTTCATGGGAGTCCTAAAGAAATATGTCCGTAACCGCGCTAGGCCAGAAGGAAGCATCTCCATGGGCCATCAAACAGAGGATGTCATTGGGTTTTGTGTTGACTTCATTCCTAGCCTTAAGAAGATAGGTCTCCCTAAATCGCGGTATGAGGGGAGACTGACTGGAAAAGGCACGCTGGGAGGGGCCTCAATAATATGCAGGGACGGATATTCTTGGTCTCAAGCACACTACACAGTTCTACAGAACTCTACCTTGGTGACCCCATATATCGATGAACACAAGAACAGTCTGCGCTCCAAACACTCGGAGCAGTGCGACAACTGGATTACATGTGAACACATCAGGACTTTCAGCAGTTGGTTGGAAACACGTCTCAGAGGTGACAACACTGTTTGTGATGAGCTGTACTTGTTGTCCAGGGGACCATCTTTGACTGTATTGACTTACAAAGGATACGACATAAATGGGAATACATTTTACACGATCGCCCAAGATCAAAAGAGCACATATTATGGTCACATAGTGGACATATGGGAACTTGACTACAGACATGATTTTAAGGTCCCTTTGTTTAAGTGCAAATGGGTCAATCCGTCAGGAGGCGGGGTACAGGTAGACCCACAATATGGAATGACAACAGTGGATCTCAACAATCTTGCGTATGCAGACGAACCATTCGTCCTAGCCAACGATGTGGCACAGGTTATCTATGTGAAGGACATGTCTAACAAACAGAGAAAAAGAAAAGATAAGGAAGCGAATACATCATACAATGAGCCAAAGCGCCACATAGTTGTTTTAGGAAAAAGGGACATCGTGGGAGTGCAGGGCAAGATAGAATGTCTAAAGATTATGAAAAGTTTCATGAAATTCCTCCCTTCAAAGTCAAGGCTGACCCAAGCATCCTGATAAACGATGAAGATTATCCATGGTTACGGCGCAATAAGCAAATGACACAAGCGAAGAAAAAGTGAAGACTTTCTCCCACAACTATTATGATGATACCATGCCAACTTTGTAATAGACGAGTATGATACCATTGTCCGTTTTGTACATGCACATGCTATGTGGGTGAAATTATGATACCATGCCAACTTTCAACTTTTTCAGAGTTCATTTGAAATGCTTTAATGTCCTATGGTTCGGCCCTCGTAATACCATTATTCACATTTTAACTATTCAAATTTGAAAACTAATGGCACTAACAGAAAGTTGATAATTTTTCTAAAACTAATGGCACTAATAGAAAGTTTATAATTTTTCTAACCTAAAAGGAAAAAGAAATAAAAAATAAAGCAAAAAACAAAAGAAAATAAATAATGCAAAAAATAAAACAAAAAAACTAGAAAAAACTATTTTTATAGTAAAGTTAATCACAAACTTGTGATTCACACAAATTTCAAAGAATTCAAATTTTAACTACTTAAATTTCAAAACTAATGGCACTAACAGAAAGTTTATAACTTTTCTGACCTAAAAGCAAAAAGTATTAAAAAATAATGCAAAAAATAAAAGAAAATAAATAATGCAAAAAACAAAACAAAAAACTGAAAAAAAAATTATTTTTATAATAAAGTTAATCACAAACTTGTGATTCACACAAATATCAAAGAATTCAAATTTTAACTATTCAAATTTGAAAACTAATGGCACTACAAAAAGTTTATAATGTTTGTGACCTAAAAGAAAAATAATTGAAATAAACTTTAATAAAATAAATAAAAATAAAAACAATAAGTATTTTGTTGTAAGTAGAAACAAAATAAAATAAATAAAGCAACAAAGAAAACAAAAAAGTGCCACCTACTAGGCCCCCACGGCCTGAATATGACTAGAAACCCTACCATGGGCCAGGATTCAGGCCCGCAGGTGGCCCAGTAGGCCCACAGGCACACAGCGTATGGTTAGGCCCGAAACATATAATTGAAGGAGCTCGAGAGGGTGGGCACGGCAACGCTTATAAACCACTCTCGAGCTCTCTCAGCTAGCGAGGTGGTACTAAACTTTTGACGCGGGGCAGCACAAGGCGTTTGGCCCCGGTTGGTACCACCAACCGGGACTAAAGGGGGCATTGGTCCCGGTTCATGGCATCAACCGGGACCAATGCTCCTCGCCCCTGGCCCATGACCATTAGTCCCGGTTTGTGCCACAAACCCGGACTAAAGGGTTGGTCCTCATTGCGGGCAGAGTTTAGTCCCACCTCGGCAACCGAAGGGGGCTCACACCGGTTTATAAGCCCTTCCCTCTCCGCCTTGTTGAGCTCCTCTGAAAGTGAAAATAGATGCCCTTATAGAGAAAAGTTTAACCTATATACAGAGTGAATTTTCTGAAATTCATAGAAATTTACTATGAATTTAGGTTGAATTTTCTCTATAAGCGCATCTATGCTCATTTTTTAGTATGTTAATCACAAACTTGTGATTCACACAAATTTCAAAGAATTCAAATTTTAACTATTCAAATTTGAAAACTAATGGCACTAACAGAAAGTTTATAATTTTTCTAAAACTAATGGCACTAACAGAAAGTTTATAATTTTGCTAACCTAAAAGCAAAAAGAATTAAAAATTAAAGAAAAAAAGAAAATAAATAATGCAAAAAACAAAACAAAAAAACAGGAAAAAAACTATTTTTATAGTGAAGTTAATCACAATCTTGTGATTCACACAAATTTCAAACAATTCAAATTTTAACTATTCAAATTTGAAAACTAATGGCACTAACAGAAAGTTTATATTTTTTCTAAAACTAATGGCACTAACAGAAAGTTTATACTTTTGCTGACCTAAAAGAAAAAAGAATTAAAAAAAGAAAAAAAGAAAAGAAAATAAATAATGCAAAAAACAAAACAAAAAATGAAAAAAACTATTTTTATAGTAAAGTTAATTACAAACTTGTGATTCACACAAATTTCAAAGAATTCAAATTTTAACTACTTAAATTTGAAAACTAATGGCACTAACAGAAAGTTTATAATTTTTCTGACCTAAAAGCAAAAAGTATTAAAAAATAATGCAAAAAATAAAAGAAAATAAATAATGCAAAAAAAACAAAACAAAAAAACTGAAAAAAAATTTATTTTTATAGAAAGTTAATCAAAAACTTATGATTCACACAAATATCAAAGAATTCAAATTTTAACTATTCAAAATTGAAAACTAATGGCACTTCAAAAAATTTATAATGTTTGTGACCTAAAATAAAAATAATTAAAAATAAACTTTAATAAAATAAATAAAAATAAAAACAATAAGTATTTTGTTGTAAGTAGAAATGAAATAAAATAAATAAAGCAACAAGGAAAACAAAAAAGTGCCACCTACTGGGCCCCCATGGCCTAAATATGACTAGAAACCCTACCATGGGCCAGGATTCAGGCCCGCAGGTGGCCCAGTAGGCCCACAGGCACACAACGTATGGTTAGGCCCGAAAGCCTATAATTGAGAGGAGCTCGAGAGGATGGGCACAGCAGCGCTTATAAACCACTCTCGAGCTCTCTCAGCTAGCGAGGTGGTACCAAACTTTTGAAGCGGGGCAGCACAAGGCCTTTGGTCCCGGTTGGTACCACTCTCGAGCTCTCTCAGCTAGCGAGGTGGTACCACCAACCAGGACTAAAGGGGGCATTGGTCCCGGTTCATGGCATCAACTGGGACCAATGCTCCTCGCCCCTGGCCCATGACCATTAGTCCCGGTTTTTGCCACAAATCCAGATTAAAGGGTTGGTCCTCATTGCGGGCAGAGTTTAGTCCCACCTCGCCAATCGAAGGGGGCTCACACCGGTTTATAAGCCCTTCCCTCTCTGCCTTGTTGAGCTCCTCTCAAAGTGAAAATAGATGCCCTTATAGAGAAAAGTTTAACCTAAATTCAGAGTGAATTTCTCTGAAATTCATAGAAATTTACTATGAATTTAGGTTGAATTTTCTCTATAAGCGCATCTATGCTCATTTTTTAGTAACTTAATCACAAACTTGTGATTCACACAAATTTCAAAGAATTCAAATTTGAAAGCTAATGGCACTAACAAAAATTTTATAATTTTGCTAACCTAAAAGCAAAAAGAATTAAAAATTAAAGCAAAAAAAAGAAAATAAATAATGCAAAAAACAAAACAAAAAACAGGAAAAAAACCATTTTCATAGTAAAGTTAATCACAAACTTGTGATTCACACAAATTTCAAACAATTCAAATTTTAACTATTCAAATTTGAAAACTAATGGCACTAACAGAAAGTTTATACTTTTGCTGACCTAAAAGCAAAAAGAATTAAAAAAGCAAAAAAGAAAAGAAAATTAATAATGCAAAAAACAAAACAAAAATGGAAAAAACCTATTTTTATAGTAAAGTTAATCACAAACTTGTGATTCACACAAGTTTCAAACAATTCAAATTTTAACTAATCAAATTTGAAAACTAATTGCACTAATAGAAAGTTTATATTTTTTCTAAAACTAATGGCACTAACAGGAAGTTTATAATTTTTCTGACCTAAAAGCAAAAAAGAATTAAAAAATAAAGCAAGAAACAAATGAAAATAAATAATGCAAAAAACAAAACAAAAATGCATATATGTATGTATATATGCAAAGTTTATATGTCTTTTTTTAGATTTTT
>NC_041386.1:390239111-390246345 GCF_002162155.2 Triticum dicoccoides | reverse complement strand
AATTTTTTGGTGATATTTATTATTGTAAATATGCAAATGTTTGTATATTCATATGAACAATGAATTAGGAAAAACCTTATTTTAAAAGAATGAGAGGAAAAAGGAAGCAATACTACTTTGATTTTTGAACATTATTTTAAAAAAAGCAAGCAATACTACTTCATGTATTTTTAAGAAGGAAGAAGAAGAAAAAGAATGAGAGGAAAAAGGAAATAAGAAGAGGAAGAAAGAAGAAGAAGAGGAGAGGAAGAAGAGGATAAATAAATAAGAAGAGGAAAAAAGAAGAAGAAAAAGAGGAGAAGAAGAAAGGAATAGAGGAGAAGAAGAAAAAATAGAATATTCTTTTTTTTCCTCTCCTACTTTTTTTTCTTCTTTTTTTTTCTTCGATCTTCTCCTCTATTCCTTTCTTCTTCTCCTGTTTTTATTTCTTCTTCGTCTTCTTATTTTTTATCGGGTCTGTCGTCGATATACCCCGTGTCCCGATAACTTCAACACGAGGGGGGGTTCGACCTACCCCCTCCCCGATAATATTATTTTCCCATGTATGTATGCAAAAGTTACATTTTTAGAAAAAAATTATATATCTAGCTAGGAAAGGAAGAAGAAGAAAAAGAATGAGAGGAAAAAGGAAAATAAGAAGAGGAAGAAAGGAGAAGAAGAGGAGAGGAAGAAAGAGGAGAAATATATAAGAAGAAGAAAAAAGAAGGAAAAGAAGAGGAGAAGAAGAATAAATGAATAGAGGATAAGAAGAGAAAATAGAATATTCTATTATCTCTTCTTCTCCTCTATTTCTTTCTTTTTCTCCTCCTTTTTTTCTTCTTTTTTTCTTCGATCTTCTCCTCTATTAATATCTTCTTCTCCTCTTTTTATTTCTTCTTTGTCTTCCTATTTTTTATCGGATATGTCGTTGTCGATATACCCCTTGTCTCGATAACTTCAACACGAGGGGGGGTTCGACCTACCCCGCCCTGATAATATTATTTTCCCATGTATGTATGTCATCGTTGTCGATATAACCCCCTCCCGGATAACTTTGACCGTGATAACTTATACCACGGGAGCACCCCCCGGCCCTCTCGCTCGACCAAAACTCTCGAGGACACCCAAACCCGAGAAAAAAACGATGTCGGTCTCCTACCCCCTCCCGCCGCACCCCTACCCTTGAACCGTTGTCGAGGCCACCCCAAACCCGGAATAAGCTAGGTCTACGTTTGCCACTAATATATCCACATGTTGTCATGTTTGCGTAATAATTGCCATGTTGTAATATTTGCAGAAACAATGGAGTTCAGATGAGACAAGGAACAAGAATAGGTGTTGGGGGACATAATCTTAGCCGGAGGTGATGTCATGTCGTATCTTAATGACAATGATGGTCTGGAAGCAGAACAGGGTGAAGAAGAAGCAGGCTACGGTGATCGAAGAGTGGAGGAGGAAAGACATGATTATGATGGCTCTGGTGACCCGATGCTGGTGCAAGACGGAGCCCGTGGTGACGGCTCCGGTGACCGAACAGAGTCCGGCCAGGTAAATATATTAGTTAAGCCTGTGATGACTAGCTAATTGATGCATTCATTGTTTTGGTATGTACAAATATTAATTAACTCTCGTCTAATTCTTCTTTTTTCTAGTCCTCCGGATCGAGCACAACTTCGGTAAAGAGACGAGGCCCAAAGAAAAAGTTGCGCTCAGATAAAAGGTTTGAGATCACAGAAATCGCACGCGATGGCATGCCAATTGAAGCCATCCAGACAAAGGAAGCATTTGTTGCTCAGTTCGGGGTTCTTGTTAGGGACAAGATCCCGATCAGCATCCAGCAATGGTGTAAGCCTAAGAACGAAGACCCTGAGGTGTCTTATGTCAACGATATGCAGAAAGATGATCTTTGGACTGAGCTGAAGGCAAATTTCACCCTACCGCCAGAGGAGGACCCGGAGAAGCTAGTTAAAGAGCAATTAATCAAGTCTCATGCTCTTAAGAAGATGGCAGACCTATTCAAGAGGTGGAAGAATGAGCTGAAAACGTTTGTCGTCAAAGAAGAGACACCAAAATTCATCGGCAGATATGAGAAGATCAGAGATCACTGGCCCGCATTTGTGGCCTACAAGGCATTGGAAAGGAGTAAGAAGATGTCGGCAACAAACAAGAAAAATGCTGCAAAGAAGAAGCTTCACCATCGCACGGGGTTAGGTGGCTACGTCAAAGCCCGGCATATGTGGGCCAAGGCTGAGAATGATTTGCTTGATAAAGGGATCGAACTAGACACAATGAACTGGCCAGACCGTTGCCGGACTTGGTTCTTCGTGGCTGGCGGAACCTTGGACCCTGTATCAGGGAAATGCATTTGGACGGACGAGAAAATGAACATACCAGTCAAGAAGCTAAAGCACTATATCGATGCAGCGCAGCAAGGGATGTTCGTTCCAGACAGAGAGAACGACGAGCTCACAATGGCCCTCGGGAATCCTGAGCACCCTGGACGGACACGAGGCACGCCAAGCAACGTTCCATGAAATGCTGGTTTTCCAAACGCAGACGGTTACAAATGCCAAGAGAGGAGGAAAAATGTGGAGCATGCCCAAATTCAGACGCTGCACGAAAGGGTTCAAGCGCTAGAGGAACGAGAAGTAGCTCGCAGCAAGCGACCTGCCGAAACTACCCCCAAAGCTACCCCGCCATCTCAGCGGAGAAGCAGCGTGGTTTCCACCGAGCTGCTTCAGCCAGAGCATGTCTTGACGGCTCCTGCTATCTACCCCGTGGATGCTATCACAGAGTCTCAACATTGCCACCTTATGATGCAATGGCAGAACTTCAAAGTCAAGGCGGCTATCAGCTCTGTTCGACCTACTGAACCCGGCGCAACTTTTCACTGTAGTCCGATTCCAGAAGGATATGCCAGGGTGACGGTGGACGAAATAACGGAGGGATTTGAGGACCTCCAGCTTGACTACCCTACCGGTGAAGGGGAGACTTGGCTGGGTTCTTGTCTATTGACTCCATGCCTATGGCGGAAGGAGCTCATCAAGCTTCTGAACTGGACACCTCCGCCTCCTCCTCCTCCTTCGGCGAGTCAGGGAAATCCGCCTCCTCCTCCGGCGAGTGATCAGGGCACTCAGCCTCCTTCTCCGGTGTGTGGCGGCACTCCACCTCCTTCTCCGCCTGCGCCGGCGCGCCCGAGCAGCCAGCCTCCTCCTTCTCTGCCTCGTCGGCCGGCGCGCCAGAGAAGTTACCATACGAGAGGACCCCGGAGGAGAACGCCAAGATCGCGTGAGCCGAAGTGAGGAACTTCTTTGAAGGGGTGAAAGCAAAGATAAATCCACCTCCGGAGGAGAAGGTTGATCCGGTGAAAGTGAAGCGCACTCTGGCTGCCCTGAAAAAACCAGCAAAGTCTCCACCGTAAGGCAACTATGACCACATTATTGCAAAGTCATTTGTCGAAGCAGAGTGGTCGGGAAGTACTGTCAGTGATCAAAGGTTAAAAGAACGACGAGCTGGGAAAAAAATTCCCCAGCTCGGCGAACAAGCGAAACAACCGTGCCCCCCACTCAAGGTGCCTACTAATGATCTGAGGATGCTACCCGGTTATAGCAATCTTGGAGATTACCTGCTCGACAATGTACATTATGAGTTCTTGGAGGTGGAGGAACACAAATACAAGTACGGGAAGCCTCTCGTCAAAGATGAAAGATCTCTAACAACGATGATGCGAAGATTCCATGATTGGTACATGAAAACCTGCAGAGAGTCTGGGGGAGGAATACTTTGACGCTGAGAGTTAGAGAGGAGCATGACCTCGTTGGAATTGAACTGTTGAATGTTCCATTTGAGGAGTTCTTCCAGTTTTTAATCAAAAGGCCCTTGATAAAGAAATGGTCACTTGCTACTGTCTGTAAGTAGTACTACTTCTGTCATTAATCTCTCTATATAGGTCAGCTTTTTCATTGCAAGTATTTATAATTATCATCACTATATTGTGTAGATTGAAGATCGCCGACTTGAAGAAAAGACAAATCGGTGATATTGGGTTCATTAACACAATTCTCATAGATGCAACTGAGGTTAAATATCGTGCCGAAGATACTGAGGCCAACTTGCTACGATCGTTGGTAATAAACGAAAACAAAGATATAATACTCTTTCCTTACAACTTCAAGTGAGTGTTACTGTCTTGTGCATATTTGGTTTCCCTTATTAGTCTAGGTTATATTATTGTAATTGATGAGTTATGCATGCGTGCGCAGGTTCCACTATATTCTCCAAGAGATTAAGCTTGAGCAGGGACTAGTAATCGTCTTCGACTCGAGACGAAAAGATCCCCAGGAGTATGCGGACATGACTCAAATGCTCGAGAAGTAAGTTAAATCGATCATTATCCACCATATCAGCAACTTTGTTCATTTCTTGATATATCAAGTAATTGCTTTCTTTGTCTGGCAGGGTTTGGATAAAATTCACCAAAAAAGCTCCGGGACTGCCGAAGAAGCTGCAATTTAGACACCTGAAAGTAAGTACTATAGTAACATGTTCTGCGCATCTCCTAGTGATTCAAGCGCTAGTTTCATCAATACCATTTGGGATGTTTGCTTATCAGTTTGATTGACCTCTATTTCTTGAAAAGTGGTTGTGGCAGGAACAAGGGAATGATTTCTGTGGATACTATGTTTGCGAGTCCATCCGCCACACGACCTGTGAACAAGAGGACTTTGACGAACAATATGAAGTGCGTAAGCAATAATATTCACAATTTTATTTTATTACCATCATTTGTGTTGAGTTTCATTTATTCATATGTATATGTATTGACCCCCTTGTTCAAATTAGATGTTTCAGACGCGGGATGAACTCCTAGCACCAGATCGTATGCGAGCAATTCAAGAGGAATTGGCGGCATTCTTCCTTGACCACGTGATTGCTGAAGAAGGAGAATACTATGTGGACCCTGTGTTCATATATAATTAGGAGATTATATTGTAAGAGATAATTATTGTATATATGTAGCCGGTAGTGTCGGATAGATATACGAGAACTTGTTGTTCGACCAATCTCTCAGAGAAGGAGAGGTGGTCGATATCACTTCTCTCTATATGCATATGTTCATGGCGATCTTCTGTTTCCTTTATTTGCTTACTAGCTAGCGTGTCTAGTCCTCTCTATATATACATATATATGGCATCGTCCAAGCAAGGACATAAGAGAGGACACTTCTCTCTATTAATTAGCTAGCTAACACAATATATGAAACACCTAAATTAAACCCCCAACCCCCCCTTTCAAAAAAAACCCAGCCCCTGAAATGCTGACGCGTGGATGCCTATTGGTCCTGGTTGGTGCCACCAACCGGGACCAAAGTCCCTCCTGCTTGCGCTCGGCGCACCGGCCATGTGGAGGCCCATCTGTCCCATTTCGTGTAAGAACCGGGACTAATGGGTTAGGGCATTAGTAATGACCCTTTAGTCCTGGTTCACAAACCAAGACAAAAGGCCCTTATCAACCGGTACGAATGGGGGTTTTCTACTAGTGTTATTCAGGGTTTGTTTGGATAATTTTATGCATTAACTCAATTTTCTAGGCATTTTACGTGCATAATTGAAATTTGAACTACAGGCACATGCTTCGTTGTAGAAAATTGGGTTTAAAAATCATATGTGTGTCCTTGTGTGCGTTCTTAGGTCCCATGCAAGAAATGGGAGTGAACTTTAGACACCTCTGCATCATGCCTCGGTCGCAAACATTGAGATACTTGGTTTTAAAATTCTAGTAAATCCAAAACTCGTCTGAAATTCATGAAGCTTGGCATGCTATCATAGAATGACAACCGACATGCTGGTGTATTTTTGTCTCCAATAAAGGCATTTTGAAACAAATAGCTGCCAACCAATAAATGCATTTTGAACCAAATAGTTGCCACCTTATCATCTCAAATGTTTGTATAATTTAAATCATGGGTGTTCTGTTAACCATTCATGTGATGCCACGCGTCAGACTTTTAATGGCTAGGAGGTGCCGTGCAGACAATTGGTTGAGTAGAAGGGAGGTGTGCATGCGCAGTCCATTGCGTAGCCTGACCGAGAGTCGTGCAAGCTGTCCTCCAATGTGCGGACTCACCGGGAAGCATGCAAGATGTATGCTGCGTATGAGGGAGTCCTAGATTAGGGGGTCCTCGGGCGGTCGGACTATGGTAGGTGGGCCGGACTGATGGACTATGAAGATACAATACCAAAGACTATCTGCCGTGTCTGGGTGGGACTCTCCTTAGCATGGAAGGCAAGCTTGGCATCCCAATATGAAGATTCCTTTCTGTGTAACCGTCTTTGTACAACCCTAGTCCCTCCCGGTGTCTATATAAATAGGAGGGGTTAGTCCGTAGAGACGAAGAATCATAGTCATAGTCATACAGGCTAGACTCTTAGGGTTTTAGCCATTACGATCTCATGGTAGATCAACTCTCGTAACCCCCATACTCATCAATATTAATCTAGCAGGACGTAGGGTTTTACCTCCATGGAGAGGGCCTGAACCTGGGTAAACGTTGTGTTCCATGTCTCCTTCTACCATCAACTTCAGACGCATAGTTCGGGACCCCCTACCCGAGATCTGCCAGTTTTGACACTGACATTGGTGCTTTCATTGAGAGTTCCACTATGTCGTCATCAAGAGGTTTGATGGCCCCATTAATCATCCACAACAACATTGCCCAGGGAGAAACCTTCCTCCCTGGACAGATCTTCTTGTTCGACGGCTACATACTGCGGGCCAACTCTTTTGGCCATCTAGAGGAGATCGATAGCTACGCCCCTGGCCATCAGGTCAGATTTGGAAGCTTGAACTATGTTGCGGACATCCGCGGAGACTTGATCTTTGACGGATTCGAGACCACGGCAGTAGCCGCTCCCTGTCACCAGGATTAGCTTGACTTAAATCTGTCATCGAACCACACCTAGGAGATAGAACCAGCAACTACTCCGGCTCTAGATCTGGAGCAGATCACGCCATCCAAGGACGGGAGGCTCAACCCCGCCACGGAGGCCGCAGACTCATCGGCGTTGGAGCCACACACAGAGTCAACCTCAAGTGAGATCTCTGTTACTAGAACCTTGGACACATTTCCGCCTACATGTTCTGAAGCATGTGCGTCCGTGCACGACGAGCTTGATCGGGCGTCGATCATTGAATTCAGCTCTGGGTACATCTTCTGGCACTCGCCTTTAGGCGACATGCTAAACTCATTAAAAAC
>NC_041386.1:390159403-390238731 GCF_002162155.2 Triticum dicoccoides | reverse complement strand
CCACTTAATAGCCACTATCGAAGACTTAACTGACATGCTCGATTATGGCTCCGACGACATCGAAGGTATGGACGATGATGCCTGATACGTCCATTTTACATCATGCTTTTATATCGATATTTATTGCATTATGGACTATTATTTCACTTTATGTCACAATACTTATGGCTATTCTCTCTTATTTTGGCAGCTGGAATTCTGGTCTGGAAAAGGAGCAAATATTAGAGACCTATTCCGCGCAACTCCAAAAGTCCTGAAACTCCATGGAACGTCTTAAAAGAAATAAAGAAAAATCCACGCCAAAGATGAGGGGGCCCACACCCTGCTCATGAGGGTGGGGGGCGCCCCCCTCCCTAGGGCGCGCCCCCCTATCTCGTGGGCCCCCTAGTGGCTCTTCGATGCCCATCTTCTCCTATATGAGGTCTTTCGATGAGGAAAAAATAAGAAGGAACTTTTCGGGACGAGACTTCGCCGCCACGAGGCAGAACCTTGGCGGATCCAATCTAGAGCTCCAGCACAGCTGTTCTGCCGGGGATACTTCCTTCCCGGAGGGGGAAATCATCACCATCGTCATCACCAACGCTCCTCTCATCGGGAGAGGGTAATCTCCATCAACATCTTCACCAGCACCATGTCATCTCCAAACCCTAGTTCATCTCTTGTATCCAATTCTTGTCTCAAAGTCCGGGATTGGTGCTAGTAGGTTGCTAGTAGTGTTGATTACTCCTTGTAGTTGATGCTAGTTGGTTTAATTGGTGGAAGATCATATGTTCATATCCTATATGCATATTATTACCCCTCTGATTATGAACATGAATATGCTTTGTGAGTAATTACGTTCGTTCCTGAGGACAAGGGAGAAGTCTTGCTATGAGTAGTCATGTGAATTTGGTATTCGTTTGATATTTTGATAAGATGTATGTTGTCTAGCCTCTAGTGGTGTTATGTGAATGTCGACTACATAACACTTCACCATTATTTGGGCATAGAGGAAGGCATTAGGAAGTAATAAGTAGATGATGGGTTGCTATAGCGACATAAGCTTAAGCCCTAGTTTATGTGTTGCTTCGTAAGGGGCTGATTTGGATCCATATGTTTCATGCTATGGTTAGGTTTACCTTAATACTTTTGTTGTAGTTGCGGATGCTTGCAATAGAGGTTAATCATAAGTGGGATGCTTGTTCAAGTAAGAATAGTACCCAAGCACCGGCCCACCCACATATCAAATTATCAAAGTATCGAACGCGAATCATATGAACGTGATGAAAACTAGCTTGACGATATTCCCATGTGTCCTCGGGAGCGCTTTTCCTATTATAAGAGTTTGTTCCGGCTTGTCCTTTGCTACAAAAGGATTGGGACACCTTTCTGCACTTTATTTACTTTTGTTACTTGTTGCTTGTTACAATTTATCCTATCACAAAACTATCTGTTACCACTTATTTCAGTACTTGCAGAGAGTACCTTGCTGAAAACCGCTTATCATTTCCTTCTGCTCCTCGTTGGGTTCGACACTCTTACTTATCGAAAGGACTACGATAGATCCCCTATACTTGTGGGTCATCAAGACTCTTTTCTGGCGCCATTGCCGGGGAGTGTAGCGCCTTTGGTAGGTGGAATTTGGTAAGGAAAATTTATATAGTGTGCTGAAATTTACTGTCACTTGTTACTATAGAAAGTAATTCTCTGAGGGGCTTGTTCGGGGTATCTTCACCCTCTCCAGTAGAGCAAAGAGTTGCTCCTGAACCTACTGAACCTATTGAAAATGAAACTCCTTTTGAATTTCCTATGGCTATGATGGAAAAACTGCTAGCTAATCCTTTTACACGAGATGGAACAAAGCATCCTGATGAGCACTTAATATATGTGCATGAAGTTTGTGGATTATTTAAGCTTGCAGGTATACCCAATGATGTTGCCAAGAAGAAGGTCTTCCCTTTATCTTTCAAGGAAGACGCATTGGTATGGTATAGGCAATGTGATGATATGAGATCATGGGACTATAAAAGATTGATGCTGGAATTTCATCAAAAGTATTACCCTATGCATCTTGTTCATCGTGATCGCAATTATATATATAATTTCTGGCCTCGCGAAGGAGAAAGCATCGCTCAAGCTTGGGGGAGGCTTAAATGAATGTTATATTCATGCCCCAATCACGAGCTCCAGAGAGAAATAATTATGCAAAGTTTTTATGCTCGGCTTTCTGAAAACAATCGCAACATGCTCGATACTTCTTGTGCTGGCTCTTTTACGATGAAGACTATTGAATTCAGATGGAATGTATTGGATAGAATTAAACGCAACTATGAAGATTGGGACCTCGACGAAGGTAAGGAGTCAGGTATGACACCTAAGTTTGATTGTGTTAAATCTTTAATGGATACTGTTATTTTTGTAAGTTTAGCACTAAATATGGACGTGACTCTGAGATAGTAGCTTCTTTCTGTGAATCTTTTACTACTTATGTTGATCTCCCTAAGGAGAAGTGGTTCAAATATCATCCTCCCATAGAAGTAAGAGTAGCGGCACCTATTAAAGTTGAAGAAATGACTGTCACTTATAATGATCCTATTGTTCCTACTTCTTATATTGAGAAACCACCTTTCCCTGTTAGAATAAAGGATCATGCTAAAGCTTCAACTGTTGTTCGTAAAAGCAATATTAGGACTTATACACCTCCTGATCAAGTTAAAGTAGAACCTAATATTTCTATTGTTATAGATCTCTTGTATGATAATATTGATGGGCATGTTATTCAGTTCGAAGGTGAAACTGCTAGAATTGCCAAACCTTGTGATAAGGATAAACATAGACCTGTGGTAGGCGTGCCTGTTATTTCTGTTAAAATACGAGATCATTGTTATCATGGCTTATGTGATATGGGTGCTAGTGCTAGTGTTATACCTCATGACTTATACAAAGAAATTAAGAATGAAATTGCACCTGTTGAGTTAGAAGATATTGATGTTACTATTAAACTTGCCAATAGAGATACTATTGCACCAATTGGAATTGTTAGAGATGTTGAAGTCTTGTGTGGGAACACTAAATATCATGTTGATTTTCTTGTTCTTACTTCTCCGCAAGATAGCTTTTGTCCAATTATATTTGGTAGACCCTTCTTAAATACTATCAATGCTACCATAGACTGCACTAAGAATATTGTTACTGTTGGCTTGGATGATATGGTTCATGAGTTTAATTTCTCTAAATTTGGTAAACAACATCGTGAGGAAGAATTACCTAGTAAGGATGAAATTATTGGTCTTGCTTCTATTCGCTAGACCATGAAAATGATATGTTCATAGTTGAAAGACGGGAAATAGATGAAGTATTCTTTAAACAAGAACATGTTCTGAAACACAATTTGCCTGTTGAAATTTTAGGGGATCCTCCTCCACCCAAGGGTGATCCCGTGTTTGAGCTTAAACCTTTGCCTGATAATCTTAAATATGCTTATCCTAAGGAAAAGAAGATATATCTTGTTATTATTAGTGCTAACCTTTCAGAGCATGAAGAAGTAAGATTATTGAAAACTGTGAAGAAGCATCGTGCTGCTATTGGATATACTCTTGATGATCTTAAGGGCATTAGTCCCACTCTATGCCAACATAAAATAAATTTGGAAGCAAATGCCAAACCAGTTCGTGATCCTCAACGACGTCTGAATCCTAAAATGAAAGAAGTGGTAAGAAAAGAAATACTCAAGCTTCTAGAGGCAGGCATAATCTATCCCGTTGCTGATAGTGAGTGGGTAAGTCCTGTCCATTGTGTCCCTAAGAAGGGAGGTATTACTGTTGTTCCTAATGATAAGGATGAATTGATTCCACAAAGAATTATCACAGGTTATAGGATGGTAATTGATTTCCGCAAATTAAATAAAGCTACTAAGAAAGATCATTACCCCTTACCTTTTATTGATCAAATGCTAGAAAGATTATGCAAACATACACACTATTTCTTTCTAGATGGTTATTCTGGTTTCTCTCAAATACCTGTGTTGGCTAAAGATCAATCAAAGACTACTTTTACATGCCCTTTTGGTACTTTTGCTTATAGACATATGCCTTTTGGTTTATGTAATGCACCTGCTACCTTTCAAAGATGCATGATGGCAATATTCTCTGGCTTATGTGAAAAGATTTGTGAGGTTCTCATTGACGACTTTTCCATCTATGGTTCCTCTTTTGATGATTACTTGAGCAATCTTAATCGAGTTTTGCAGAGATGTGAAGAAACTAATCTTGTCTTGAATTGGGAAAAGTGCCACTTTATGGTTAATGAAGGTATTGTCTTGGGGCATAATGTTTCTGAAAGAGGTATTGAAGTTGATAAAGCCAAGGTTGATGCTATTGAAAAGATGCCATGTCCCAAGGACATGAAAGGTATAAGAAGTTGACTTGGTCACGCCGGATTTTACAGGAGGTTCATTAAGGACTTCTCAAAAATTTCTCGGCCTCTGACTAATTTACTGCAAAAAGATATATCATTTGTGTTTGAGGATGATTGTGTAGAAGCATTTGAAATACTTAAGAAAGCATTAGTCTCTGCACCTGTTGTTCAGCCTCCTAATTGGAATTTACCCTTTGAAATTATGTGTGATGCTAGTGATTATGCTGTAGGTGTTGTTCTAGGGCAAAGAGTTGATAAGAAATTAAATGTTATTCACTATGCTAGTAAGACTTTGGACAATACTCAAAGAAATTATGCTACTACTGAAAAAGAACTCTTAGCAGTTGTATTTGCTTGTGATAAGTTCAGATCTTATATTGTTGATTCTAAAGTAACTATTCAAACTGATCATGCTGCTATTAAATATCTTATGGAAAAAAAGATGCTAAACCTAGACTTATTAGATGGGTTCTCTTGCTACAAGAATTTGATTTGCATATTGTTGATAGAAAGGGAGCTGAGAACCCCGTTGCAGACAACCTGTCTAGGTTAGAAAATATTCTTGATGACCCACTACCTATTAATGATGACTTTCCTGATGAACAATTAAATGTTATAAGTACTTCTCGTAGTACTCCATGGTATGTTTATTATGCTAATTATATTGTTGCTAAGTTTATACCACCTAGTTTCACATACCAGCAAAAGAAAAAGTGTTTCTATGATTTGAGGCATTACTTTTGGGATGACCCACATCTTTATAAAGAAGGAGTAGATGGTGTTATTAGACGTTGTGTACCTGAGCATGAACAGGAACAGATCCTACGCAAGTGTCATTCCGAGTCTTATGGAGGATACCACGCTTGAGATAGAACTGCACATAAGGTATTTCAATCTGGTTTTTGTTGGCCTACTCTCTTCAAGGATGCCCGTAAGTTTGTCTTGTCTTGTGATGAATGTCAAAGAATTGGTAATATTAGTAGATATCAAGAAATGCCTATGAATTATTCACTTGTTATTGAACCATTTGATGTTTGGGGCTTTGATTATATGGGACCTTTTCCTACCTCTAATGGATACACACATATTTTAGTTGCTGTTGATTACGTTACCAAGTGGGTAGAAGCTATTCCAAGTAGTAGTGCTGATCATAACACTTCTATTAAAATGCTTAAGGAAGTTATTTTTCCGAGGTTTGGAGTCCCTAGATATTTGATGACTGATGGTGGTTCACACTTTATTCATGGTGCCTTCCGTAGAATGCTTGCTAAATATGATGTTAATCATAGAATTGCATCCCCTTATCACCCACAGTCTAGTGGTCAAGTAGAGTTGAGAAATAGAGAGCTCAAATTAATTTTGCAAAAGACTGTTAATAGGTCTAGAAAGAATTGGTCTAAGAAACTTGATGATGCATTATGGGCTTATAGAACTGCATACAAAAATCCTATGGGTATGTCCCCGTATAAAATGGTCTATGGAAAAGCATGTCACTTACCTCTCGAACTAGAACATAAGGCATATTGGGCTATTAAAGAGCTCAACTATGATTTTAAACTTGCCGGTGAAAAGAGGTTATTTCATATTAGCTCACTTGATGAATGGAGAACCCAAGCTTATGAAAATGCCAAGTTGTTTAAAGAAAAAGTTAAAAGATGGCATCACAAAAGGATACAAAAGCGTGAGTTTAATGTAGGTGATTATGTATTGCTATACAACTCTCATTTAAGATTTTTCGCAGGAAAACTTCTCTCTAAATGGGAAGGCCCCTACGTCATCGAGGAGGTCTACCGTTCCGGTGCCATAAAAATCAACAACTTCGAAGGCACAAATCCGAAGGTGGTAAATGATCAAAGAATTAAACATTATATCTCAGGTAATCCCATAAATGTTCAAACTAATATTATTGAAACCGTAACCCCGGAGGAATACATAAGAGACACTTTCCGGAACGTTTCAGACTCCACTCCGAAAAGGAATAGGTATGTGGTACGGTAAGTGAACCGACTCCAAAACAATTTTTAAGGAAATATTTCTCTGTTTTAGAATATTTAGAAAAATAGAAAAATAAGTAGCAGTCCGGGAAGGACATGAGAGCCCCACGAGGGTGGTGTGCGCGCCCTACCCCCCTGGGCGCACCCCCTACCTCATGAGCGCCTCGTGTGCCCTCCGGATTCCGTTTTCTTGAACGTTACATATTTTGGTCGGTAAAAATTCATTATATATTCTCCCGAAGGTTTTGACTCCCGTATCACGCAAAAATCTTCTGTTTTTGTTTTTGAGTTGTTGCTGCTGCAGATAAGAACAAGATGTCTTCTCAAGAGTCAATCGGGGAGAACCGGGTATCTAATTCGGCACCAGAACCAAGGGCAAACAGCGACGCTGACCACTTTGGGCCAGCAACGGAGGAAGAGATGGAGGCTGACTAGATGAGAGTAGATGCCATGGAGGATGAAGAAGTCACCTCTCGCCTCCGAGCTGGGCTCACAATGGGAGAACTACAGAGCTCAGCTATTCCAAATTCGGTTATCCCTTCTAATGTTAGATTTCTTTCTCATGAAAATATGAAGTGGAGTGTCACTTGTTCTCCCACAGCTATGCAACACCCTTGGGTGCAAGGTTCTTTAGCTATCACAGGAAAGCTTCGTAAGGAAATAATGGTCCTAAAACAGCAAGTCAACAAGCTCGAGGAGGAGAATCACATCCTGAGGGGAATAATCACCAAAAATATTACACCAACAACAAAGAAGGAGACATAATCACATGGGTATGGGCACTCCCCTTGGGAACTGCCAAGCTTGGGGGAGATGCCCCAGTATTGTATCACAATCACAACTCTTATCTTTACCCTTTTTCTTAGTTCAATCCTATTAGTAGTATCTTGATCTACTAGAATAAATTTTATGGCATGATCTAGTTTTGAGTTTTGCTTTATGATCTCTCTATGTAATCGAGTTCGTGAGCTATATATAATAAAGATTAGTGTTGAGTCAAGGGCTTGATTATTTTGCCATGATCTTGGGTGAATAAAAGAAAAGAGAAAAAGAATAAAAAGAAACAAAAAGTTCATATTGATCTTATTGAGAGTAATGACTTCACATGGAAAGAGTATGATGATTAAAAGTTGTTGGGAGTTGGCAGACATAGCATTGGTCATTGTTGCAATTAATAGGAAGTAATAAGGAAAGACAGGTTTTCATATATAGATATATTATCATTGACATCTTTTATGATTGGGAGCACTCATTAAAATGTGACATGCTAAAGAGTTGATGTTGGACAAGGAAGACAATGTAATGAGTTATGTCTTTCTTATATCTGAGATAAAGTATGTTGTCATGGTTCCTCTAACTTGTTGAGCTTGCCTTTCCCCCTCATGCTAGCCAAATTCTCAGCACTAAGTAGAAATACTACTTGTGCTTCAAATATCCCTAAACAAGTTTTGCCGTGAGAGTCCACCATATCTACCTATGGATTGAGTAAGATCCTTCAAGTAAGTTGTCATCGCTACAAAGCAATAAAAATTGCTCTAAATATGTATGATTGATTGGTGTGGGAGAAATAAGCTTTATACGATCTTGTGTTATGGAAGTAATAAAAGCGACGGACTGCATAATAAAGGTTCATATCACAAGTGGCAATATAAAGTGACATTCTTTCGCATTGAGATTTTATACATCCAACCATAAAAGCACATGGCAACCTTTGCTTCCCTCTGCTAAGGGCCTGTCCTTTAATATTATAATCTACCTTATGCAAGAGTCATGGTGATCTTCACCTTTTCCTTTTATATTTTATCCTTTAGCAAGCTCAACATGTTTGGAAGAGCATGATATATATATCTAATTGGATGTAGGGGAGCATGAACCATTATTGTGGACATTACCCTTGAGGTAAAAGGTTGTGGGGCAAAACTATAAGCCCCTATCTTTCTCTATGTCCAATTAAAACTCTGTAACCACAAGTATCGCGTGAGTGTTAGCAATTAGGGAGGACTAAATGATAGTTGAGTATGTGGACTTGCTTTTCAGCTCTGACATAGACTCTTTCCGATGTTATGATAAATTGCAATTGTTTCAGTGACTGAGATTATAGTTTTTCGGAGTCCAATAAGGTTTATGATTTATACTTTTGCATTGTGAATAGATCATCACTTGAACATAAGCAATCATATGACAAAATCTATATATGTTTCTGTTATAAGAATAATCATGATGCCTTCATGTCCGTATTTTATTTCTATCGACGCCTCTACCTCTAAACATGAGGACATATTTATTGTTATCGGCTTTTCGCTTGAGGACAAGCGAGGTCTAAGATTGGGAGAGTTGATACGTCCATTTTGCATCATGCTTTTATATCGATATTTATTGCATTAGTGACTATTATTTCACTTTATGTCACAATACTTATGGCTATTCTCTCTTATTTTACAAGGTTTATATAAAGAGGGAGAATGCCGGCAGCTGGAATTCTGGTCTGGAAAAGGAGCAAATATTAGAGACCTATTCTGCGCAACTCCAAAAGTCCTGAAACTCCATGGAACGTCTTAAAAGAAATAAAGAAAAATCCATGCCAAAGATGAAGGCCAGGGGGGCCAAACCCTGCTCACGAGGGTGAGGGGCACGCCCCCTATCTCGTGGGCCCCCTGGTGGCTCTCCAATGCCCATCTTCTCCTATATGAGGTCTTTCGATGAGAAAAAAATAAGAAGGAACTTTTCGGGATGAGACTCCGCCGCCACGAGGCGGAACCTTGGCGGATCCAATCTAGAGCTCCGGCAGAGCTGTTCTGCCGGGGATACTTCCTTCCCGGAGGGGGAA
This sequence comes from Triticum dicoccoides, assembly GCF_002162155.2. Taxonomy (NCBI): domain Eukaryota; kingdom Viridiplantae; phylum Streptophyta; class Magnoliopsida; order Poales; family Poaceae; genus Triticum; species Triticum dicoccoides. Next base: position 390,229,515 of record NC_041386.1, on the reverse strand, counting down.
ATCATCACCATCGTCATCACCAACGCTCCTCTCATCGGGAGAGGGCAATCTCCATCAACATCTTCACTAGCACCATCTCATCTCCAAACCCTAGTTCATCTCTTGTATCCAATTCTTGTCTCAAAGTCCGGGATTGGTGCTAGTAGGTTCCTAGTAGTGTTGATTACTCCTTGTAGTTGATGCTAGTTGGTTTAATTGGTGGAAGATCATATGTTCAGATCCTATATGCATATTATTACCCCTCTGATTATGAACATGAATATGCTTTGTGAGTAATTACGTTCGTTCCTGAGGACAAGGGAGAAGTCTTGCTATGAGTAGTCATGTGAATTTGGTATTCATTTGATATTTTGAGAAGATGTAGGTTGTCTAGCCTCTAGTGGTGTTATGTGAACGTCGACTACATAACACATCACCATTATTTGGGCCTAGAGGAAGGCATTGGGAAGTAATAAGTAGATGATGGGTTGCTAGAGTGACAGAAGCTTAAACCCTAGTTTATGCGTTGCTTCGTAAGGGGCTGATTTGGATCCATATGTTTCATGCTATTGTTAGGTTTACCTTAATACTTTTGTTGTAGTTGCGGATGCTTGCAATAGAGGTTAATCATAAGTGGGATGCTTGTTCAAGTAAGAACAGTACCCAAGCACCGGTCCACCCACATATCAAATTATCAAAGTATCGAACGCGAATCATATGAACGTGATGAAAACTAGCTTGACGATATTCCCATGTGTCCTCGGGAGCGCTTTTCCTATTATAAGAGTTTTTCCGGCTTTTCCTTTGCTACAAAAGGATTGGGCTACCTTGCTGCACTTTATTTACTTTTGTTACTTGTTGCTCGTTACAATTTATCCTATCACAAAACTATCTGTTACCACTTATTTCAGTACTTGCAGAGAATACCTTGCTGAAAACCGCTTATCATTTCCTTCTGCTACTAGTTGGGTTCGACACTCTTACTTATCGAAAGGACTACGATAGATCCCCTATACTTGTGGGTCATCAATGCCGGAGAAGAAGAGGCCCAAAACACGCCGTTTACCGGACTCTGGACGGCCACTTCCTCGTATGACGTATACATGGTGGATGCACCAAAACAGAATAGCGGCGTTGACAAGGAAGATCCAGTTGAGGATAAACCTCCTGAGATACAACCAAAGCACCGGTGTTAGCGGCGCCGCTCTAAATCACGTCACAGCAAAGACAGCAACACCGGCACAAGAGAAGATAACACTCCGGATGGTGCCGAAGACAATGTAGAGCACGTTGAGGCAACTTCCAAACAAGATGAACGGGAAGACGGCAAGTTAGCCCTGATGAACAGGCCACACACAAAGACTCGACGGACAATAATTATCTTCCACTCTCCAAGGATGAGGCGAGCCTCGGCATCGAGGATTCTATCGTGCCTGAGAAACCTCTCGAGCAGGAGCGCTTCAAGCGCCAGCTAATAGACACTACAAGGAGCCTGAAAAAGAAACAACATCGGCTTCAAGCTGATCAAGATCTGCTCAATGATAGATGAACTGATGTCCTGGCAGCCGAGGAATATGGCCTCAAGCACCCAGCCAAAAGTTACCTGAAGCACAAATTGCTACCGCAATTCGATGACGAGGCATTGGAGCCTGTACCATCATAGCGCAATGCGGCTAACCGACCAGCACGTGGTCGGGATAAAGCGGCAAATCAAGCCAAACACCAGCCTGCCCTACCTCACTGTAAAGGTAGAGTTAAAACAGCTCGGGGACACACATATGACCTACGACAGGACTTGGACAGTAGAGCAGGTCAGAACAGATCGATCTATGGATCACGGCAACATGCCCCGACATGCGATAACGGCTATCTAGCCGGACGCAATAGTCATTCTCATGGCCGGGCCGAGAACTGCAGACGGACTCCATCCGAGCTATGTCGCGACGTGGCCCGATATAGAGGCGCCGCTCACCCACTTTGCTTCACGGATGAAGTAATGGAGCACGAATTCCTAGAAGGGTTTAAACCCATAAACATCGAATCATACAATGGGACAACAGACCCTGCGGTACGGATCGAGGACTTTCTTCTTCACATTCATATGGCCCGCGGTGATGACCTCCATGCCATCAAATACCTCCCACTAAAACTCAAAGGACCAGCCCGGCACTGGTTGAACAGTCTGCCTGAAAACTCCATCGACAGCTGGGATGACTTGGAAGAGGCCTTCCTTGACAACTTCCAAGGTACATACGTTCGACCTCCGGATGCTGATGACTTATGCCACATAATTCAACAGCCCGGAGACTTAGCCAGGAAACTGTGGACTAGGTTCTTAACTAAAAAGAACCACATCGTTGACTGTTCGGATGCCGAATCCTTGGCGGTCTTTAAACACAACATCCAGGACGAATGGCTCGCCCGACACCTCTGCCAAGAGAAGCCAAAGTCCATGGTAGCCCTTACGGTACTTACGACCCGCTTTTGCGCGGGCGAAGATAGCTAGCTATCCCATAGCAATAATAGTCCAAGCGAACATGGCACAGCGGAAGCCAAAAACAGCAACGCCAAGCCCCGACACAACACACACAAGCGTCGAAACAATGGTGATAATACCGATGACATGGCAATAAACGCCGTATTCAGCGGCTCCAAGTCCGGCCAGCGGAAGAAGCCATTCAAAAGGAACAATTCGGTCCCATCTAGCTTCGACCGCATACTCGATCTCCCATGCCAGATACACGGCACTCCCGACAAACCAGCCAACCACACCAATAGATACTGTTGGGTTTTCAAACAGGCCAGTAAGTTAAATGCCGAGAACAAGGAGAAGGGGTCACAAAGCAAGGATGATGACGAGGAGCCCTGGCCACCGAACACAGGGGGACAGAAGAAGTCCCCCCAAGTTAAAATGGTAAACATGATATACACTACCCACATCCCTATGAGGGAACGCATGCGCGCGCTCAGGGACGTCTACGCGATGGAGCCAGTTGCCCCAAAGTGCAACCCATGGTCTTCCTCCATGATCACTTTTGATCACAGGGACCATCCGACCAGTATCAGTCATGGCGGTTCAGCCGCTGTGGCACCCCGATCCGCATGGAGCAGGGGGGCCTTCACACGTCAGCCCAGGATAACACATGACGCACGACAGGTCCATGACATAGCATTCCAGGTACAATAATATTCATCCCATACATGTGTATAAGATTACATCATTGATGAATACAATTATTTGGTATAGCCCTAAGGCTATTTAAATGCCAGCGGAATTCTATTTAAATGGCGGCGGAAGTCTTGGTTTCATAGCATAACAACTCTGGCTGGGCTCCACAACTTACAGGAATGGCAATATTATGGCCTAACATGATGGAACAAGAGAACAATTTGGGCACGACCTACAAAAACTGGCATGTCGGGGAAACTGATCCATGAACACCTATGGGGCCGGCGGACCGGGCCCCTTTCGGTTCGGCGGGGGGCGGAGATCACACTAAGAGCATATCGAGGCGAAGCACATGAGCAGTTTACCCAGCTTCGGAGCTCTCCGGAGAGATAACACTCCTACTGCTGCTTGTTTGATTATCTTCTGTTCTTGCTCGCGAGAGCTAAGTGTTTTCTGGCTTACGAATGACTCGAACCTCGCGAACCCCCTCTACGTTGCGCATGGGCCTCCTTTTATACGCTAAAGGGGTCACCGACAGGTGGCAACGTAGAGAAGGGTACAAATGTAAAAAGTGAGGTGGTTGGTACAGTTACTTGTACAGTGCACCCTACCTAACCCTGACGGCAGGGGACAAGGGCATTAAATGCCCGTCTGAGTCACCCAAACAGTGTAGAAAAGGACCGTTAGGGGCACCACCGTTCGCCACGATGGCGATCTTGTCAGCTTCGCATGCCATTGCGCACCGCTGGCTGCACAGCCTCCCGCCACGCGCGCCTGGAGAGGCCCCCCAGAGCGACACGTTGGTGGATGCGCTGGAGCGTGGGCATAGAGTGGCCGCCTGCCGCGGCAAGAACCTTGCCGCTGCTGTTATCTTGCCGGGTCCGGAAGCTTGTCGCTCATCGGGCCTCGAGGTACCTTGGTTGGTCTTCCCGGCAAGCTCCTCTTGCCGGGGCCTTGTTGCCTTGCCGGAGCGCGTGGCACGTCGCGGCGAGTTCCTTGGAGTGCCTTGGTTGGCCTTCCCGGCAAGCTCCTCTTGCTGGGGCCTTGTCTCCTGAGCTTAAATACTTCGTTCTTGAATGGCTCCAATGGAACCACGGAGGATCTTGGCGTTCGCCCGGCAAGCCTTGCCGCGGGGTGCTGCAACTGCCCGTGCACAAGTTCGGGGTACTAGGGTTCCCCTATTCTAGTACACCGACAGGAGCCCCCGAGCCTGGGCCAGACACGGTGCCGAGCGCTGTTGGGCCAGGCCCAAGACAGGGCACGGGCACACGCGGACTGGGCCACGCCGAATCATGCTCTGTATCCACCGCGCTCTCCCCTAACGGCACGCGTCGAATGCGGTGTCGTGGGAGAGATCGTGGGTGGTTCTTTATTCGGAAGGGCGAAACGTCCGCCCCGTCCCTCTTTATAAGCAGAGGAAACAGGGGCAGTTCGTTCCCCCTCGCTGGTTGCTACTACTCCATCTTCACGAACCTCCGCCGCTCCCCCCCTTCTTCTCGAAGCCGAGAGAGCAGTGCTCCACCCTCCATTGCCACCAGCATCACCAACGCCGTCGACCTCCCCCACCACCTCCGCCATGGCTCCAAAAGTCGACAAGGGAAAGGGCGTGAAGTCAGCCGAGGCGCAGCGGCTCGCGGCGCTGCGGAAGGAGCGGGCGATCTTCTCCCCCCAGCTCGGCGCGAAGGAGCTGAGGGAGTACTTCTACCTCTTTTGGGCGACGGAGACGCGTGCGCATCCACGCACGAGGGTACTCCCGGCCGCTGCTTCGGAACTGGCTCCAAACGGGTACCCATTCTTCGCGCTGTTCTTCTATTGCGGGCTCTGCCCGCCCTTCTCGGAGTTCTTCTGTGATATCATGAACGCCTACGGCCTCCACCTCCTTGATTTCACCCCCAACGCCGTTCTGACCATGGCAGTTTTCGCACATTTGTGCAAAAACTTTGTCGGAGTCCACCCCAATGTTGCCCTTTTCCGCCACTTCTTCATGCCTCGGGTAGAGAGAGGAGAGCCGCTTGCCGGAGGGATCGCCTGGATCTCGAGAGTCGGCAAGAAGGAGGCGTACTTGGAGGGTGAGCTCCGCAGCAAGTGGGAGGAGTGGAGAGCGGAGTGGTGTTGGATCGTCGAGGAGAATCCGCAGCCCTTCACCGCCGTGCGCCAAGCTCCAATAGTGCGCGGCAATGACTGGAGCAATGTGGCCCCGGAAGACGAGGGGCTAAAGATCGCCATTACTAGGATCCTTTTCCTCAGGCTTGTCGGGCTCACTGTAGGCGCTGTAGGCGCAGATTTCCTCCGCCGCCGCATCGCCCCCCTGCAGGAGAGGGGGAGGCCCGCCTGGGAATTCAAGAACTCGGCGGACATCATGAGGCTGCGGCCGGGCCTCAACTACAACTTCACCGTCATGGAGCTGGACGCAATGCTCATGGAGTTGTTCAAACACGATCCCCAACACCCATTCACGCTGGCGAGGGGCGTCGTTCCATTGTGCAATAATTCTTCACTTGACCGGATCCGCGCCATGATGCCGTTGTGCGATTCACACGGAATCGTTCCAACTTGCAAGAGCCTACGGATGACGTCGTGCAAGCGTTCTTCGACAACTTGGAAGAAGTGCCGGTCCGCGCTGACGAGCAGAAGAGCCTCACCCGTGACACCACTGACGAGGAGCTGCAGCGCATCGCCACTAGAGCGGAAGAGGTTGCGGCCGCAGCTGCCGCGGGCGCGTTCGGGTTCACTGTCGAGGAGGCGGAGGCGGCAGAGGCGGCAAACCTCGCCGAGCACGCGGAGTTCATTGGCGAAGAAGATCCTGCCGGCTCTGAAGCTGAGCCGAGCGAGGCCGACGAGGAAGAGCCCGAGCCTTCAGAAAGCTTGCCGCAGGCGGAGCCCCCGGCCCCGCCAAGAAGGCGTCTTCGCAGGGCCGCGGACGTAGCGGGGCGGCAGCCGGGTCAACAGCCGCCGAGCCGTGCGACACACTCTACCGCGGCAAGGAATGTTGCCGCGGGAGCGCCTCATGCAGCAGTGGCAACTGGAGCAGGATCTTCCCGGGCCACCGCCCCCGCCAAGCGGGCAAGGGATCCTACTCCTCCGCCTCGCCGCACCGGAGGGGAGCCGAACTTCGATCTTTCCGCACTCAGCTCCGATGAGGAGGAAGAAGAGTTAGTTTCTTTGGTGCTCTTGTAGTTCTTCAATCTTGCTGTTTTTATCTTGTATCTGACTTGCTTTAATCTGGACTCCTTTCTTTTCAGGACGCTGGCCCAGAGAGCGGCGAAGAGGGCCAAGGCCGTGGTGATTGTCATCGAAGATGACCCCACCATGTCAGCAGGGGGTGGGTCCGAGACCACCTTGACGGACCCGGCAACCACTCCTCAAAGCAGCCCCCAGCGTAAGTTCATAGTTAGCTTTCCGCTGTCAGGCGCGCATGAGTGCTTTTTCCTTTGTTGATATCTTGCTTGTTGATTTGTGTAGGAGCAGAGCAGCCATATCAGGAGCGCCCGGAAGCTGGTCCCGAAGTGCCATCTGCTTCGACTACGCCGCCAAGGGAGGAGTTCCCGGTAAGGGAGCGCTCTCCAGCAAGGGGCAGCACCGTTGATCCTGCGGCGGCCGAGACCGCAACTGCAGATCTTGCCACAGGTAATTCACTTGTCCAAAAACTTTCCCTTAGGTTCTTCTTCTTCTGATTTTCTTCTCTTGGATTTTTGATTGATTTTTCTCCCTTCTTCGTTCTTCAGACCCATCTGCTGCTGAGCCAATGGAGACAGAGGGCGCCGGCGAGGAAGGGGCCGGTGCTGATGAGACCGCCGGCGAAGAGGCCGCCAAGGCCGCTGCCGCAGAAGCCGGTGAGGGGTCGGGCGATCGCACTGACGACCCTGAGGCCGCAGGAGCGCCAGGCGCTGCACCGACCGCCGATCCCTCTGCCGCTGCTGCGGGGCCCGGCGCCTACTTGAAGGCCGGCGACGATATCTTCATCAAGCTACCCTGGGCGTCGAGCTCCAGGGCGCCGGTCGAGGGGGAAACTTTCGATGGGGAGGTGCTCGCCTCCGCCGGACTGTCGTTGGTCGACACGCCCAGCAGCAGCAGTGGTGAGCCTGAGAAGGAGCAGCTGCTGCGGAAGCTGCTGTCACTCTACCGCGCACGGCAAGCCAAGCTGGCTTCCCGGGAAGCGCTTGTCGCGAAGGCGGGAGTTGATATGGAGAAGCGTGCGGAGGAGCTCCGGGGCCACAATCAAGAAGCTCTCCGGTCCCTGGCACAGGAGCGGGAGCGACTCGCCGAGGAGCGCACGGTCTTCCTTCTCGAGAAGGCCGAAGCTGAGGAGGAACAAAGGCTGGCCGCCGAGAAGCAGTCCGCGCGAGAAGGCGAATTGGTGCAGCGGAAGGCCAACCTCGACAGCTACGAGGAGGAGCTCGCCGAGCACGAGCAAGCACTTGGCGGGGCGCTCAAGGAAGCAAAGGACACTGCCGCAACCGCAGAGGCCGCCAAGAAAGAGCTGGAGGAGAAGGTGGCGCAGCTGGAGGCCAACATCGAGAAGAGCGGCGAGGAGCTTGCCGCGCTCAAGCGTGAGCGTGAGAAGGATGCTGCCGCCCACGGTGAGCTGCAAGGTCTTCTCGCTGAGAGGGGCAAGGAGCTCAGCACCGCCAAGGATTCCAATGTGGACCTGGAGTTGAAGCTGGCCACGCTGATGCAGACGCTGGAGGCCGCCAAGGAGCGGGAGAAGACCTTGTTGGAGAAGGTCAAAGCTGACAAGGCGCTGCTGGAGAGCATCGCAGTTACCTAGAACTCGTTCAGAGATACTGTGGAGCACTGGACCGAGGGCCTGGTGAATATTGCCGCAGTCATCAACGAGGAGCTGGCGCAGCTGGGGATGGAGGACTTTGGGTATCCCTCCGACGAGAATCTCCAATCCAGCGCCAAGTTCAGCCTGTTCTTCAAGGGCGTGGCGACGGCACTCCAGCGGCTCCGGGAGAGGATCCCAAAGCAGCTGGCCGACGAGTCGCGCAAAATCTGCGCCGGGGTTCTCCAGAAGGTGTTAATGAAGGTGGCCTTCCGCAATCCAGGCCTCAGCTTCACCAACGTCCTCAAGTCCTTGCCGCCAGACGCCGATCGGGACGCACTCAAGGCCCTTGTCGCACCCATTGTGGACAAGGTGAGCGAGATCAAGAGGGTTGAGGGCGGTCGCGTAGACTAGGCCGCCCATTTCTTCTTTTCCCTTGTCGCTGCTAATCATGTTATGAAAACAGTCTGTTAGAGCTGCGACAAGTTATCTTGTAATATAACTTTATTTCTGTTATCAATTGCTATGTTATTTCCTCTACTAGATTCTTTCCTTTGTATGTTTTTACGCTTCTAGGGAACTTGTCGGCGCAGGCACCCGAGCCGCGAGCGCTGAGTGCGGAACTTCAGCAGCCTGCTGGCGGCGCTGCTTCCGACAAGAAACCTTGTCGCAACTAGATGCAGCACACTTAAGTTGTTGAGCGGACTCGAAACAAAGTAAGGGCGCAACTAGCCACGAGCTGGTTCCTCCGCGCACAGGTTTTTCATACAAAGCAGGGTCGTTCGAGGAAGATAACTCAAAAATTTAAAAATTGATTGCTCAAACTTTGGCAACTTAGCTTTTTTGTCGTTCGCTTCCCGGCAAGGCAAAACTTTGCTTGAACGACGCCTGGTCCATACCACAATCTTCTCCTTCCCCCCCGGCAAACTTGTGTGCGATGGAACCTTCTTTTCATTTGTTGAAAAGAAGAAAGAAGAGAAAATAATGATATGGAGCCCTTCGGCTCATTATTGCTTACCAGATGTAGGTGCTGCAAAAAGTGTCAGATAACGCATGCAAGAAAGAAACTAATGCATGAAAGGACAAGTTGTGCGGAGCACATGGGGTTTTATTTACGCACGGGATCTGCGCCCGGCTTTGTACAAAGGATTACATGCAACAGCGGCAAGACTTGTACAAAAGGTGGTTGCCGGAACGGGTTCCGGCAACCGCGCCCTACGGGAAAAACTTACGAAGATGTTCTATGTTCCAGGAGTTGCTCACCGGAATGCCATCTTCGGTCTCAAGGCGGACAGCGCCGGGCCTTGTGACTCGTTTCACCCGATGAGGGCCTTCCCACTTCGGCATCAACTTGTTGGAATTCTTGGCGGACTAAACGCGCTGAAGAACAAGGTCGCCTTCCTTGATGCTTCTGGCCTTAACTTTGCGGCTATGGTAGCGGTGCAAAGCTTGCTGGTATCGAGCAGCTCGTATAGCAGCCTGAAGACGATCTTCCTCAAGGAGCAGCGCATCGTCTTGTCGCAGCTGTTCTTGCTCAAGCTCATCATAAGAGAGCACAATAGGCGATCCGTATACGAGTTCCATGGGGAGAACTGCATCTGCTCCATAGACCAGAGCGAAAGGCGTCTGGCCAGTGGCTCGATTTGGCGTCGTTCTGATCGACCAAAGAACCACCGGCAGCTCCTCGATCCAGTTTCTTCCGCACTTGCGCAGCCTGTCGAAAGTTCTGGTCTTGAGCCCACGCAGCACTTCAGCATTTGCCCTCTCTGCTTGACCGTTGCTTCTCGGATGAGCAACAGAAGCGAAGCAGACCTTGGCGCCAAGGTCTTGGACGTACTGCATGAAGGTGCGGCTCGTGAATTGCGTGCCATTGTCGGTGATGATCCTGTTAGGGATCCCGAAACGGCAAACAATTGACCTGAAGAACTTGACTGCTGACTGTGTTGTCACCTTCCTCACTGGCTGCACTTCCGGCCACTTTGTGAACTTGTCGATTGTGATGTACAAGTACTCAAAGCCCCCGACAGCTCGGGGGAAAGGGCCGAGGATATCGAGCCCCCAGACCGAAGATGGCCAGGATAAAGGGATCGTCTGGAGAGCCTGAGCTAGCTGGTGTATCTGTTTGGAGTGGAACTGGCACGCTTCACACTTGGTTACTTGTGCAGTTGCATCCTGGAGGGCTGTCGGCCAAAATAAACCTTGCCGGAAAGCTTTGCCGGCAAGTGCTCTTGCGCCAATGTTGTGGCCACATATGCCTCCATGTATCTCTGCCAACAGGTTTTGTCCATCTTCCCGGCAAATACACTTCAATTCCACACCGTTGGGTCTTTTTCTGTACAGTATGCTATCGACAAACTGGTACATACTTGACCGCCGGGCTACATTTTCCGCTTCTTCTTGCTCTTCGGGAAGTTCTCCTGTCTGAAGGAAATGGACAATCTGCTGTGCCCATGCTGGAGCTTGTGGCTCGACAACAAGGACTAAAGGCACATCTGCTGCTGCGGGAACATCCGCTTCTACGGCAAGGACTTGCGGCCCTGCCGGAGCTTGATGTTCCCCGGCAAGCTTGCCGGAGCAAAACTTGTCGGGAGCGTCTTCTTCAATGGAACAAACCATAAGGCTTGCCGGAGCAGACTGCCCCTCAACATCCTTGGTGTTGATCTTGGGGACTTTCTTGGCGGCGGCTTCGGGGAGCTCTGCCGGAAAGTAGTCACCAGAAACCAACTTCCTCTTCTTGCTTTGTCTAGTTGATGGTGTTACGGATGGTTGAGTCAACTTGAGCACAAAGATCCCTGGTTCCACAGGTAACTTTAGTGCGGCGCACTTTGACAGGCCATCAGCAATGTCATTCTGAGCTCTTGGGATATGCTCCATCTGTAAGCCGTCAAAGTGTTCTTCTAGCTTCCTCACTTCATCAACATATGCTTCCATCAATGGACTCTGGTAGTTCTTGTTCACTTGGCGGACGACAAGCTGTGAGTCACCCCTGACAATGAGCTTCTTGATCCCAAGGTCTGCTGCGATTCTGAGACCGGCAAGCAATCCTTCATACTCTGCAGTATTGTTGGTTGCTTGCTCCTTGGGAAAGTGCATCTGGACTACGTACTTGAGGTGCTCTCCAGTGGGCGCGACAAGCAGCACGCCCGCACCGGCGCCGTGCAGCGAGAAGGCACCATCAAAGTACATCAGCCATTCTTTGCTTGCCTCTTTGACGGGGATGCTCGTCTCTGGAATTTCTTCATCTGGTGTTGGCGTCCATTCTGCTATGAACTCTGCCAATGCTCTGCTTTGAATAGTTGAAGTGCTCTCAAACTTGAGGCCAAAGCTTGACAGTTCCAGCGCCCACTCGACAATCCTGCCTGTCGCTTCTGGATTTTGCAGTATCCTCTTCAGCAGAAAGCGAGTGACGACTGTGATCTCATGTGCTTGGAAGTAATGGCGCAGCTTTCTCGAGGCCATGAGGAGGCCGAAAAGCAACTTCTGCACACCAGAGTACCTTGATCTAGCCCCCTGTAGAAGGGAACTAACAAAGTAAACTGGACGCTGCACCATTCTCTTCTACATCTTATCATGCTCCTGCGCAGATCCATCTCTGTCTGGACCAAAGCTTGTCGGTGAAGCCCCCTACTTGTCGCTGGATGCATCTACCGTGGTTGCTGGCTCATCATCTGCCTCCCTCTCCGCCACTAACGCAGCACTAACCACTTGATTGGTTGCCGCTATATACAGCAGCAACTTCTCTTGCAGCTTACGTGCGACAAGTGTTGGAGTGGAGGACAGGTATCTCTTCAAGTCCTGCAGCGCAGCCTCCGCCTTCGGAGTCCATTTTATTGGACCTGCCTTTTTCAAAATTTTGAAAAATGGCAGGGCACGCTCAGCAGATCTAGAGATAAACCTGCTGAGAGCAGCCACGCAACCGGCAAGCCTTCATACATCCTTGACGCGCTTTGGTGCTTCGATCTGCTCAATGGCCTTGATCTTGTCGGGATGGGCTTCAATTCCCCGCTGAGACACGAAGAACCCGAGAAGCTTGCCGGAAGGGACTCCAAACACGCACTTCCCGGGATTAAGCTTGAGGTTGATCTTGCTCAGATTTGCAAATGTCTCGTCTAAATCTTGAATCAGGGTCGCCCTATTCTTGCTTTTGACCACTATGTCATCCATGTAGGCTTCCACATTTCTGTGCATCTGCGGCTCAAAAGCGTGGTGGACTACCCTTGCAAATGTTGAACCAGCATTCTTCAAACCGAAAGGCATCCATACGAAGCAGTACGTGCCACACGGGGTGATAAATGCGGTTTTCTCTTCATCCTCTTCTGCCATGAAGATCTGATGGTATCCTGAGTATGCATCAAGAAATGAAAGCAAATCACATCCGGCTGTGGAGTCAACAATCTGGTCAATGCGCGGCAAGGGAAATGGGTCTTTGGGACAAGCTTTATTAACATCAGTGAAGTCAATACAAAGCCTCCATTTCCCGTTAGCCTTGCGCATGACAACAGGATTGGCCAACCACGTGGGATGGAGCACTCCTCTGACAAGGCCCGCTGCTTCCAACTTCTTGATTTCTTCTGCGATGAATTCTTGGCGCTCCACTGCCTGTTTCCTGACTTTCTGCTTGACGGGCCGCACATGAGGACAGACGGCAAGGTGGTGCTCAATTACTTTCCTGGGAACACCGGGGATATCAGACGGTTGCCATGCAAACACGTCGACATTCGCCCGCAGGAAAGCAATGAGCGCGCTTTCCTATTTGGGGTCAAGAGTGGCACTGATGGTGAAGGTACCACCAGTGCCGTCCTCCTTGGCGGACACCTTCTTGGTCTCAGGTGGAGCTGTCATTGCCTTCTTACACTTGCCGGTGGAGCTCGATGGTGCGTCCTCGATGGTAGCGCAGCACTCCGAAGAGGTGCGCTTGCCGGAGTGGGCATCAGAGCTCTTGCCGGAATTGGTCTTCCTCTTCCCCCCGGGAGCTTCAGCGGCAAGTGTCTTGCGTTCTGCTGCGGCTGCTACTTCCCGGTAGATCTTGTCGGCACAGATAAGAGCGTCCTTCTTGTCGCCAGGGACAGAGATGACACTTATCGGGCCTGGCATTTTCAGTATGTTGTACGCATAGTGAGAGGCTGCCATGAACTTGGCGAGTGCCGGACGGCCAAGGATTCCATTGTAAGGTAATGGAAAGTCAGCAACATCAAACGTGACTCTCTCAGTCCTGAAGTTCAGCTCACTGCCAAATGTTACCGGCAACGTGATCTTTCCTTTCGGCTTGCTCCTTCCCGGGTTGATTCCTTGAAATGTACCGGTCTCTTCGAGCTCGCTGTCAGGGATCTGGAGTTTCTGGAGCACCGCGGAGGAGATCAGGTTCAAGCCGGCCCTGCCGTCAACTAGCATCTTAGTGACCTTGAGGTTGCGGATTGTTGGTGAAACCAACATCGGCAAGCACCCGACCGCAGTTATGCGATCAGGGTGGTCCTCAATATCAAAGATGATAGGCGTGCTGGACCATTTCAGAGGCTTGCGTGACTCGACGGGTGGTTCTGCTGCATTAACTTCCCGCACCCACTGCTTGAGCTGATGGTGCGAGGTATGCAGAGAAGCACCACCGTCAACGCACAGGACCTCTGTGGCTTTCTGGAACTCCTGTTCATCAGTCTCCTCATAATCCATGTCTTCATCGTCGTCGTCATCTTCATCCTTGTCGCGGCCGCGAGGAGGTCTGTCTCCTTGCCGCTGCTTGGCCTTGCCGCGGCGTCCTCGTCGGTCAGGACGTTTCTTGCCGGATCCCCCAGCACCTTCCTGGGCCTTCTCCTTGTCGCGCCGCTCGTATTCAGCTTTCTGTTGCTCAACAAGCTGCTCGACTTTCTTGCAGCTCTGGAGATCATGGCCCTTGGTGCGGTGGATCTTGCAATACTGCTTGTTGGTGCCGTCCTACTTGTCGGTGACCGCCACCTCCGCGGCAACCTCCTTGCCGGAGTCACCAGCTTTGGCTTTCTTGGAGCCACCACCATTACCGGACTGCTCAACAACTAGCGCCTTTCTTCTTCCTATTGTTCTGCCGCCGGTTTTTCCTTGCCGGGGCAGCATCTTCACTGTCAGATCCTCCCACTCCTACATTCTCTCCGGGGAGTCTCCTCCCTTCCTCAGCACGTGCACACTTGTCGGCCAGTGCATATAACTCACTGACGTCCCTGATCTTGCACATCGCCATTTCCTCCCGCATCCTGCGGTTTCGCACGTTCTGATGGAACGCGCTGATCACTACGGCAGGGTGGACGTCTGGGATGTTGTGCTGCACACTGCTGAATCTCTGAATGTACTTGCGTAGGGGATCTCCTTCCTTCTGGGCGAGCAGATAAAGATCACTCTCCTGGCCATGAGGCTTGTGTCCGCCTGTGAAGGCGCCGACAAACTGATGGCACAGATCAGCCCAAGAGGATATGGAGTTGTCCGGCAAGTGCATGAGCCAGGATCTGACGTTGGGCTTGAGTACTAGCGGGAAGTAGTTGGCAAGGATCTTGTCATCCCGTCCCCCGGCAGCCTGCACCGCAATGGTGTAGATGCTGATGAACTCCGACGGATGCGTCTTGCCGTCGTACTTCTCCGGTACGTCTGGCTTGAAGTTCTTCGTGCTGGGCCACTGGACTTGCCGCAGCTCACGAGTGAACGCAGGGCAACCTACCGCGTACGGCAGATTGCCTGGTTCCCCTGGCGCGTGCATGTCAACATAGGGCCCAGCGCGCTTGTCAGATTGACGTCGCGCTTCTCTTCGGCGCTCGATGCGAGTTCGAGCGTCTTCTTGTTGTCGATCATGAAGAACTTGGCGCTGATCGCGACGAGCTCGTGGATCCGACGATGCGGTGGAGTCGCTGTCGAGGTGGATCCGGCGAGTTGGCGATCTTGGCCTTCGAGGTGGTGATTGCATGGTAGTTGCACCTCCACCCGTTTCGTCGCCACCGGCTCGCGCCCGGCAACCCTGCCGCGGCAGCGACGCGCTCGGTCGCGTGGAGTGTCGCCGTTGGCGTAGCCGATGAGACTCTGAATGGTGGCCCTCCATTCGTCGATCTTGTCCGATGTCGGAGGGTAATCTAGGAGCAGTTGAGCTCACGCCAAAGCTTCTGCTGGAGTGGTGGGTGGCGGTGGTGGACGACGCGAGGAGCGGGACGTGCTCGGACTTCTAGCTATGTTAGAAGGAGCAGTATCCCGTCTAGGCGATCGTGCCCCGCTCGTGCCAGCACGCTGGCGTGCACGCTGGTCTTGAGCGCCCCGAGATCCACCAGCTTGGTATTGGCCTATCATGCGTATGGCACTGCAAGTGCCATGACGCTGTTGGTCTTGCGCCTCCTGAGAGCGGCGCGGAACATGTACAGTCGCCGAGGTTTGTGCAGCCTTGTCCTTGGACCTGGTAGCATCATAAGCTTCCTCGTCGACGTCCATTCTTCCGCCGGCGTCCATTCCACATCCCGTTTGCTCCAACGGTGGCGGAAGTGACGTGGACAGAGCGGCTGCCGCCGAAGTCTTCTTCTTCGATGGCATGTTGATGAAGGGAATGAAGATCTAGCCCCGGCCACCGAACACAGGGGGACAGAAGAAGTCCCCCCCCCAAGTTAAAATGGTAAACATGATATACACTACCCACATCCCTATGAGGGAACGCATGCGCGCGCTCAGGGACGTCTACGTGATGGAGCCAGTTGCCCCAAAGTGCAACCCATGGTCTTCCTCCATGATCACTTTTGATCACAGGGACCATCCGACCAGTATCAGTCATGGCGGTTCAGCCGCTGTGGCACCTCGATCCGCATGGAGCAGGGGGGCCTTCACACGTCAGCCCAGGATAACACATGACGCACGACAGGTCCATGACATAGCATTCCAGGTACAATAATATTCATCCAATACATGTGTATAAGATTACATCATTGATGAATACAATTATTTGGTATAGCCCTAAGGCTATTTAAATGGCAGCGGAATTCTATTTAAATGGCGGCGGAAGTCTTGGTTTGGTAGCATAACAACTCTGGCTGGGCTCCACAACTTACAGGAATGGCAATATTATGGCCTAACATGATGGAACAAGAGAACAATTTGGGCACGACCTACAAAAACTGGCATGTCGGGGAAACTGATCCACGAACACCTATGGGGCCGGCGGACCGGGCCCCTTTCGGTTCGGCGGGGGGCGGAGATCACACTAAGAGCATATCGAGGCGAAGCACATGAGCAGTTTACCCAGCTTCGGAGCTCTCCGGAGAGATAACACTCCTACTGCTGCTTGTTTGATTATCTTCTGTTCTTGCTCGCGAGAGCTAAGTGTTTTCTGGCTTACGAATGACTCGAACCTCGCGAACCCCCTCTACGTTGCGCATGGGCCTCCTTTTATACGCTAAAGGGGTCACCGACAGGTGGCAACGCAGAGAAGGGTACAAATGTAAAAAGTGAGGTGGTTGGTACAGTTACTTGTACAGTGCACCCTACCTAACCCTGACGGCAGGGGACAAGGGCATTAAATGCCCGTCTGAGTCGCCCAAACAGTGTAGAAAAGGACCGTTAGGGGCACCACCGTTCGCCACGATGGCGATCTTGTCAGCTTCACATGCCACTGCGCACCGCTGGCTGCACAGCCTCCCGCCACGCGCGCCTGGAGAGGCCCCCAGAGCGACACGTTGGTGGATGCGCTGGAGCGTGGGCATAGAGTGGCCGCCTGCCGCGGCAAGAACCTTGCCGCTACTTTTATCTTGTCGGGTCCGGAAGCTTGTCGCTCACCAGGCCTCGAGGTACCTTGGTTGGTCTTCTCGGCAAGCTCCTCTTGCCGGGGCCTTGTTGCCTTGCCGGAGCGCGTGGCGCGTCGCGGCGAGTTCCTTGGAGTGCCTTGGTTGGCCTTCCTGGCAAGCTCCTCTTGCCGGGGCCTTGTCTCCTGAGCTTAAATACTTTGTTCTTGAATGGCTCCAAGGGAACCACGGAGGATCTTGGCGTTCGCCCGGCAACCCTTGCCGCGGGGTGCTGCAACTTCCCGTGCACAAGTTCGGGGTACTAGGGTTCCCCTATTCTAGTACACCGACATGGCATGACACGCCAGGTCAGTACATTGAATGTACTTGGAAGATAACCAAATACATAGCATCTAAACAAACATATGACAAAGCAGGAACCAAGCATATGCAACAGTCTACTTTAACACAACTTCTAAGCATGAGATGATATAAACTAGAATCATAAATCAAACTAAGCATGAACAACATAATAGCATCCAATAGCATGTCATATCAAATTTACTTCTAGCAAAGCAACAGGAAAGCAAAGCATATCAAAACATGGAATGGCATCATGAAACTATGCTAGAAATGAACTACCAGTTACCTCCTGTGAAGACATGTTGTATTAACCTTATGCAACAATCAGTTACTCTGCCACGGCTCCTCGGAGCACACACATGACATACTGAGACCTCGTCTCGGGGGTCATATCAACAGATCATCATGACTTATCACGACTTTCCCATAGTCCAAGTCACCATATTATTTATCACATCTTAGTTATCACACAAGTTATTAGCAGATTTATCCTCTATTCCGACCAAGATCCGATAGTGTGACCTACTATGAAATTTTGCCCATGACCGAGGACGCGACTATCGATAGATTAAATACACTCTACAGAGGTAGCGCATTGTACCCACACCACGAAACCCATTGCCTCGGACTCCCAAATGTGCGCACATGTCACACCCTAGCTGGTTCATGCATTAGAGTGTTGCGTCATGTCTACTTTTACAGAAACTTGAAATGGGGATGACAGAACCCCCAGCACCCCCTGGAAACAACTAGGGTTTACTAAAATTATTTTTAATGAACCCAAAATGCCCTTCACAAAATGTTCATCATTTCTAGATTGGGTTAAAACCCTGGCAAAAATGGTGCACTTTTTTCTAGGACATTCTGGATTCTTTGAATTAAATCATAAGTATTTGAATTTGGGCATTTAAATGCTATAAAATATTTTAAATGCCCAAATAATTCTGGATTTAAGTGAGGGCTGTTAGGAATAATCCCAACAGAGCCCTCAATTATTTTCAGGATTTTAGTAAGTGCCTAAGTATTTTTAATAAAGCCCTAAAGTTACAGAAAAATAGAAAAAGAAAACAAAACAGGAAAGAGAGAAAGAGAAAGGCTTACCTGGAGCCCACCTAGCAGGCCCACCTGCCGGCCCAGCCAAGCCACCGCTCCAGCGAGCTGCATGGCTTGGCCAGGCAGGCAAGCAGATGCTCGACCGCGAGCACAGCATGCGTGCCACGCAGCTGCCCGCCGCCTCGCCGCTACCCTCGTCGAGCTATCGACGTGGGACGAACCCCCTCTCTCTCCCCGACCTGGGCAGCGGCTCCCGAATTCCAGTCTGGATCCCCGATGCGACTCACCTCCTGGCTAGAGAAGGGCCTGGACTGGTCTTTGTCGGACGAGCTGACAACGCTTCAGACGCGCATCAGGAGCATGGTAGACAAGAACATCAAGCTTGTTAATGTGATCCAGTTGATCCTTGTTCGCCGGATCCTTCCGTGCCAAAGCAGGGCTTGCCATTTGTGGGAGTTCGATCCGGCCGAGCACCAGGCCTTGCAACAGTTGTTCGGCACTATGCAAGAGGGCATCTGGAAGGTGCTCTTTAAGGCCAATGATACGTGGCCAGCGATGACCGAGGACCCCGGACACGACCTGGCCCATCCTGCCAGTCCGATATGTTTTTCGTATTTCAAGGTGTATCCTTTATTTGCATACTCAAGGAAGATGCCTAAGCTTCCCTATTTGTTTTTTCAGGGATGGACAAACAAGGCGGAGCGGATCTAGTGTCCGGCTCCGCTGCCCGAAAACCCAGCAATAACTCTTCTCACAAAGATGCTAGTTCTGAAGCCCTACCAAGTGCCGTAGAAGAAGGCCAAGAAGAAGGCCAAGGAGATCAGGAGTATCCTCCGCTGTAAGGGCACTTCGGACGTGACGTCCGAAGACGCCGAGACCCACTCCTCCCACACCGAGGAGGAGGAGGAGGAAAGCAACTCTCCCCCGGAGGGGGGGAGGAAGAAAAAGGTGGCCTCCATGCATCTAGAGGTACAGGCGTCCAAGAAGGGGAAGGTCTCCCCTGCGGACAACTCTGCGTGGGACATTGATAGAAGCTCCGACTGGCTCCTGAGGGATAAGCCCTTGGCCGAATCGTAAGTACTCAAAGACGCACACATATATCTAGCAACTTTACTTCATGGTTTTAACATGTTGAATTATGCGCTGCAGTCCGGCTCGTTCCGACCTCTAGCTATCCTCATCTTCAGGAATTTTGCAGGATCCGAAGGTGATGGACAGCGGGTCCCTTCCGGCGGCCTCTTCTCCCAAGGCCATGGATGACACCGAGGTGCTGTCCCGAAGGACCTCCCCAGGCCAGGGAGAAACGCAGGAGGTCGTCAGGGTGGCGCCAGAGGGTGAACCCATGGACACTGGTGATGGGGGCTATATCCAATCCGGCCCCCAGCCGGATACAATTCCGGAGACCTATACGACTTCAGAATCTAGCAAGCAGCCTCCTTCGAAAGAAGGATGTGCATCGATTCCACCAGTGACCTCTGTCCATCCAGAGGCACCGGATACTCTACTGGAAGTGCTGCGAAGTGCTCCCATTGTTGAGGAACACCCTACCCTCATGGGTACGGTGGTTGAGAGGATTCACTCCGCAAAGAGCGGACTGAACGAAGCCCGCACAAGCCTTCTAACAGGTTTTGAGGTATGTGACGTAATTATGGAAAAAGAATGTCATAGTATACACAGTAGCCCCTGAGACTCGGTCCGGTGTTCGGAACGAAAAGTCGGACAGATGATCAAATAGTTTTCGCAGGAGACTAACCATACATGTCTATGTGAGTAAGCAGGCGTTGTTGCTGGCTGCGACCTCCCATTCTGCCGAAGTCTCCGGACTGAAGCAGAGACTGGAGCGGACCGAGGAAGAGCTCGGCCGTGTGAAAAACAGCTGGAGGACCGTCAAGGTATGCAATGACATTGTGTAGATTCAGAAAGGATGAATGATTTGTGTTGACCATAGTGCCATGATATTTTGTAGGAGCGGCGACTGAGGTGGAGACCCTCAAGAAGGCGTTGGCCAAAGCCCAGGAGAGAGCGACAAAGGAACAAGCCGCACGCGAAAAACATGAGGCCAGGGTTTGTGAGGCCCAGCAGGAGCTCCAGGACGCCATGAGGAAATGTGAGTCCTTGGAGCGAAATATTGCAGATCAAGAGTCTGAACTTGCCAAGGCCCGCCAACGCGCACACAATGCGCAGGTTGAAGCCCAGGGCGTCCCCTAGGAAATCCAGGAGGCCAGAAAAATCGCGGCGGGTAAGGCCTTTATTATGCAGAGCATGCATGTCAGGAAAAGGTACCTCTTACTGACCCGGATTTGGAGTTCTCTAGGGGTGTTTGCGGATAGGGCGCGCAATATTGCCGACGCTACGGAATTCTTCCGAGCCGAAGAAGGGAGGTCAATGGAGAAGTTGTTCTGGTCACAATACCTTGCGCCAGAGCATCCAATGACCTTTAGCAATCAGCTGAAACAGCTGACCGAACTGCATAGGGTGGCCGAACTAGCCATGAAGGATTTGATAATCCGTCTATCGCCTGCCGAAGCCATACCCAGGAGCTATTTCGGGCTCGTGAAGTGGCTAGTCGATGCCTGCCCTCGGCTTGATGCCATCAAGCGGTTGGTCTCCATTGAAGGTGCGCGGATGGCCTTCGTCTGTGTCAAGGTGAAGTGGGCAAAGATGGACGCCGTCAAGCTAGCGACCGAGGGACCGCCCGCGGGCAAGGAGCACCGCACGCCTGAGCGGTATTTTGATGATGTCCTGAAGGGATCCTGCATTGTAAAGGGAAAGTGTTCAAAAGACATTATCTTTGAATGTAGGAATTCATGTTATCCCTTCCTGTATTATGAAGCAAAGCCATTTATGTAATATAATGTTCGTTGTTTGAAAATTTTACCTCTTGTGCGGCCGTTTTGTTAAATCTGAGAGTTGGCCAGTCGTCGACTTCAGCCCCAACGTAGGTAGTACGGGGGTGTTCGGGATGGAATCTAAACACTCTTGATCCACGAGTTTGCTCCTTGAAGGAGGTGTTTAGTGCAATGAACCAGGCAATCGGACTATGTTGGTTTATCAACCTCACTTAGCCATAGGAGTTTGACAATAAAAAAGCAGGCACAGCCCCTAGTTAGTATTTAATCCGGACTAGGGTGCTGTAGACACCTGATCGGGTAGAGGCCAATTCGTCGCATAATGCGGAAAAAATCACAAAAGATTTTAAACCTCAGAATAGCTGACCAGCTATCGCAGTATCATGACATTCAATTTTCGTCTTTCTCTACTGAGGTGTTTGCTTGGATAAACCAGAAACACAATCACGGTAGTTCTCCCTTTACTACCCTAGCCGATAGGACGGAACATAAGGTAGCAAGCACAGGAGCCGGGCAACCAAACTATTGACCAAAGACATGATTCAGAGCCGATGGACATAATGCTAAACTTCGGGGTGCCAAACTGTACCGTAAAAAGTGTTCGGACTTTGTTGCCGTAGTATGGAGCACAATGAAGCTCCTGGCGAATTAAAGCGTACCAAAGTGTACGGGCGCAATCGATAAGAATAGCGAAATAAAATGAAGTACAAGCTAGTGCCACGTAGGTTGGGCCGCAAACTATTTCTAATATAATTGGATTAATACGTCAAAGCGTATTTGTACAAATAGTGCGATAATCAACAAGGCTAATTAATATGCCAAGACCAAGGGGGCGTTGCGTGCGGGTCCTGAAAACAAGTAGAATGATCGTCAAGAAGAACATCTAGAGATTCCCCCACACGTCTGTGCTGCTTGCCACCTTGGTATATCCGTCCTTCGAAAGGACAAATGATCAGGCCATCAAGAGGGGCCTGTAGAGAAGAGACCAAAATATAGTAAAAAGGAAAAGGAAAAGTATGTGTGGGAGCCGTATGATGGACCACAATCAACTTACGCCTCCGTCTATGCCCATGGTATTTTGAGTGCGTAGTTATGTAGGCGTGGTATGTATGCCGCCATTTGGTCAGGACTGAGACGGAGGCCGAATTGCTAGTCGAGCTCCTGACAAGCTGGACTATCCTGCTGCAGAGTAGTCTAGACTCGTTTGACAGTGTTTGGGAGCTTGGCCACCGAATTAAGGTTCTTCTTGGTAAAGCCGCTCTGTACTTCTGCTGACAGGGCCACGATGTGCTCCTAACTACGGAGGGAGCGCTCCGTGTTTCCATTGACTGTTATGACACCGCATGGTCCGAGGATCTTAAGTTTGAGATAAGCATAGTGTCGCACCACATTGAATCGGTCAAATGGAGTTCGTCCAAGCAATGCATGATAACCACTGCGGAAGGGAACGATGTCCAAGAGCAATTCTTCGCTTCGGAATTTGTTCAGGGATCCGAAGAAAACTTCCAATGTGATTGAACCCGTGTAGCTGGCCTCTACACCTGGTATTACTCCTTTAAAGGTAGTTTTTGTGGGCTTGATCCTTGATGGATCGATGCACATTTTGCGGACTATATCCTGATAGAGCAGGTTGAGAATGCTGCCACCATCCATAAGGACTCACGTGAGGTGGAATCCATCAATAATTGGGTCAAGGACTAGTGCGGCTGAACCGCCATGAGGGAAACTGGTCGGACCATGGGTTGAATTTTGGGGTGACTGGCTCTATCGCATAGACGTCCCTGAGCGCACGTTTGCTCTCCCTCTTGGGGATATCGGTAATGTATATCATGTTCGCCGTTTTAACCTAGGGGTGAAACTTCTTCTGTCCCCCTATGTTCGGTGAACGGTGCTCCTTGTCGTCATCCTCACTCTGCGACCCCTTCTCTTGGTTCTCGGCATTTAACTTGCAACCTATTTAAAAACCAAATAGCTTCTGTTGGTATGATTAGCTGGTTTGTCGGGTGTGCCGTGGATCTGACATGGACGATCGAGTATGC
Source organism: Triticum dicoccoides (assembly GCF_002162155.2). Classification (NCBI taxonomy): domain Eukaryota; kingdom Viridiplantae; phylum Streptophyta; class Magnoliopsida; order Poales; family Poaceae; genus Triticum; species Triticum dicoccoides. The sequence goes on along the minus strand of NC_041386.1, from coordinate 390,206,587 downwards.
GGTCCAAGCTGGATGAGCCCGGATTGATCCTTTTAAATGGCTTGTTCCATTGGCCGGATTTGGATCCACTGAATCTGGCGTGGACCGCCGTGTCATCGGTATTATCACCGTTGTTTTGACGCTTCTGCCTGTTGCATCGAGTGTCACAGCCCGAGCTTAGCCTTGCGTGTCATCGCATAATCTCCATGCATCATGTTTACTTTCCCTTGGAAACTTGAAATGGGGATGACAGAACCCCCAACAACCTCTTAATCCTACTAGGGTTTACCAAAATATTTTTCAATGAACCTGAAATGCCCTTCTAAAATGTTCATCATATTTGCCTTGGTCTAGAACCTTTGACAAAAATGGTGCACACTTTTGTAGGACATCATAAGGTCACTAGATTAAATCATATGTTATTTGCATTTGGACATTTAAATGCTATAAAATATTTTAAATGTCCAAATAATCATAAACTAAAATGTTTACTGTTGGTTATACTCTAAACAGTAGCCATGAGTAGTTTCATGATTTTTGAGAATGTCTAGATATTTTTAATAAAGCCCCGAAGCTACAGAAGAATTAGAAAATAGAAACAAAAATAGAAAAGGGCTAGAACCCACCTGGCTTACCTGGCAGCCCAGCTGGCCCAGCCCACCTCCTCCTCCTCGTCGTCTACCTCTGCCTACTGGCAGAAGCGTGTCGCCCGCGGAGGACGGGGGAGGAAGAGGACGTAGACGACGCCACCTCCTGCTTCCACGTCCTCTTCCTCCCCCGTCCTCGACCAAGCGCCTGGAGACGCCCAAGCCCCCCGGTCCTTTCCCCTCACTTGCAATTTGTCTCTCCTCTGCTCTCTCTCTCTCTCCGGGGCAGCCCGAGAACTGCCGGAGTGCGCCGCCGCAAAGCACTGCACCCACTGCCGTCCCCTTGCCCCATGGTCCTGACCTCTAGCTCCCCCTCGATGTCGTGAAGCTCCAAGCCAAAAAACGCGCCGCAGATGCCCTACAGCGTCGTCACCATCATCATCTTCCTCGTGTTCTCCGACAAATGTCGTCGCTTGATTAGCCGACCTCCGAGCGTCTTCGAGCCCGCTAAACCGCTCTCCGACCTCCCTGTGAGCTCCCGCGTTGAACCCCTCTTCTCCCTCTCTCGTTCCCGCTCGCTAGCCTCGCTCCCAACCATGGTCGTGAGCTCATCGCCGGCATCTATGTCGTCACTGTCGTTTCAGAGGACAAACCTCGCGTCCGAGCCCACGTACATGCTCCTCGCGTTGCTACAAACCTAAAACGCACCCCAGCTAGCTACCTTTCGTGCTTCATCACTGCGCCCACGCAAGCCCGACCCGCTGCAGCCGCAAACCTCGTCGTCGGCGCCGATTCCGCCGACCCCCCATGACCCAATCCACTGTTGCTCGATGGTGGAAAGCAAGGACTATGCCCTGGTGCCGTCAGCGTGCCAAGCCGATGCCTCTAGCGCAAGTCCGGGGTGCCCCTGCCATGTCCTGTGGTTGCCGCCGGCTGGTCTCTGACGTGCTGACATGGCGCTGTCATTAGCCATTGATGACTCAGCTAATTAACTCCCTCTCTCACTAACATATCGGCCCACGCCCTAATTAACTCATGATTTATTTCCTGCTTAGTTTAGATTAACCTAGTCAACCCGACATGTCAGCTTGACCCTGCCACGTCAGTGTTGACTTGGCCCCACTGGTCAGCCTCTAATCCTGCCCTATCACACTGACGTCATGGACCCACAGGTCAGGTTTGACCTGGAATGGTATGTTGACCAGGTGATGTCAGTATGACTTAATGCTGACGTAGTAAATAGTTTCTGTATTTAAAATAATTCAGAAATTCCAGAAAATTCCCAAAACTTCTAAAAATCATAGAATTTAATCTATAGCTCCAAATGCATAGAGTTATATATGAAAAATGATCAAAAAATCCAATCTATCCATTTGTACTGGTTTCATGCATGATAACGCAACTTAACCTTGCTATTTTGTTCAAAACATGATAATGCACTATTTGAATTCATAGTTTAAGTTTAGAGTTGAACCTTTGGTTCAAAATTACTCAAACCCATTTGGGTGTAGCTTCATTAGCCCAACACACTCATTTTACCATGTCATGATCATGCATCATAGTGTGCATTGCATTGATTGTGTTTCCTTCTCTGTTGTCGTTGTTTGTCCCCTCTTAGTAGACGACCTACCGACGATGTGATCGATGACACCGATGAAGAACTATACTATCTTCCGAAGTGCCAGGCAAGCAAAAACCCCTTCTTCATTCCGATACAATCCCACTCTCTCGCTTCTGCTCTCTTTTACTGCATTAGGACAACAACAATTCAACTGTTACATGTTGCGGTAGTTGAACCCCTTTCCTCTGCATGACCTGTCATTGCCATAGTAAATAGATGAAACCCACTAGTATAGGTAGGAGTTGTTTGAGCCTTGATGTGCCTACTCATTCATGCTTGTTTGTCATGCCTGCTACTGCTTAGATTTGTGTCAGGTCTAATTCATTGGGGATGAATTGGAAAGTTGTGAACATGTCCTACTATTGAGAGCTAAGTGTGTGAACACGATTTGGTAAAGGTACCGGTGACAGGCCCTGTAGGAGTACATGGTGGGTTGTCTCATTGAAACCGTCCTTAGGAACTAAGTTCTGTGTTTGTGATCCATGAACAGCTACTACCACGCATTGGGCCCGAAACCAATGGACCCTCTCGACTTATTAACCGCCTTGATCTAGTGTTTGTAGGATATGTGTTGGGGGTTGTGCATAGCGCTGACCCTAGGGGTGGACTTGTGTGGTTAGTCAAGTCGTGGCCGACTCCCTCGCTAGGCATACGCTTGAAGGTTGCCGAGATACACAACATGTACATGGTGGTAAGTGGCGAGAGTGTGTGTGAAGAAGTACACCCCTGCGGGGTTATAAATAGTCTTGTGCCCTTGGCAGGATCTGGTAGATATTCAGGCTTCTCAACCTTTTTCATTTGTAGATGTCTGTACTCAGACATGTTAAGCTTCGGCATGTGTTTTGACCTGTATGCTCTGAATGTTGGGTCATGAGACCCATGTTTGTAATATCTCGCTCCTCGGAGCCTATTGAATAAATACGTTGAGTCAAAGAGTTATGTTGTGATGCCATGTTGTATTTGCACTTATCGAGCATATTGTGTGTATGATTTGAAATGCTTGGTATGTGTGGGATCCGACAACCTAGTTGTTTATCCTTGGTAGCCTCTCTTACCGGGAAATATATCCTAGTGCTTCCAGTGAGCCATGGTAGCTTGCTACTACTCCGAAACACTTAGGCTGGCTGGCATGTGTCCTTCTTCGTTTTTGTGTCTGTCCCTTCGGGGAAATGTCGCGCGGTGCCTCTGGAGTCCTATTAGCCTGCTACAGCCCGGATTCTCCAGAGTCCTGTTAGCCCAGCTGCTATAGCTCGGATTCACTCGCTGATGACCGACACGTTCGTTGTTGGGTCATGTATGCATGTCCCTGTAAGTTAGTGCCACATTGGGTTTACGACTAGTCATGTCGGCCAGGGTTCTTTGTCATATGGATGCTAGCGAACTATCATATACGTGAGCCAAAAGGCGCAAATGGTCCGGGCCAGGTAAGGTGGCACCCATTGGAATACCGTGCTTGAGGCCACAAAGTGATATGATGTGTTACATGCTAGATCGGTGTGACTAAGGATCGGGGTCCTGACATCGGGGCTTGCCGTTGCTATTTTTGTCTTCGGGGGTGCGAGGTTCTCTTGAATTATTACTAGCACAAATGCCCGTGCGTTGCAACGGGAGAAACAAACTCACACGGCGAACATGACTTAAAGACACATGCAGGCCCACATCTTCTACCCCAGCCATGTAATTGCTTATCGTCCTTCCACCCTCGTCGACACAGTGGTCGTGGTATCCACCTGATCACAATGCGCCCGAACATATGCCAAGGCGATGAGTTCAAGCATTGCACGACACACTTGTCATTTAATCACGCTAGCATAGTGAAATGTTTAAAACTAATGTCGTTGAGCTAGACATGAGGGCCGCCTTGCGCGAGCTACACCATGCTCCTGGTCCATATGTACACCGAGCCTCATACGCCCTCTCGCTTCTGAATCAATGTTACAGACTCGCCCTCTCGCTTCTGAATCAATGTTACAGACTTGTTTCATTGGAGGGGGTGGGGGATGGTCCGCACGTGTCCATGCATCCTTCAAGGAAAGGTCATGTGCTTCATTGTGGAGCAAACACCACATTCCGAGTCCTCATACGTCGGATAGTTCACACGTCACCACCGAGTAGCAGGAGAGGTAGACGGTGAGGGTTAACCCTTTCCAGCCGCCACCATCGATCCACATCTAGCTACCCATCCCGATCCGATTCGTCGCAACCTGATTGAACAGCAATAATAATAACAAAATCGTTAAAGCGTTCAAAGCAGTGGGGCTGGAGAGGTGCACGGTCAGGGTTAGCCATTTCTTCGCTTTCGATCCGACTTTGATTCCGACTTGATGTGTATAGTATTGTACGTACACACTGACAACATATTTTCTTTTTGCTCTTGAGAATTAAGAAAAATACTAAACCAAAACATTAATTTTTACAGATACACATACACATCTACGTACAGGTACCAAGCCAGTGGTAATGATACAAATCAAAGAGTTCCTAATCAACTGTCCTGAGCGTAAAGCACCCTCACCTTTCGTGCACCATCGTGAACCAGACTCACTTTTCTTTGACATGCTCTTTATAAACTCTCATCTAAATTATTTCTCATAGCTAGTGAGGCAGGATTGGGCCAATTGATTCACAGATAGCATATGTATCGCCATTCCTATAGCATTCAACATCCAACGTTTCTGACCTGAATCATATCGGTCACAATCTAGAAAAGTTTCAGAAATTGTCCATTGTCGAAGAACAGTGTGCGGATTTAGTTACTGAAATTCTTTCACTACATTGCAGAATCATCCACAAGCAATCAACCAAGTGTTGTAATCATTGGCAAGTCGATTAGTAGGTAATCTGATGATCTAATATGGCGTATAATCTGGGTGGGACCATGAAAACTTCTCAAGAAAAGTAGTATAGTAGAAACATCAGAATAGACATCAGGAGAACATTACACTTTTATACATCAGACAACTACAACAATAGCTTGACCGAGTTAATCAAGCACATGTTAAGTTTGTTGTTTTGACAACAAGCCTACACAAAGAGTAAGAAGCGCAGGATCATAGTAGGCATGGTTATTAACAAAGAAGAAACAACATGATTTATTTAACCATAAATAGGAATTTTCACCACAACAGCTATATAATTTCTCCAACAGCATACATATAGCAAAGCTTTCACACCTATGAGACCTGGGACCACACTGTAAAACCTGACCAAGTACTGTGTTACCAGAAAAACAAAATCCCTACTATTGTCACACTTTTCAAACTTGTAAGATTGCTAACCCTTCGGGTCATTCCTCTGGTTGGATGCTAGTCAAATCTTCGAATGAAATTTTCCGCTAAGCTGAAACACAACAGAAATAATATGTATAATACGATGTAGAGTTCTATAATATCTGAATCAACCTAGTGTGTGCTTGAAAGGGGGGTACATTTGAAAAATAAGGAAGCAACAACCAAGTGTCAAACTACAATCAATTTATCTCCAGATGAATAAATTAGTAAGCTCGGATTCATACAAAAAATAGATTGGCTATATTCTGTAAGCTGTTTTCTGCCAAGAAAAAGTGTGAGAGTTTCAGCATTGTTTCAAAACTGTAAATGATCCGCGGCAAGTTCACTGCATAATTAGAATGCAGAGGTGATGCTGATTAGTGCATGTCCGTACTGATTGTACCTGGCTACAGTACGTTGGTAGTACTAATGGATACCCATAATACCAATCATGGGTGACATTGGATTCTGACTAATTGCCGAAGTTTGCCTGGAAGTGCAATGGAGTACTTTACCCAATTGATACAACATTTGGTTAAGCCTATACTTACTTACGAAGCCTTTTATCCCAAACAAGTTGGGGTAGGCTAGATATGAAAGCCTTTCACGAGGACTTCCCAGGAGGTCACCCATCCTAGTACTATTCTCGCCCAAATGGGTTTCATACCCAAAAGACTGGCTAGTTTTTGCGTTGGCTCGCCAAGCCTACCACAACCCTTAGTTATGAAACCCTTTCACGAGGACTTCCCAGGAGGTCACCCATCCTAGTACTACTCTCGCTCAAATGGGTTTCATACCCATGGGACTGGCTAGTGTTTACGTTGGCTCGCCAAGCCTATCACAACCCTCCTCCTTTACCCGGGCTTGGGACCGGCTATGCCTAGAAGACATAGGCGGAGTTTTGGTTAAGCCTATTAGTATGAAAATTAATAGTGCGTACCAAGCAGCAATTCTAAATTCAGGAGTCAAAGAAAGTGTTTTGACATGCTAAATTAAGTCTGTGCACTTTATTTCTTAGCATACGCGCTAACTAGACCGATGCGCGTGCGTCGTGTAAAATCCACCGTAATAATAACTGGTCCACGTGCTTCGCCAGGCCCTCTCTCCTCTGCGGAAAAATAATAGTAACATGTTGCGGTCAGCACACACTAATTAACATAGCGCGACCATGCATGGGAACATCGCCCAGCCCAACTGTTAGTTCCTATCATCAGTAATTGGGCATGTAGGAAGTACTAGTATGGTTTAGTTTAGCCCTTGTGTAGTAGCATGATTCAGTTTAGCCCTTGCCTATAGACCTAAATCAAATTTGGAACAGACAGGATAACAGATGTAAACTCGATCAAAGGGTCTATTGAATTTTCAGAGATGTGTTTTATCAGACAACAAACAAGCAGTCTGCAATAACTTTGCTAATCATGAAAATAAGAAATCAGATATATGTTGTGATGTTGGATTTTCAATCTCTTCTTCATGGAGCTTCCTTTTGCATCAAGGTTTCTGCATGGCACAGTAGTAATCAGGTCAGCGCAAATTCTAAATATAAGAAATAGCAGAATATCCAGTGCTACTGTACTATTGACAAAACCATCAAAAATTTATAAGCCAGTTTATTCGAAGATTACTAATTTAGGTTGCTTGCACTTTGGTTGATCACAAAATATGAACTGGCTCCACTGCCTTGTAAATTTCAAATTATTTTCAATATAAGCATAACAATTTCAGTTACCAAAGATAGTATATAGACCTGACCTAATTTAAGAAAATATATATTTTCAGTTTCTCATAGAGAATGCACCTAACTTCTTTTTGCAAGGCCATGTCCAGATACAATTTCTCAAGCTTCTAAACCCCGAGTTTCATACTTAGCTATCATAATAGCAAGAACAGAAGTGCGATCAGCATGGAAACACCATATTAGCCGAGCGACTGTTTCGGGAGGATGGTTGGCGGTGGTGTATGTGCGTAGTAGGAGTAGAAAGAGGTAATCATTAAATGGTTATTTGACAAGATTGCTCATGGACAAATAAAGATCACATTTCTATCAGTTCAGAACCTTCTAGGTGACACAAATAAAATGTAATTTCCTGATATAGAAAAATGAATCATTGAATGGTTATTTCACAATGTTTATTGGCTTATGATAAGCATCTGAGTACCCGTAATATGATTATAAGCCGACAATTAATTTATAATCAGTACTACCTAATATTATTTTATTGGCTTATGCTAAGCATCCGAGTACCCGTAATATGATTATAAGCCGACAATTAATTTATAACCAGAACTACCTAGTATTATTTTATTGGCTTATGCTAAGCATCTGAGTACCCGTAATATGATTATAAGCCGACAATTAATTTATAATAATGACTACCTAATATTATTTTATTGGCTTATGCTAAGCATCCGAGTACCCGTAATATGATTATAAACCGACAATTAATTTATAACCAGAACTACCTAGTATCTTTTTATTGGCTTATGCTAAGCATCTGAGTAGCAATAGAAAGAGGTAATCATTAAATGGTTATTTGAAAAGATTGCTCATGGACAAATAAAGGTCATATTTCTATCAATTCTGGACCTTCTGGGTGACACAAATAAAATGTAATTTCCAATCTGGCATTAAGTCTATATTTTCCATGTAGGAGAACACAAATGTAAATAAAACACACTATGAGCATGCAATATATTGCTTGGTCACAGCCCATGATTCAATCTCATGAAACAACAAAACATGTTTCTTTTTAAATCAAAGTACAATGTAGAGTAAACCTAACTAAATGCATTCTTCTTATCTTAATTTCAATTTATATATTAACTCCATGGCCTAGAAATTTCTATTCTAAAGAAAGCATTCCAAGGACTACGTCACCTGCACCCAAGTCTGTCTCTTATGAATCAGCAACATACATGAAGCTCGTACCACCTGCTCTGGAATATTGTCTGTCATCTATGAATAGAAGGTGATTAATTGTATATAAGGCACTACAGCATGGTTGCTCCGTAAAGTACTTCACATAGGTTGTTGATCAAATAAATAGTACATAAAAAAGAAAGCATTGAAAAGGCTCATATTTGAGTAATTGTGACCCAAGCAGGAAACTTTTATTTGTCCAGGAATTCTCAACAACTCCTATAGTACAGCAAGTCATGAATGGACACAAATCCCCTGCGTGGAATTGCAGTAATATGAAATTATAGAAACTGAATCATGTGCTAACATATATGTGCAAAACATATTTGTAATTAATGCAAAATTTAGTCTTCACCAAAGTATGTCAGAACATGAATGAAATATTTTTGTTGTAAGTTCAGAAGCAAGCAGTATCATGACACAACATTAAGTCTTGGTGCAACCAAAATAAAGAAGGTTCTAATGTAAAATGATTAAAGATGGTCACCAAATCATAGAGGCGGTTGAATCCAATAAATAAATAAAAACACTCAAGTTTAACAGGTACGAATGACACATATCTAATAGGTGGATATAATAACATCAGTATGTAGACTATGAACCACGGAATTAACGTCAGATAGGCAAGGTTCTACCAATCACACACTGTTCCGGCTGCCAGCGCAATTGCCAAGCCAGTTGAAGAGGCCCTGGTCAGCTCAAAGATAATTAACACACAAATTGCCACCCCCATCACGGAGAAGCACATAATCACTGGATGCACCCTCGTGATGCCAAGCAAAGGCAGGAAGTCAACACGGATGGAAGCAAAACAAACCGAGCAGGTAGAACAGCGGGTGGTGACTGGTGACTAACCTCACTGGCCGACGGTGAGCGTGCTTTTGTAGTTCCAAACTTGGCATGCCGGAGTTGCCCCTGCTCGTTAGCCGGTGCCGGCAAGAAAATGAAACAAATCACAGGTCTGATCGAGGGGCGATGAAGACGGTGATCTGGGCTGACGAACAGGAACAGTGATCAGGGCTCACCTCTCGTCGCAGGTCGCCCCTCCCCTAAGGTGGCGCTTGCGCGCTTGCCGGTACCTGCCCGGCCTCCCACTGCCACGGGCTTCACCGAGGTCGCGGACCTTGCTAGTCTCGTGTTCGCCGGCCATAAAATAGGCCTCCCAACCCTCCATCATCTTGCCTTCCCCGCTCTCCCGGTGCCTCACAGTGGAACGACGTGGGCTGCAGCCACATCCGCAGATGCGGAGATTTGTGTAATGATTGGTAGCTCCGTGATTTGGGGATATAAGTGACCGGAGGCAAAGGGCAGCGATACGGACGGCGGTGGTGGCGGAGGCAAAGGGCGGCGCACGCGGACGGCTACGGGGGCGGAGGCAAAGGGCGGCGCACGCGGACGGCTACGGGGGCGGAGGCAAAGGGCAGCGGCGCGTGTCGGTTCGTGCTACCGGATAAGACGGACAAAGGAGCGCGGGCAGAATTCTTATAACATGCAGGGGTTAATTTACAAAAATGAAACATTTTTTCAGATCCCCTTAAATAGGGACTGCGGGTTCAATTATTGAAAATCACAGAGGCTTTGTGTAAAAACGCCGCGACGGTGAATCCGGAGATTCAATCCGTGCTTTATTATTAGGGAGAGATTGGTATGGGCTAGTCAGCTTTCTTCGCCCGTGCAAAAGCGGGTCATGAGTGCCGTGAGGGCTGCCATGGACTTTGACTTTTCCTGGCCGAGGTATTGGGCGAGCCATACGTCAAGGATGGTATGCTTAAATGCCGATAGGGCTTCGACATCCGGAAAGTTGACGATCTGGTTCTTTTTAGTTAGGAACCTAGTCCATAATTTCCTGGTTGACTATCCGGGCCGTTGAACTATGTGACTTAAGTCATCGGCATCCGGAGGTCGGACATATGTACCTTGGAAATTGTCGTGGAAGGCGTCTTCCAAGTCCTCCCAGCTGGCAATGGAGTTTTCAGGCAGGCTGTTCAATCAGTGCCAAGCTGGTCCCTTGTGTTTTAGCGGGGGGTATATGATGTCATGAAGATCATCACCGCCGGTCATATGAATATGGAGAAGAAAATACTCAATCCATACAACGGGATATGTCGTTCCATCGTACGATTCTATATTCATGGGTTTAAACCCTTCTGGACTTCGTGCTCCATTACTTCATCAGTAAGCAGAGGGGGTGTGCGGCACCTCTATGTCAGGCCAAGTCGTGACGTAGCTCGGACGAAGTTCGTCTGCAGTTTTCGGCCCGGGCGTGATTATGCTTGTCACATCTGGCTAGATTGCCATCGTCGCGCGTCGGGGCACACCCCCGCGATTCGTAGATCGATCTAGTCTGACCTGCTCTACTGTCCAGGTCTTGCCGCACGTCATATGTATATCCCTGAGCTATTACATCTCTACCTTTACATCCAGGTAGTATGGGTTGGTGTTCGGCTTGAGTTGCCGTTTTGTCTCGGCCACGAGGTGGTCAGTCAGCCACATTATGTGCTGATGGTGCGGGCTCGAGGGCCTCGTCATCAAATTGGAGTGGTAGTTTACGCTTCGGGTAACTTTTGGTTGGGCATTCGAGGCCGATTCCTCGGCTGCCAGGACATTAGTCCACCTATCATTGAGCAGATCTTGATCAACTTGAAGCTGTTGCTGGTTCTTTTTCAGGCTCCTTGGAGTGGCAATTAGCCGGCGCTTAAAGCGCTCCTTCTCGAGAGGTTCCTCAGGCATGATAAAATCCTCCTTGCCGAGGCTCACCTCATCCTCGGAGAGAGGAAGATAATTGTTGTCCTCCGAGTCCTTGTTTTCAGCCTGTGCATCAGCGCTAACTTGCCCATCTTCCCGGTCGTCCTGTTCGGAGGTCAGCTCGATGGGTTCTTCTTTGTCTTCGGCATCGTCCGAAGTGTTGTTGCCTCCTGTTCTGGTATTGCTGTCTTTTCCACGCCGTGATTTAGAGCGGCGCCGCTGATGTCGGCGATTTTGTCGTGTCTCAAGAATTTTATCCTCGACTGGACTTCTTTATCATCACCGCTACCCTCTTAGGGTGTGTCCACCATGTACACGTCACAGAAAGAGGTGTCTGTCCAGCGTCCGATAAATGGCGCATTTTCGGCCTACTCCTCTCCGGCATCGTCGTCCATACCATCGATTTCTTTGGAGCCATAGTCTAGCATGTTAGTTGAGTCCTCGACAGCGGCTATGAAGTGGGTGGTGGGTGGGACGTAAAATTCCCCGATTTCAGCCCCGAGTACTGGCTGGGCGTAGTTCGGACATTGCTCCTCTGTAATGACGAGGGATCGCATCAAGTCCAGAGCCTCCCTTAAAGGCGAGGTTTGACCAGGGGGAAGGAAACCTGTGGAGTACAGCAAGAGGGAAACTCCTTGGACGGGCTCACAGGATGCTGACTCTGAGGGTTCAGAGCCAGTGTTCGGAGAAGTGTCCGGCTTCTTGATGGTTGCCAGCAGCACTACTTCCTCTGGTTCTCCCGTGCTGGGTTTAGTGGTCGTAGATAGTACGGTGGGCTCAGTAATCCCGTCTTCGGACCTGGTGATGCGCTCCCGATCTAAGGCCAGAGCGTAGGTAGGGGTCGTGAACCTTTGGAAGATCAAGTCTCCTCGGATATCAGCGACATATCCCAGATTTCCTAAACTAACCTGGTGACCTGGGGTGTAGCTGTCGATCTGCTCTAAATGCCCAAGCGAGTTAGCCCGAAGTGCGAAGCCGCCAAACACAAAGATATGACCGGGAAGGAAAACCTTCCCCATGGCAGCATTGTTGTAGAAGATTGAAGGAGCCATTGAACCTTCTGGTGATGACGCGGGAGAACTCTCAATGAAAGCACCAATGTCGGTGTCAAAACCGGCGGATCTCAGGTAGGGGGTCCCGAACTGTGCGTCTAGGGTCGATGGTAATAGGAGACAGGGGACACGATGTTTACCCAGGATCGGGCCCTCTTTATGGATGTAATACCCTTCTTCATGCTTGATTGATCTTGATGTATAGCTTGTATGCCTGTGATTGCCTCTACGGACTAAACCCTCCAGTTTATATAGACACAGGAGGGGCCTAGGGTTGTACAGAGTCGGTTTACAAAGGAAGGAATCTACATATCCGAACGCCAAGCTTGCCATCCACACAAAGGAGAGTCCCACCGGGACACGGGAGGAAGTCTTCTGTCTGGTATCTTCATAGCCCATTAGTCTGGCCCATGTTACGTAGTTCGGACGCCCGAGGACCCCTTAATCCAGGACTCCCTCACCTGCTGCCGTCGTCATCGCCGTCACTTTCCACCTCGTCACTTTCGCTCGAGGAGGCGCTTTCGTTGTCGGTCCAGCTCTCCATGCACCACCATAAGCGGCCTTACAAGCACCCAAAGATCTTGATGGAGAGCAGACCGCTCTTCGTTAATTTGAAATGGAGAATGTGCCCCTCTGAAAAGTTGTGGGCACGGGCAAAGGTCTTCCAGCCGCGACGGAAGTACATGACACGAGGGGCAGGGAAGTCGACGTCAACCCTCATGCTCCCATCCCCACAGCCCCTCATGTGCAGCCTCAGGGCGCACGACTGTTCGAGCTCCATCTCCCGTGCAAAGAAGGATAGGAGACGAAGGCGACTGTGCAGGGTCTTATACAACCTGATGATGAACTCTCAAGGTTGGTCCCCGACATGGCCTTCCAACGGAGGTGGAGCCGTCGGCGGAGGCACCACCGGGGCGCTGCCTCGTCCTCCTCCTCGAGGACCGTGGCGACCACGGCCACACACTACAAAAAAAGACACATCCGTGACATTTTCTGCTGAACGAAATTTTTTTTGTCATGCTTATGACACTTCTACGACGATAATTGTGACAAAACCCGATATCATGTTAGATGTGGTGGGGTCCTACTTCTATGACAAAAAGTCATGACCGAAAATGGGCTTTTAGTCCTAGGTGGGCCGAAGATGCAGCTGCATGACATTCTTTGGGCCGTCCATGACGGAACAAACTGTGGTAGAAGTGAGGGCGAGGAAAATATCGGGGGAGTTCCCGGTTACGGTGGGTGGCCGAGGGCCGAGCGATGCGCGTTTCTCTCGTACTTATGCGCGTGTGTGCGAGGCAGTGCGCTCTAACTGAACCCGAGCGAGGCGTTGGGCTCTAACTGAAACCGACCGATTGCACTGCAGGCTACGCGTTACTGAACCCGAGTGATCGATCGATCCCTTTCTGTTAACTGAACCTGAGTGATTCCTTCGATGCTGCCTCTGGATGAACAGTGAGAGTTGTTGGGGGGTGGATGAATAGTTCCCGGTGGGTGGTTGGATGTACAGGACCCCGTGGTAGTAGAGGCCGTTGCCGCTGGTTGAACAGTACACCGATGGATCGAGCCGGTGGATGAGCAAGACCCCGTGGATGGCTGGACGAACAGGACCCCATGGAGGGCTGGTTAAACAGTTGCCGGTGGAGGGCTTGATGAACATTTGCCCGTGGAGGGGTGGTTGAACAGGACCCCATGGAGAGGGCTGGTTGAATAGTAACCGGTGGAGGAGCACGCGGTGGAGGCTGGACGAACAGGAGCCCGTGGATGAACAGTCGCAGGTGGAGGCTGGAGGAGGTCGACGGTGGATGAACAGTAGCTCATGGAGCAGTTGACGATGGAGATGAACAGTATCCCGTGGAGTCCCATTTTGCGAGACGCCATACCCCTCCCAATGAATAGGACCCCCATTTCGACCGTAGCGCTCCAACACAAGTCCGTTTCATCCGTTTTACGGTATCCCACACCCCTCCCGATCAACAGGACCCCATTTCGACCATAGGAGGTCCGTTTCCTCCATTTTGTGGTACGCCAGACCCCTCCTGATGAACAGGATCCCGTTTCGACCGTGGCTGGTCGAACACAAGGCCGTTTCCTGCGTTCTATGGTACGCCATGCCTCGTTTCCATCGGCTATTCTGTCCAAGCCGGTTGGCTCCCGATGAACAGCTCGCGTTCCGTTGCCTCCCAATGAACACGATGCATTCCGTAGCCTCCCCATGAACACGATGATGACGCAGTTTCTCCTTTCCGACCTAGCCATGTGCAGGAGCCCTGGCTGTACATATGCGCGAGTTGGCATTCGAGACCCCGCCCGTATGTATGTACGTGTCCATATTTACTTTCTTGCACCCTGGCCGTTGTACGTACGTGTACATGCTACGTGCGCGCCTCTACTAAGACACGTGCGCGCCTCTACTACGACACGTGCCCTTCCATACACGACCACGATTGATCACTGCAGGCTGCAGACAGACGGATCGTATGTACGTACACGTTCGCGACCAGAATGACAACGCTACGTATGCTTTGACCAGGTGGGTACCGACTGTCAGGCACTTCCTTGCGTGCGAAGATGTAGCTGGTGGGTCCCAGCAGTCAGGGGGTGAATCATTAATTTTTTTCCCGTAATATGGATGCACTTCCTTCCGTGCGAAGATGTAGCTGGTGGGTCCCAGCAGTCAGGGGGGAAATGTTTTTTTCGCGAAATACGGTGGCTTGTCCGGTGGGTCCCTGCTGTCAGGTGGAGGAATCATTATTTTACATGTAATAAGGAGGCAATTCCTTGTGTGCGGCTATGGATCCAGCTGCCAACCTCTCCATGTATATTCCATGTCCGATGGATGTCGTTCGTTGACCACATTGACCCGGGTGCGCCGAGAGCACCAGGAAGGGAATGACACGGAGTCGGGGAAGACTCGGCAGTGGTTGCCCATGAGGTGGGGAGTACAAGGGTTTACTGGTCCGGCTGTCATCGCCGGAAAATAACAGGAGGTGTGGGTGAGTAGAGGAATGGCCTGGCCAGCAATGAAGTAGGGTTGAGCGGTGCGGCCTGTGCGGCAGCATAGCCAGCCACGGGAGGCGGCAGCAGGCAGTCCCGCAGGCGCTGTTTTAGGCAGTTGGAGCAAGAAGACCAGAGGTTGAAGAAGCACTACGGCCGTTGGGTGGACATCGTACGGTCTCTGCAGCTAGACTCGTTTATATTGACGATGTTGACAAAGCCCTTGATACGCGTCAACTTAGTAGGCCCACGGGTCATCCTCTGAAACGGTGCACCCCAGATGTCAGGGGGAGGAATCGTTTTTTGGGCAGCTGAAGCTAGAATAGCTGAGATTGTAGAAGAAGCACAACATCCATTGGATGGACATCCAACGGCCACTACGGCTAGAACCGTGTGTTGACTATAAGTTGACAAATCCTTGCATACGCGTCAACTTACTTTTGTTAGGGGATGCATCAATTTAGTAGGCCCATAAGTGTGTGGCAGAGAACTTATAGCCCATTTGTGATTTGCAAGAATGTACAACCATTTTCTAATTCTAATGGAATTTACTACAGCCCATTTATAGTTTGTTAAAAGTACTACTCATTTTATAGCTAGGACAGTGATTAATTACTTCAACCAACCATTCAAAACAAAATTCAATATAATTTCCCACATTTTGATGGGACCCGAAATATTTTTATCTCGAAATTTCTAGTCAGAATAAATACAATTTCAATATAAATTTGTATTACGTAAAAATTCCAATGAAACATTGCGTGCGCAACAATTAATGAAATTAAAATTTTGAAAATCCAAAAAAATAATTATAAACTAATTACGTGTTTGGTGCATTTTTTATAGTTACTGCCTAGTTTTTATAATGACATCCTATTTGTTATTTCTTAAAGACCATTTCCTTGTAAAGCCTAATGCATCCCTCCTTGGAAAGATTTGCAGCCAATGGGGGGCGGAGAATAACATGTTGACCTTACCTAGGTATTCCTAAAAAAAGTATAGTTGGGAAGCCATTTTCAGCTTGAAAAACGATTAATATCTGGTTTGGATATCTGGCCTGGGATAGATGGGCCATAGCCTGCCCAGTTAATAACCTGCTCTCATCTTAACAACAACGAAAACATCGCTCGAGAAAAACTCTACAGTGCTCACACCTCAAAAACAGAAAAACTACTCGAGCTGCTTGGTCCCAGCTGTTGGCCGCTCCTTGTGCAATTATCTCGTTTATTGACTACAGATGTTGACAATGGTGTGGGACCGTGATGTCAGGAAACCAGGAGGAAGAAAAAATATTATAGTTATATATAATAAGGAGGCACTTGTGCACATGCGGCTATCTCCTTGGTGGGTCCCCACTATCATCCTCTCTAACTAAAGCCATCTCCTCATTCCTCATGTCCGTTGACCATGTAGACAACGCGAGACGGCGGCGCCACGGCGAGCGCAACAACTCGAAGGACGACGGAGACGGCCTCGTGGGCCCTACGGATGGTCTGATACAGCGCACGCTGCTCATTCGGGAAGCCAAGATCATAGGGCCACATGTCGGCGACGACATTGTCGTTCGCTTGTTCACCGGTGCTCGTTGAGGAGACGGAGGTTGCACCACAAGTCCTCTTGTGCTGGTAGCTCTTCCGCCATTAGGGCGTGGAACTACGGCCACACCTGCTATATGGTGAACATGGCATGAACCAGCTTGGATAGTGGCGCCGGCTCATGGTCAGAAGCTACGTCCATCGTCTGATTGTTCACGCTCAGCTCGGCGAGCTCGCTGGCGAGCCAACATGTCCGGCTGCTGGACCGACCCGCTGCCAAGCACGAGTCTGACTGCCATGGCCCACCCAGACCGCCTCCCTTGCCCGCGCTCGCTTTCAGCCCAAAACGGTCAGCACCGCCCTCCTCGCTTCCTGGTGCAGGCGATTGCTTCGCCTTCAAACGACACAAGTGCCGTCCGTCTGTCCGTCTGCCACCCACATTAATAATACGCGGTTGCCGAGGCGGCCACTCTGGCGCCAGAAGTCCGCCCCTCCGCCACCCACCATTTCTAAATAAACTGCTGCGCCAGCCATAGCCGCAGTCATCCACCTCCGTTCCCTTTCTCCTGTCCACACCACTAATGCCCACCATGGCTTCCTCACACTCTAGCACTTTTCGGGATGGGTGGACGACGGACCACAAGGAGATGGCAGCCATTGTTGCCGACTGGTTGGCCAGCAGGCAGCCGGAGGATGACGACATCAAAATGGATAACATGGTAGTCGACAATCCGGCACCATCCCCCTCCTCTGTGCCATCCTCCCTGTTGCATTGCACCATGACCATAAGTGAGGCCTGTGCCCAATTAATGGACACGGTGAGGCAGAAGCGCGAGGAGCAGTTCCGGGAGGCGTAGGCCGATGCCGCCTACAACCACCATCTCCTCCAGGAGCACCTATAGACGGAGGAGCAGATCGCCGTGGAGCAGGCAGAGCAGGAGGTGGTGCTCGACTCGTACCACTCCACCCGCGAGCGCCGCCTCGAGGGTAAGTGGTACCGCATACGGGTGGGGGAGGTTGCGACCGCCTACAAAGAAGGCGATGAAGCAGGGAAGGCGCTGTTTGGCGAGACCAAGGACTTGGCAGAGGACAATGCCGGCTCTAACGAGTCCCTGCTCCGCTGGCGTCGACGAGGACCTGCTGCGTCGAGGCCTCACGGCGCCAACAACGAGGCAGAGGACACCGCCGGCTACGTCGAGGCCCCACCCCACCGGCACCAAGGCGGAGGACCTCGTCGGCTTCGGCGAGGCCCTACTCCATCGAGGCCCGGCCACGCCGGATTTCCCCCGCTCCGCCAAGGCACCGCCCCACTGACAACGAGACAGAGGACATCACTGGCCCCGTCGATGCCCCGCCCCGCTGCCAATTAGGCCGCGCCACACAGAAAACGAGGAAGCGTAGAACATGGCAGGTCGCCGCCACTCGGGTCCAAGTAAGGCCACCGCTGCTACCCTCCGGTTCAAGCCAAGCTAGGCGGGTTGACCATTGACGGTTGATTAGCTTCTTGGCGGCAACGTGGAGTCGAAGAGCTATGTTGGAGAAGGACGCTGCTTCTGTTACTTAACTGCTGGTGCAGTTGCGTCACTGATGATAACCCACAAGTATATGGGATCACAACAGTTTTCGAGGGTAGAGTATTCAACCCAAATTTATTGATTCGACACAAGGGGAGCCAAAGAATATCTCAAGTATTAGCAGCTCAGTTGTCAATTCAACCACACCTGGAAACTTAGTATCTGCAGCAAAGTATTTAGTAGCAAAGTAATATGATAGTAGTGGTAATGGTAGCAAAAGGTAACAGTAGTAAAAGTAATGTTTTTGGTATTTTGTAGTGATGATAGCAATAGCAACGGAAAGGTAAATAAGCAAAGAACAATATATGGAAAGCTCGTAGGCAATGGATCGGTGATGGAGAATTATGCCGAATGCGGTTCATCATGTAACAGCATAACCTAGGGTGACACAGAACTAGCTCCAGTTTATTGATATAATGTAGGCATGTATTCTGAACATAGTCATACGTGCTTATGGAAAAGAACTTGCATGACATCTTTTGTCCTACCCTCCCGTGGCAGCGGGGTCCTTAAGGAAACTAAGGGATATTAAGGCCTCCTTTTAATAGACAACCAGAACAAAGCATTAACACATATTGAATACATGAATTCCTCAAACTACGGTCATCACCGGTAAGTATCCCGATTATTGTCACTTCGGGGTTAACGGGTCATAACACATAATAGGTGACTATAGACTTGCAAGATAGGATCAAGAACACTCGTATATTGATGAAAACATAATAGGTTTAGATATGAAATCATGGCACTCGGGCCCTAGTGACAAGCATTAAGCATAGCAAAGTCATAGCAACATCAATCTTAGAACATAGTGGATACTAGGGATCAAACCCTAACAAAACTAACTCAATTACATGATAGATCCCATCCAACCCATCACCGTCCAGCAAGCCTACGATGGAATTACTCACGCATGGCGGTGAGCATCATGAAATTGGTGATGCAGGATGGTTGATGATGATGATGGAGACGGATTCCCCTCTCCGGAGCCCCGAACGGACTCCAGATCGGCCCTCCCAAGATGTTTTAGGGCTTGGCAGCGGCTCCGTATCGTAAAACGCGATGAATTCTTCTCTCTGATTTTTTTCTCCCCGAAACACAATATATAGAGTTGGACTCGGAGAGGCACCAGGGGGCCCACGAGGTAGGGGGCGCGCCCCCACCCTCGTGGAAAGGTGGCGGGCCCCCTGTCCTTCATCTTTTGCAGGTATTTTTTATATTATCCAAAAAGTTGCTCTGTGAAGTTTTAGGTCATTCCGAGAACATTTGTTTCTGCACATAAATAACACCATGGTAATTCTGCTGAAAACAGCATCAGTCCGGGTTAGATCCATTCAAATCATGCAAGTTAGAGTCCAAAACAAGGGCAAAAGTGTTTGGAAAAGTAGATACGATGGAGACGTGTCAACTCCCCCAAGCTTAAACCTTTGCTTGTCCTCAAGCAATTTAGTTGACAAACTAAAAGTGATAAAGAAAACTGCTACAAACTCGGTTTGCTCTTGTTGTTGTAAATAGGTAAAGTCAGCATTCAAGTTTTCAGCAAAGATTATAACTAACCACACTCACAACAATGCTTAGGTCTCAAGTTTACTCATATCAATAGCATAATCAACTAGCGAGCAATAATAATAAATCTCGGATGACAACACTTTCCCAAAACAATCATAATATGATATAACAAGGTGGTATCTCGCTAGCCCTTTCTGAGACCGCAAAACATAAATGAAGAGCACCTTTAAAGACCAAGGCCCGACTAGACATTGTAATTCATGGTAAAAGAGATCCAGTCAAGTCATACTCAATGTAAACTAACAGTAATGAATGCAAATGACAGTGGTGCTCTCCAACTGGTTCTTTTTAATAAGAGGATGATGACTCAGCATAAAAGTAAATAGATAGGCCCTTCGCAGAGGGAAGCAGGGATTTGTAGAGGTGCCAGAGCTCGGTTTTGAAACAGAGGTGAATAATATTTTGAGCGGTATACTTTCATTGTCAACATAACAACCAAGGGATGGCGATATCTTCCATGCTGCACACATTATAGGCGATTCCCAAATAGAATGGTAAAGTTTATACTCCCCCTTCCACCAACAAGCATCAATCCATGGCTTGCTCGAAACAACGAGTGCCTCCAACTAACAAGAGTCCCGGGGGGAGTTTTTTTGCAATTATTTTGATTTAGCTTGCATAAAGCATGAGACAGGGCATCCCGGTGACCAGCCATTTATCTCGTGAGTGAGGAGCGGAGTCCACTCCTCTTGAGAATAACCCACCTAACATGGAAGATCCAGACAGCCCTAGTTGATACATGAGCTATTCGAGCATACAAAACATGATATTTATTTGAAGGTTTAGAGTTTGGCACATACAAATTTACTTGGAACGGCAGGTAGATACACTATATAGGTAGGTATAGTGGACTCATGTGGAATAACTTTGGGGTTTAAGGGATTGGATGCACAAGCAGTATTCCCGCTTAGTATAGGTGAAGGCTAGCAAAAGACTGGGAAGCGACCAGCTAGAGAGCGACAACAGTCATGAACATGCATTAAAATTAATGAACACCGAATGCAAGCATGAGTAGGATATAATCCACCATGAACATAAATATCATGAAGGCTATGTTGATTTTGTTTCAACTACATGCGTGAACATGCGCCAAGTCAAGTCACTTAAATCATTCAGAGGAGGATACCACCCTATCATACCACATCACAACCATTTTAATAACATGTTGGCACGCAAGGTAAACCATTATAAGCTCCTAGCTAATCAAGCATGGCACAAGAAACTATGATCTCTAGTTGTCATTGCAAACATGTTTATTCATAATAGGCTGAATCAGGAATGATGAACTAATCATATTTACAAAAACAAAAGAGGTCGAGTTCATACCAACTTTTCTCATCTCAGTCAGTCCATCATATATCGTCATAATTCCCTTTCACTTGCACGACCGAACGATGTGAATAATAATAATTGTGCAAGTGCATTGGACTAAGATGGAATCTGCAAGCATTCAATAAACAGGAGAAGACATGACAATATGGGCTCTTTTGTCAGATCAACAATAATGTATATAAGAGCCACTTCAACAATTTAATCATGGTCTTCTCCTATCGACCCCCAAAGAAAAGAAAAGAAATAAAACTATTTACAAGGAAGAGCTCCCAACAAGTAAAAGAAGAACATGAAATCTCTTTGGGTTTTCTTTTTAATTACTACTACAAGCATGGAAAGTAAACTAATTAAAAGCTACAACTGATTTTTTTGGTTTTTCTTAACAGTTTATCAAACACACAAGATGAAGGCATAAAAAGGAAAATTAAACTAGCATGGATGATACAATGAAAAAGTATGAGCACCGATATCTGGCAATGAGTGTGTGAACATAAATGTAATGTTGGTGAGAAATACGTGCTCCCCCAAGCTTAGGCTTTTGGCCTAAGTTGGTCTATGGCCACGGCTGGCCTAGCGGATATCCATAATAATAGTTGGGGTCGTAGTGCGATGTAGCAGCTATCGCCTGCTGAGCTGCAGCGTGGCGACCAGCGGCCTCCGCTCTCCTCTCATACTCATCTGCCTCCTCTCTGGTAATAGTATATCTTCCTTTTGCCTGATGCTCAAATAAGGCAGGAGCAGGGAGAGTAATATGGACAACACGGCGTCTATCAAAGATTAGTCGATACTGGAGAGGTGATTCATTCCTCTCGACAAACTGGTGGTGAACCATAGCATTAAAATCTAGATAAGCAGGAGGTAATTCAGTATCATCATTGCGTATGGCTACACCAAGAAAATTAGCTACGCGGGTTGCATAAATTCCACCAAAGAAATCTCCATTAAATCTATTAAGATGCAACCTACGTGCAACAATGGCTCCCAAAGTACAAGATTTATCTCCTAACACAGCACTCCTAAGAATTCTGAGATCAGGGACACACATGTGACATGCCTCATCTTTACCATTAATGCATCTACCTATGAAGAGAGAAAAATAATGTATAGTTGGAAAGTGAATGCTCCCTATGGTAGCTTGTGTTATATCTCTAGATTATCCCACAGTTATACTAGCAAGAAAATTTCTAAATTCATATTTGCGAGGATCCCTTATACTACCCCATTGTGGTAGTTTGCAAGCAGTGGTAAAGTCCTCTAAGTCCATAGTATAAGAATTTTCATAAATATCAAATAGGATAGTTGGAGAATTACATGAAGTTGAAAATTCAAACCTCCTCACAAAGGTACTAGTGAGGTTGTGATACTGACTGCACTTCTCTTCCTCGAAGCTCACAAGATCGGCGTTATGCAAATATGCGTTGAATTCTTCTTTAATTCATGCTCGATCCATAAAATTTTCAGAAGGCCACTCACAAGGACGCACTGGAGCGTCTCTTGGTGGCTCTTCATGAGCATCACGCATTCCAAGCCTGGGTCCTTGCTTCCTTGAGGAACCACCTTGGAACATTTTCCTAAGCATTTTTCTTCCTCTGAAAAATTATGAAAATTTTTAGTAACTTCAAAATAAAAGTAAACCAAACTCAATAATATTGATAGCAACTACTCCTACAAGTGCCTAGAGCCTATATCATGCATCAAAACTACTTTTGACCATATAAATTTGACATGCAAGCTCAAGAACAGGGTCACCTAAGCAGCAAAAATTTGCAATGAATAAATCACTAGAACAAGAACTAATTGGACCAATGGAGGAGTCAAATACCAAGGAACAATCTCCCCAAGCAGTTTTGCGAGAAGTGCTTTGAGCAAGGAGATCGAAAATGGCAGCAAGATGAGCTCGAACTCGTGCTTGAGTTGGATATTCGTGTTTGTGGGAGGAAGAAGTGTGTGGGTGCAGGAATAAGTGGAGGAGGGCCACCATTGGCCCACGAGGTAGGGGGGCGCGCCCAGGGGGTAGGGCGCGCCCTCCACCCTCGTGGGCAGGTGGTTGACCCCCCTGCTGTGTTCTCAGTGCCAAATATTCTCAAATATTCTGGAAAAAAACATATTTAAATTTGAGGGCATTTGGAGAACTTTTATTTTTGAGGTATTTATTTATTGCACGGATAATCAAATAACAGACAGAAAAATATTTATTTTAATTTTATTTAATATAAATAACAGAAAGTAAAAGTGGGGTACAGAAGGTTGTGCTCTCTAGTTTCATCCATCTCATGATCATCAAAAGGAATCCACTAACAAGATTGATCAAGTCTTGTTAACGAACTCATTCCGAATAACATGGAACCGGAGAAATTTCAAATAACACTATGTTACCTCAACGGGGATATGCACATCCCCAATAATAAGAATATCATATTTCTTCTTGACAGTAGGAAGAGGAAATTCATAACCTCCTGTCGGTGTACTAGAGTAGGGGTACCCTAGTATCCCGAACTCGTGCACGGGCAGTTGCAGCGCCCCGCGGCAAGGCTTGCGGGGTGACCGCCAAGACCCTCCGTGGTTCCCTTAAAGACCATTCAAGAACAAAGTACTCAAACCAAGGCCCCGGCAAGAGGAGCTTGCCGGGAAGGCCAACCCAGGCCCCGGCAAGAGGAGCTTGCCGGGAAGAGACAAGACCCCGGCAAGAGGAGCTTGCCGGGAAGGCCACTCAAGGCATACCAAGAAAGCTTGCCGCGACGCGCCCTGCGTCCCGGCAAGGCCCGGTGAGCGACAAGCTCCCAAACACGACAAGACGACGACCGCGGCAAGGAGCTTGCCGCGAGAAACCCCCACTTTGTGCCCGCGCTCCAGCACACCTGCTAACGTGTCGCTCTAGGACTCTCCCAAGCACACGTGGCAGGAGGTCGTGCAGCTAGGGGTGCGCGGTGGCAAGCGGAGATGAAGAGAAGGCCATCGTGGCAAACGGTGGCGCTCCTAACGGTCACTTTTTGCACTGTTTAGGCAACTCAGACAGGCATTTAATGCCCTTGTCCCCTGCCGTCAGAGTTAGGTAGGGTGCACTGTATCCACAGTAGCGGTAGCTGCACCTACCGCATCCTTTTCCATTTTTACCCTTCTAGTCTACGTTGCCACCTGTCGGTGACCCCTTGAAAGTATAAAAGGAGGCCCAGGCGCAACATAGAGGGGGTTCGGCCAGTTCGGCTCATTCGAAACACCAGGAACACTCTCACGCTCAGTCTGGCAGCGTCCATCGCTCCTGAGCAATAATTCAATACACACAAACAAGCAGCAGCAGGGTTTTACGCATCCGTGCGGCCCGAAGCTGGGTAAAAAACCGCTCGCGTGTACTGCCTCGATCCGCTCTTTGTGCGAGCTCCGCCCCCCACTGAACCGAAAGGGGCCCTGTCCCCATAGGTGTTGGTGGAATCAGCCTCCCCGACATCTCTGGTGCGCCAGGTAGGGGGCGTCGAGATCGTGCGAACCCGATCCGGCGTGCACGCGAGCTAAATCTTCATCGTCTTCACCGACATGCCACCGAAGAAGAAGGCTTCGGGGGCAACAGCCCCGTCTGCGTCGCTTCCACCACCTCCGGAGCAGGCGGACGGTGGAGTGGACGCCGGCGGAAGAATGGACATCGACGAGGGTGCCCACAGCGCTGCCAAGTCCAAGGACAAGGCCGCGCAGACCTCGGCGTCCATACGCCCACCGCGCCCATCTCAGGAAGGGCGGGACCAGCAGCGTCATAGCGTTCGCAGCACCATACGTCCGCTGGCCCAAGATCAAGCTGGTGGTTCGCGTGGCGTTCAAGACCAGCATGCACGCCAGCATGCTGGCCCCAGCGAGGTGCGGTCGCCTGGACGGGACACTGCTCCTTCTAACTTGGTTAGGAGTCCGAGCATGTCCCGCTCCTCGCACCGTTCACCTCTACCGCCCACCACGCCGGCAGAAGCCTTGGCGCGGGCCCAGCTACTCCTGGATTACCCTCTGACGGCGGACAAGACCGACGAATGGAGGGCCACTATCCAGAGCCTCATCGGTTTCTCCAACGGCGACACTGCGCGGCAACCAAGCACCTCGCTGCCGCGGCAGGACAGCCGGACGCGAGCCGATGGAAACAAGACCAGGGGAGGTGCGACTTCCATGCACTCTCCACTACGAAGGCCAAAGTCGCCGACTCGCCGGGTCCACCCCGACAGCGGCTCCACCGCGTCGTGGGACCCACGAGCTCGTCGCGACCAGCGCCAAGTTCTCCATGAACGACAACAAGAAGACGCTCGAACCCGCATCGAGCGCCGAAGAGAAGCGCGATGTCAATCCGACAAGCGCGCTGGGCCCTCTGTTGACATGCATGTGCCAGGGGAACCAGGCGATCTGCCGTACGCGGTAGGTTGTCCTGCGTTCACCCGTGAGCTGCGGCAAGTCCAGTGGCCCAGCACAAAGAATTTCAAAACAGACGTACCAGAGAAGTACGACGGCAAGACGCATCCGTCGGAGTTTCTCAGCATCTACACCATCGCGGTGCAGGCTGCCAGGGGACGGGACGACAAGATCCTTGCCAACTACTTCCCGCTGGTACTCAAGCCCAATGTCAGATCCTGGCTCATGCACTTGCCGGACAACTCCATATCCTCCTGGGCTGATCTGTGCCATCAGTTTGTCGGCGCCTTTACAGGCGGCCACAAGCCACATGGCCAAGAAAGCGATCTTCATCTGCTCGCCCAGAAGGAAGGAGAGCCACTGCGCAAGTACATTCAGAGATTCAGCCGTGTACAGCACAACATCCCAGACGTCCACCCCGCCGCGATCATCAGCGCGTTCCATCAGAACGTGCGAAACCGAAGGATGAGGGAGGAGATGGCGATGTGTAAGATCAGAGACGTCAGCGAGCTTTACGCCCTGGCCGATAAGTGTGCACGCGCTGAAGAGGGGAGGAGGCTCCCCGGAGAGGATGTAGGAGCAGGAGGATCTGACAGTGAGGATGCCGCCCCGGCAAAGAAAGGCCGGCGGCGGAACAACAGAAGGAGGAAGGGCAAGGAAGTGCTAGCTGTCGAGTAGTCCGGCAACGGAGGTGGCGCCAAGGAAGCTAAAGCTGGTGGCTCCGACAAGGAGGCCCAGCCTGTGGCGGCCGCCGACAAGCAGTTCAGCTACAACAAGCAGTATTGTAAGATTCACCGCACCAAGGGCCACGATCTCCAGAATTGCAAGAAAGTCGAACAGCTTGTTGGGCAACAGAAAGCTGAGTACGAGCGGCGCGACAAGGAGAAGGCCCAGGAAGGAACTGGTGGATCCGGCAAGAAACGTCCCGACCGAGGGGGACGCCGCGGCAAGATCAAGCAGCGGCAAGGAGATAGGCCTCCCCGCGGCCGCGACAAGGATGAAGATGACGACGACGATGAAGACATGGATGATGACGAGGCCGATGAGCAGGAATTTCAGAAAGCCACAGAGGTCCTGTGCGTTGACGGTGGTGCTTCTCTGTATACTTCGCACCGCCAACTCAAGCAGTGGATGCGGGAAGTGAATGCAGCAGAGCCATCCATAGAGTCACGCAAGCCTTTGAAATGGTCCAGCAAGCCTATCATCTTCGACATTGAGGATCACCCTGATCGCGTAACTGCGGTCGGATGCTTGCCGATGTTGGTCTCACCAACTATCCGCAACCTCAAGGTCACGAAGATGCTAGTTGACGGCGGGGCCGGCTTGAATCTGATCTCCTCCATGGTCCTTCAGAAACTCCAGATCCCTGACAGCGAGCTCGAGGAGACCGGCACATTCCAAGGAATCAGCCCGGGAAGAAGCAAGCCGAAGGGAAAGATCACGCTGCCGGTCACATTTGGCAGCGAGCTGAATTTCAGAACTGAGAGGGTCACATTTGACGTTGCCGATTTCCCATTGCCCTACAATGGGATCCTTGGCCGTCCAGCGCTCGCCAAGTTTATGGCAGCCTCTCACTATGCATACAACATGCTCAAGATGCCAGGCCCGATAAGTGTCATATCTGTCCCCGGCGACAAGAAAGATGCCCTTATCTGCGCCGACAAGATCTACTGGGAAGCAGCAGCCGCAGCTGATCACAACATACTTTCCGCTGAAGCTCCCGGGGGGAAGAAGAAGACAAAGTCCGGCAAGAGCTCTGATGCCCACTCCGGCAAGCGCACCTCTTCGGAGTGCTGCGCTACCGTCGAGGACGCACCATCGAGCTCCACCGGCAAGTGCAAGCAGACGATGGCAGCTCCACCTGAGACTAAGAAGGTGTCTGCCAAGGGGGACGGCACTGGTGGTACCTTCACCATCAGTGCCACGCTTGACCCCAAATAGGAAAGCGCGCTCATTGCTTTCCTGCGGGCGAATGTCGACGTGTTTGCATGGCAACCGTCTGATATCCCCGGTGTTCCCAGGAAGGTAATCGAGCACCACCTTGCCGTCTGTCCTCATGCACGGCCCGTCAAGCAGAGAGTCAAGAAGCAAGCAGTGGAGCGCCAAGAGTTCATTGCACAAGAAATCAAGAAGTTGGAAGCAGCAGGCCTTGTCAGAGGAGTGCTTCATCCCACGTGGTTGGCCAATCCTGTAGTCGTGCGCAAGGCTAACGGAAAATGGAGACTTTGTATTGACTTCATGATGTCAATAAAGCTTGTCCCAAAGATCCATTTCCCTTGCCGCGCATTGACCAGATTGTTGACTCCACAGCTGGATGTGATTTGCTTTCATTTCTTGATGCATATTCAGGATACCATCAAATCTTCATGGCAGAAGAGGATGAGGAAAAAACCGCATTTATCACCCCTTGCGGCACATACTGTTTTGTACGGATGCCCTTTGGGTTGAAGAATGCTGGTTCAACATTTGCAAGAGTAGTCCATGTCGCTTTTGAGCCACAGATACACAGAAATGTGGAAGCCTACATGGATGATATAGTGGTCAAGAGCAAGGACAAGGCTACCCTGATCCAAGATTTAGAAGAAACTTTTGCAAATTTGCGCAAGATCAACCTCAAGCTCAACCCTGAGAAGTGCGTGTTTGGAGTCCCTTCGGGCAAGCTTCTCGGGTTCTTTGTGTCTCAGCGGGGAATTGAAGCCAACCCCGACAAGATCAAGGCCATCGAGCAGATTGAAGCACCGAAGCGCGTCAAGGATGTGCGAAGGCTTGCCGGTTGCGTGGCTGCTCTCAGCAGGTTTATCTCTAAGTCTGCTGAGCGCGCCCTGCCATTCTTCAAAATATTGAAAAAGGCAGGTCCAATGAAATGGACTCCGGAAGCGGAGGCCGCGCTGCAGGACTTGAAGAGGTACCTGTCCTCCACTCCAATACTTGTCGCACCTAAGCCACAAGAGAAGTTGCTGCTATATCTGGCAGCAACCAATCAAGTGGTTAGTGCTGCGTTAGTAACAGAGAGGGAGGCGGATGATGAGCCAGCGACCGCGACAAGTGAATCTAGTGACAAGCAGGGGGCTTCTCCGACAAGCTCTGGCCCCGACAAAGTTGAATCTGCGCAGACGTGCAAGGAGGTGCAGAAGAAGATGGTGCAGCGCCCAGTTTACTTTGTCAGCTCCCTTCTCCAGGGGGCTAGGTCGAGGTACTCTGGTGTGCAAAAATTGCTTTTCGGCCTCCTCATGGCCTCGAGAAAGCTGCGCCATTACTTCC
Organism: Triticum dicoccoides; assembly: GCF_002162155.2. Lineage (NCBI taxonomy): Eukaryota > Viridiplantae > Streptophyta > Magnoliopsida > Poales > Poaceae > Triticum > Triticum dicoccoides. Next base: position 390,177,766 of record NC_041386.1, on the reverse strand, counting down.
AGGCACACGAGATCACAATTGTCACTCGCTTTCCGCTGAAGAGGATACTGCAGAATCCAGAAGCAACAGGCAGGATTGTCGAGTGGGCATTGGAACTGTCAAGCTTTGGCCTCAAGTTTGAGAGCACTGCAACGATCCAAAGCAGGGCATTGGCAGAGTTCATAGCAGAGTGGACGCCAACCCCAGACGAAGAAATTCCAGAGACGAGCATCCCCGTCAAGGAGACAGGCAAAGAGTGGCTGATGTACTTTGATGGTGCCTTCTCGCTGCAAGGCGCCGATGCTGGCGTGCTGCTTATCGCACCCACCGGAGAGCACCTCAAGTACGTAGTCCAGATGCACTTTCCCAAGGAGCAAGCAACGAACAATACTGTAGAGTATGAGGGTTTGCTTGCCGGCCTCAGAATCGCAGCCGACCTTGGGATCAAGAAACTCATTGTAAGGGGTGACTCGCAGCTTGTCGTCCGCCAAGTGAACAAGAACTACCAGAGTCCATTGATGGAAGGTTATGTTGATGAAGTGAGAAAGCTAGAAGAACACTTTGACAGCCTGCAAATGGAACATGTTCCACGAGCTCAGAACGACATTGCTGATGGCCTGTCAAAGTGCGCTGCACTAAAGTTACCTATGGAACCAGGGATCTTTGTGCTCAAGCTGACTCAACCATCCGTGACACCATCAACTGGACAAAATAAGAAGAGGAAGTTGGTTTCTGGTGACTACTTTCCGGCAGAGCTTCCCGAAGCCGCCGCCAAGAAGGTCCCCAAGATCAACGCCAAGAGTGCTGAGGAGCAGTCTGCTCCGGCGAACCTCTTGGTTTGTTCCGTTGAAGCAAACGCTCCCGACAAGTTTTGCTCCGGCAAGCTTGCCGGGGAATATCACGCTCCGGCCGAACCGCAGGTTCTTGCCGTAGAAGCGGATGTTCCCGCAGCAACAGATATGCCTTTAGTCCTTGTTGTCGAGCCACAAGCTCCAGCATGGGCGCAGCAGATTGTCCGTTTCCTTCAAACAGGAGAGCTTCCCGAAGAGCAAGAAGAAGCGGAAAGAGTAGCCCGGCAGTCAAGTATGTACAAGTTTGTCGACAACACACTGTACAGAATAAGACTCAATGGTGTGAAATTGAAGTGTATTCGCCGGGAAGATGGACAACAGCTGTTGGCAGAGATACATGGAGGCATATGTGGTCACCACATTGGCACAAGAGCACTTGTCGGCAAAGCATTCCGACAAGGCTTCTTCTGGCCGACAGCCCTCCAGGATGCAACTGCACAAGTAACCAAGTGTGAAGCGTGCCAGTTCCATTCCAAGCAGATACACCAGCCAGCTCAAGCTCTCCAGACGATCCCTTTATCCTGGCCATTTTCGGTCTAGGGGCTCGACATCCTCGGCCCCTTCCCCCGAGCCGTCGGGGGCTTTGAGTTCTTGTACGTTGCAATCGACAAGTTCACAAAGTGGCCGGAAGTGGAACCAGTGAGGAAGGTGACAGCACAGTTAGCAGTCAAGTTCTTCAGGTCGATTGTTTGCCGTTTCGGGGTTCCTAACAGGATCATCACCGACAACGGCACGCAATTTACAAGCCGCACCTTCATGCAGTATGTCCAAGATCTTGGCGCCAAGGTCTGCTTCGCTTCTGTTGCTCACCCGAGAAGCAACGGTCAAGCAGAGAGGGCAAACGCTGAAGTGCTGCGAGGCCTCAAGACCAGAACTTTCGACAAGCTGCACAAGTGCGGAAGAAACTGGATCGAGGAGCTGCCGGTGGTTCTTTGGTCGATCAGGACGACGCCAAATCGAGCCACTGGCCAGACACCCTTTGCTCTAGTCTATGGAGCGGAGGCAGTTCTCCCCACGGAACTCGTTTACGGGTCACCTCGAGTGCTCGCTTATGATGAGCTCGAGCAAGAGCAGCTGCGACAAGATAACACGCTGCTCCTTGAGGAAGACCGTCTTCAGGCTGCTGTGCGAGCCGCTCGCTACCAGCAAGCTTTGCGTCGCCACCATAGCCGCAAAGTTAAGGCCAGAAGCTTCGAGGAAGGCGACCTTGTTCTTCGGCATGTTCAGTCCGCCAAGAATTCCAACAAGTTGACGCCGAAGTGGGAAGGCCCTTATCGGGTGAAACGAGTCACTAGGCCCGGCGCTGTCCGCCTTGAGACCGAAGATGGCATTCCGGTGAGCAACTCCTGGAACATTGAACATCTTCGTAAGTTTTACCCGTAAGGCGCGGTTGCCGGAAGCTTTTCCGGCAACCACCTTTTGTACAAGTCTTGCCGCTGTTGCATGTAATCCTTTGTACAAAGCCGGGCGCAGACCCCGTGCACCAGTAAAGTTTATGTGCCCCGCACATCTTGTCAGTTTTTTATGCTATAATCCTTTTTTGCATATGTTATCTGACACTTTGTGCAGCACCAAATCCCGGTAAGCAATAACGAGCCCAAGGCTCCATATCATTACTTTATTTCTCTGTTTCTTTCTCAAAAGAAGGAAGGTTCCCTCGCCCACAAAGTTTACCGGGGGAAGGAGAAGATAATTGTGTGGACCAGGCCGTTCAAGAAAGTTTCTCCTTGCCGGGAAGCAGATGACAGAAAAGCTAAGTTGCTAAAGCTTGAGCAATCAGTTTTTTAAGCTTTTGAGTTATTTTCCTTGAACGACCGTGCTTTGTATGGAAAACCTGTGCGCGGAGGAACCAACTCGTAGCTAGTTGCGCCTTTACTTTGTTTCGAGTCGGCTCAACAACTTAAGTGAGCTGCTAGCACCCTTACTTTGCTTCAAGTCCGCTCAACAACTTAAGTGAGCCGCTAGCGCCCTTACTTTGTTTCGAGTCCGCTCAACAACTTAAGTGAGCTGCAACTAGTTGCGACAAGGTTGCTTGTCGGTAGCGACCCCGCCAGCAGGCTGCTGAAGTTCCGCACTCGGCGCTCGCGGCAAGGGTACCTGCGCCGGCAAGTTTCCCTAGAAAGCGTAGGGCAGAACCATACAAAGCCAAGAGTCGAGTAAAGGAAGTAACACAGCAATTCTTTGCCTAAGATAGAGTTATATTACAAAAACAACTTGTCGCGCCTCTAATAAAGTGTTCTTATGACATGACTGGCAACGACAAGAGAAGAAGAAAACGGACGGCACCTGGGCCCCGGCAAGCCAGAATCGCTGGGGGCTGCGAGTGCCAAGAATCGTCCACGGCAAACCAGAGTTGCCGGGGGCTGCAATATCAGATAAGTCTTTCATCCCTCATCATGCATCCTCTTATGGACTGGGGAATGCGAAACCGCGTTTCTTCCCGGAAACTGCCGTGCTCCCTCAACTCTAGGCCCTGGGGCTCGTTCCCGGGGCCAAGTTTGGTCGTAGTTGCGGCAGCAAAGGGATGAAACGAGGAGACTGCACCCACCTCGTTCCCGCTTCCTTCAAAGACGTGAGAAAGGTCGAGCGACGTGGGAAGGCGGCAGGGCCTGTTGCCGGGAGATGAAATGTCTGTCCGAGGGACACCAAGGATTTTCTCCTTGGCGTGGGTTCAACTCGCGAGACAAATAACCCGGCAAGCATCCCCTTTTTCATTAAAAAACATCCCACTCAGGTACAGTCCATAGAGGATGAAAAACATGAAAGAGAGGATTACAAGTTTTAGATACAGCTAAGGCCCGAAGGCTTACAAATTAAAAAGATAAGATGCCCGTAATCCCTTTCCTGTCCCTCTCTTCAGGAGGCAGGTCAAGGAGGCGAAAAGGGCAAAAGGAGCGCCTAGGCGAGCTACGGATGCCAGAAGACACCAAGAGAACATCCCGGGAGCCGTCCGAAGGCTGGACGGCGATGGCGGCGCTGGAAGCGGGGCTCGAAGACGGGGCGGCAGGACGCCAGCACGCTGTCGAGGGCACCACGCCCTCGTACTCCGACCTGACGGCCTTGTCGCCAACCCTCTTCCCCTTCCGCAGCCTCCCTACACCAGCCGCCCAAGGAGACGACCCCTGGGAGTTCAAGCAGCTGGCGACACGAATGATGGGGTCGCCGGTGCCGCGCGAAGCGGCGCCCGACGCCTAGTCGGACCCGCCACCCCGCCGCCCGCTACCCTCGTCGTCGCTGTCGCTCTCCTCCTCGTCACTCTCGCTCGAGGAGGAGCCTTCGCTGTCGGAGGAGCTGTCCACGCAGCACTTCGCCTGAGTGCCGAAGCACCCGAAGACCTTGACGGAGAGGAGATCGCCCTCCATCAACTTAAAATGGAGGGTAAACCCCTCCATCAGGCTGTGGATGCAGGTGAACGTCTTCCACCCTCGATCAAGATACATCACATTAGGGGCTGGGAATACAACGCGGACTCGCGTGCCGCTGATTCCACTGCCCCTCATGTGCAGTCTCAGTGTCTCGGGCGGGTCAATCTCCATCGCGCTCGCAAACGGAGCTGGAAGCCGGAGGCGACGACGAGGCGCCCTGCGCAGCTTGACTAAGAACTCGCAAGGGTCGTCCCCTATATGGACCGCCGTGGGGGGAGGAGCCGCCGGCGGAGGTGAAGCTGGCACGCCGCCCCGCCCGCCTCTTCCCCGAGCGCCTCGACCTCGTCCTCGACCTCGTCCGCGACCTCGCCCCCTCCCTCTTCCCCTTGTGGCTGGCTCCGCCACCACGGGCGCGGGAGAGGGAGAGATGCGCTGTCTGGCGGCGACCCTCGCCGCCACCGATGAAGGGCCTGGGTTCCCTTTCTCCATGGCGGATGACAGAAAGGGGAGCAGAAGCTGAAGAAAGGAGGAGATGAGAGAGTGCGGGTTTCTGCGCTCCCCTCCCGCTCTTTATAAAGGAGCGAGGTGGGGGCTCGGCCGCCCCGCTCAGCGAATCAAGGCACGGGAAGAGCAGGGAGTCGAGGCCAACCCGCTGCCTCTGCTCGCGACGGCCCAGTTTCCCACTTCCACCGTCCGCGACCCCAAGCGCATGGGAGCCGCGTGGCGGAGATGCAGAACCAAGGCGACGGGTGAGGCGGCCTCGCTCCGCCCCGTGATCGCGGGGAGTGGGCGTCTCGAAAACCGCGCACCGGTCCCGTCCAGTAAATGCACCACGTCCCCACGCCTACCTCCGTTCAGGGAGGAGGGCGTGAACCGTCCCCATCATCGTGGCCTGACGCATGCTCGAGGGGTTTAGCTCCGCGCACGCCGCCCACGTCACCCACGACGCCGCGTTTTACGCGTGCCGTTCTGGGCGTACGCGGTGGGAGCGGAGAGATATGCGGCGTGACCTAGGCCGCGCGTGCCCGTGCACTGTTTTGGGCCTGGCCCAACAGCGCTCGGCACCGTGTATGGCCCAGGCCCGGGGGCTCCTGTCGGTGTACTAGAGTAGGGGTACCCTAGTATCCCGAACTCGTGCACGGGCAGTTGCAGCGCCCCGCGGCAAGGCTTGCCGGGTGACCGCCAAGACCCTTCGTGGTTCCCTTAAAGACCATTCAAGAACAAAGTACTCAAACCAAGGCCCCGGCAAGAGGAGCTTGCCGGGAAGGCCAACCCAGGCCCCGGCAAGAGGAGCTTGCCGGGAAGAGACAAGACCCCGGCAAGAGGAGCTTGCCGGGAAGGCCACTCAAGGCATACCAAGAAAGCTTGCCGCGACGCGCCCTGCGTCCCGGCAAGGCCCGGTGAGCGACAAGCTCCCAAACACGACAAGACGACGACCGCGGCAAGGAGCTTGCCGCGAGAAACCCCCACTTTGTGCCCGCGCTCCAGCACACCTGCTAACGTGTCGCTCTAGGACTCTCCCAAGCACACGTGGCAGGAGGCCGTGCAGCTAGGGGTGCGCGGTGGCAAGCGGAGATGAAGAGAAGGCCATCGTGGCAAACGGTGGCGCTCCTAACGGTCACTTTTTGCACTGTTTAGGCAACTCAGACAGGCATTTAATGCCCTTGTCCCCTGCCGTCAGAGTTAGGTAGGGTGCATTGTATCCACAGTAGCGGTAGCTGCACCTACCGCATCCTTTTCCATTTTTACCCTTCTAGTCTACGTTGCCACCTGTCGGTGACCCCTTGAAAGTATAAAAGGAGGCCCAGGCGCAACATAGAGGGGGTTCGGCCAGTTTGGCTCATTGGAAACACCAGGAACACTCTCACGCTCAGTCTGGCAGCGTCCATCGCTCCTGAGCAAGAATTCAATACACACAAACAAGCAGCAGTAGGGTTTTACGCATCCGTGCGGCCCGAAGCTGGGTAAAAAACCGCTCGCGTGTACTGCCTCGATCCGCTCTTTGTGCGACCTCCGCCCCCCACCGAACCGAAAGGGGCCCTGTCCCCATAGGTGTTGGTGGAATCAGCCTCCCCGACACCTCCAAATATAATCGATGGAATTTTTCCAATAGAGTTTATACTGTGAACTTGAGGTTGTTTCCTCAGAAAGTGTACTCTATGCTCGTTACCATTAACATGAAAAGTGACATTGACTTTAGTGCAATCAATAACAGCCCATGCAGTATTCAAAAAGGATCTTCTAGGAATAATAGACATACTATCATCCTCGGGAATATCAAGAATAACAAAGTCCATTAAAATAGTAATGTTTGCAACTACAGCAGGCACATCCTCACAAATACCGACAGGAATAGCAGTTTAATCAGCCATTTGCAAAGATATTTCAGTAGGTGTCAACTTATTCAAATCAAGTCTACGATATAAAGAGAGAGGCATAACACTAACACCGGCTCCAAGATCACATAAAGCAGTTTTAACATAGTTTCTTTAAATAGATCATGGTATAGTGGGTACACCGGGATCTCCAAGTTTCTTTCGTATTCCACCCTTAAAAGTGTAATTAGCAAGCATGGTGGAAATTTCAGCTTCCGGTATCTTTCTTTTATTTGTAACAATATCATTCATATACTTAGCATAAGGATTCATTTTGAGCATATCAGTTAACCGCATACGTAAAAAGATAGGTCTAATCATTTCAGCAAAGCTCTCAAAATACTCATCATCCTTTTTATTGGATGGTTTCGGAGGAAAAGGCATGGGTTTCTGAACCCATGGTTCCTAGCAACAAAGTCTTTCTTAGCATAACGTTGATTCTTTGATTGTGGGTTATCAAGATCAACAGCAGGTTCAATTTCTATATCATTATCATTACTATGTTGAGCGTCATCATGAACATTATCATTAACATTATTACTAGTTTCAGGTTCATTACCAGATTGTGTTTCAGCATCAGAAATAGAAATATCAGTTCGAATCTCAGGTGTTTCAGTAATAGGATCACTAGAAGCATGCAAAGTCCTATCATTTTTCTTTTTCCTCCTTTTAGAAGGACTAGGTGCACCTATATTATTTCTCTGAGAATCTTGCTCAATTCTCTTAGGGTGGCCTTCAGGATACAAAGGTTCCTGAGTCATTTTGCCACCTCTAGTCATAACTCTAACAGCATTATCATTATCCTTACTATTCAATTCATTGAGCAAATTATTTTGAGCTTTAAGTACTTGTTCTACTTGAGTGGTGACCATAGAAGCATGTTTACTAGTAAGTTTAAGTTCACCTTTGACATTAGCCATATAATCACCCAAGTGTTCAAGCATATTTGAATTGTATTTCAATTTTCTACCAAAATAAGCATTAAAATCTTCTTGCTTAGCCATAAATTTATCAAACTCATCTAAGCATGTGCTAGCAAATTTAGTAAATGGGATTTCAGCTTTATGATATCTATAGAGAGAATTTACCTTTACTACCTGTGTCGGGTTATCAAGACCATGAGTTTCTTCAATAGGTAAAGGATTAAGATCATATGTTTCTTCAACAGGCAGTAAATTAAGACCATGTATTTCTTTAATAGGAGGTAAATTCTTAACATCTTCAGCTTTAATACCTTTTTCTTTCATAGATTTCTTTGCCTCTTGCATGTCTTCAGGACTGAGAAATAGAATACCCCCCTTCTTCGGAGTTGGTTTAGGAATAGGTTCAGGAACTGGCTCCGGAGGTCTCCAATTATTTTCATTTATCAACATATTATTCAATAGAATTTCAGCTTCATCCGGTGTTCTTTCCCTAAAAACAAACCAGCACAACTATCCAGGTAATCTCTGGAAGCATCGGTTAGTCCATTATCAAAGATATCAAGTATTTCATTTTTCTTAAGAGGATGATCAGGCAAAGCATTAAGTAATTGGAGAAGCCTCCCCCAAGCTTGTGGGAGACTCTCTTCTTCAATTTGCACAAAATTATATATATCCCTTAAAGCAGCTTGTTTCTTATGAGCAGGGAAATATTTAGCAGAGAAGTAATAAATCATATCCTGGGGACTACACACACAACCAGGATCAAGAGAATTAAACCATATCTTAGCATCACCCTTTAATGAGAACGAAAATATTTTAAGGATATAAAAGTAACGAGTTCTCTCATCAGTAGTGAACATGGTGGCTATATCATTTAATTTAGTAAGATGTGCCACAACAATTTTAGATCCATAACCATGGAAAGGATCAGATTCAACCAAAGTAATTATATTAGGATCAACAAAGTATTCATAATCCTTATCAGTAACACAGATAGGTGAAGTAGCAAAAGCAAGGTCAGGTTTCATTCTAGCATTTAGAGATTGCTTATTCCATTTAGCTAATAACCTCTTAAGTTCATTTCTATCTTTGCAAGCTAAAATAGCTAAAGAAGCTTCTTGATCAAAAACATAACCCTCAGGAATAATAAGTGATTCTTCATCATCACTTTCATCAGTATTATCAGATTCAATATTTTCAATCTCTCTAGCCATAACAAGTTGTTCATCGAGAAATTTACCAAGTGGCACAGTAGTATCAAGCATAGTAGTTTCATCATAAGTATCATGTATAGCAGAAGTGGCATCATCAATAACATGCGACGTATTAGAACGAATAGCAGAAGCAGGTATAGGTGTCGCAAGCTTACTCAAAACAGAAGGTGAATCAAGTGCAAGCTAGATGGCAGTTCCTTACCTCCCCTCGTAGTTGAGGGATAAATCTTGGTTCTCGGATCTTTCAAGTTCCTCATAATGATAAGCAGATATAAATCCCAATTGACTCAAAGAATAGAGATATGCTCCCTGGCAACGGCGCCAGAAAATGGTCTTGATAACCCACAAGTATAGGGGATCGCAACAGTTTTCGAGGGTAGAGTATTCAACCCAAATTTATTGATTCGACACAAGGGGAGCCAAAGAATATTCTCAAGTATTAGCAGCTGAGTTGTCAATTCAACCACACCTAGAAACTTAGTATCTGCAGCAAAGTATTTAGTAGCAAAGTAATATGATAGTAGTGGTAACGGTAGCAAAAGGTAACAGTAGTAAAAGTAATGTTTTTGGTATTTTGTACTGATGATAGAAATAGCAATGGAAAGGTAAATAAGCGAAGAACAATATATGGAAAGCTCGTAGGAAATGGATTGGTGTTGAGAATTATGCCGGATGCGGTTCATCATGTAACAGTCATAACCTAGGGTGACACAGAACTAGCTCCAGTTCATTGATATAATGTAGGCATGTATTCCAAACATAGTCATACGTGCTTATGGAAAAGAACTTGCATGACATCTTTTGTCCTACCCTCCCGTGGCAGCGGGGTCCTTATGGAAACTGAGGGATATTAATGCCTCCTTTTAATAGAGAACTGGAACAAAGCATTAACACATAGTGAATACATGAACTGCTCAAACTACGGTCATCACCGGTAAGTATCCCGATTATTGTCACTTCGGGGTTAACGGATCATAACACATAATAGGTGCATATGGACTTGCAATATAGGATCAAGAACACTCATATATTGATGAAAACATAATAGGTTCAGATCTGAAATCATGGCACTCGGGCCCTAGTGACAAGCATTACGCATAGCAAAGTCATAGCAACATCAATCTCAGAACATAGTGGATACTAGGGGTCAAACCCTAACAAAACTAACTCGATTACATGATAGATCCCATCCAACCCATCACCGTCCAGCAAGCCTACGATGGACTTACTCACGCATGGCGGTGAGCATCATGAAATTGGTGATGGAGGATGGTTGATGATGACGATGGTGATGGATTCCCCTCTCCCGAGCCCCGAACGGATTCCAGATCGGCCCTCCCGAGAGGTTTTAGGGCTTGGCGGCGGCTCCGTATCGTAAAACGTGATGAATTCTTCTCTGTGATTTTTTCTCCCCGAAACACAATATAGAGTTGGAGTTGGAGTCGGAGAGGCACCAGGGGTCCACGAGGTAGGGGGCGCGCCACCCACCCTCGTGGACAGGTGGTGGGCCCCCTGGCCTTCATCTTTGCAGGTATTTTTTATATTTTGCAAAAAGTTGCTCCGTGAAGTTTCAGGTCATTCCGAGAACGTTTGTTTCTACACATAAATAACACCATAGTAATTCTGCTGAAAACAGCGTCAATCCGGGTTAGATCCATTCAAATCATGCAAGTTAGAGTCCAAAACAAGGGCAAAAGTATTTGGAAAAGTAGATACGACGGAGACGTATCAACTGACTCATGGGCCCAACTGGCATATGGGCCAAATGTTAATTACGCAACTGCACATGCAGTTAAGTAACTGAAGCTCAATCCGCTAGAGAATAAGCTTCTGTTTGGCTAAGCTGGACATAGGTGGGTATATTCGGTTAATTAATTATACATCCAGCACACCCCTTTTTAGTTGAAGAATGTATGAAATGTAATGAAATCGGGCATGTTTATATGAAATCCGACCGTGTATGAATGAATTTAGTTTGATTAGTTCGAAATATTGTATGACTGGCACTGGAAGAACATGCAAAACAATACGTACTAGGATTATCCCTAGGGTGATCACCTCGTTTGTAGCAGTTTCACATGTACTCCATCCGGTCCTTTTTAGTCTGTATACAAGTTTTGTCTGTAGTCAAAGCATCTCTACTTTGACCAATCTTTTAGAAAAAAATTATTTTACATTCACAATGTAAAATCAACTGACTTGAAAGAAATCTAATATGCAAAGTAAAAAGGAACACAGGGAGTACAACGAGTTTGAGCTGCTTTTTAGCATTCCTGTACATTACAATCAAACACACATGCCTACTAATTCATAGATAACATTCCAAACATTTGGTGATTATGCATCTCAGCGATTCACATGTCAGAGCCAATATTCACTTCACAACTAAACAATAAAAAAATCGATCGATGCTGCTAACTGCAAAGGGCGTCCCATTCGAAAATATGAAACGCATGTCTTCTCGGTAACATCAATGAGCAAATTTGATAAGGTTGTCCCATTCCAGAATGTCAAATGCATGTTGTTTTGCGTACATCAAAGAGCAAACTTTGACAAGGTTTTCCCATTCCAAAATATCAAATGCCTATTATTGTGGAATGGGCAGGGTTTGCCATCAGTTCGGACATTGACATGGCACCTCGTGCTAAATAAAGCAGTTGTTCTTTTTGTGCAGTTCCACCAAAATCAACAAATTTGCGCATAGCTTGTATGATTTTGCCTTTATATGTTGCAATGCCTTGAACATATTGTCACCTCCTTTTAACGAAAGATTTGATGTATTCATGAACATTTTGTGCAGTTCCCATCGAAATCAAGCTGAGCACCCCTGTTTGCACAAATACAAAACAAGTGATTAGTATAAAGAAAACTATACTATGAATTGACAGTTTAAACAGGCACCTACATGGTCCATGTAGAGCACACTTTAAAAAAATGGACCTCACAGGAAAGAATCCTAGAACAACATTGTACTTGCACATCACAGCAAAAAAGATGGAGATCTGGCAGTCCTTCCGAGATGAAGTTAGTTTGGTCTTGTGGGGAGTAATGTAACCATCCTTCAACAACTCCTTCTGATGGGAAGATAGACATGGCTTCTTCATCCTGGTATAATTGGAACTAGTCACTTCACGTACTCCATATTCTTCTTCTTCAGAGGATGATCCTTTCGTGCAAAGACAAGAGGACAACTAATTTCTACCATCCCTGTTTGCTCGAGAAAAAGGAAAAGAAATATTTAAAACAACATAGATGAAGCACTTCTCAAGGAAAATACCACTTTCTCATGACAGTATCTAAATAGTAGCACACCACCAATAGAGATGACAAAGCTCAATCATATGGATGAAATCCATGGGTTTGTCAGGAGTCTTATTGTGTAGAGCATACAGATCAAGCACTTCTCCGGAACCATCTTGTAACGCCCTCGATGCGGCTATATCTCCCACGTGTCGAAGCACGACTTAGAGGCATAAATGCATTGAAAGCAATGTCGCAAGTGAGGTAATCTTCACAACAACCCATGTAATAAATAAGGGAAAAGATACATAGTTGGCTTACACTCGCCACGTCACACAAATAGCATAAATATCATTACATTCATCCAGTTACACTCAAGGTCCGACTACAGAACCAAAATAATGATAAACCCCAAATGCAACATAGTCCCCGATCGCCCCAACTGGGCACCACTACTGATCGTCTAGAAAGGAAACGTAGTATCGTCCGGAGTCCTCATCGAACTCGCACTTGAGCTCAGTCGAATCACCTGGAGCGGTATCATCGGTCCCTGCATCTGGTTTGGAGGTAATCTGTGAGTCACGGGGACTCAGCAATCTAACACCCTTACGATCAAGACTATTTAAGCTTATAGGAAGGGTAAAAGTATGATGTGGAGCTGCAGCAAGCGACTAGCATATATGGTGGCTAACATATGCAAATGAGAGCGAGAAGAGAAGGCAAAGGCACGATCGATGAACTATGATCAAGATGTGATCCTAGAACAACCTACATTCAAGCATAACTCAAGACTGTGTTCTCTTCTCGGACTCCGCCGAAAAGAGACCATCACAGTCACACACTCAGTTGATTCATTTTAATTAAGGTAATCTTCAGGTTTTCTACAAATGGACATTAACAAATTCCCATCTGCCCATAATCGCGGGCATGACTTTCGAAAGATCAAATCCCTGCCGGGGTGTCCCAACTTAGCCCATCACAAGCTCTCACGGTCAACCAAGGATATTCCTTCTCCCAAGACAATCCGATCAGACTTGGCATCCCAGTTACAAGACATCTCGACAATCGTAAAACTAAACCAGCAAAGCCGCCCGAATGTGTCGACAAATCCCGATAGGAGCTACACATTCTCGTTCTCAGGGCACACTCAGATGAGACATTCTACGAGTAAAACAAACCCTCAAGTTGCCCCGAGGTGGCCCCGCAGTCTACTCGGTCGGACCAACACTCAGGGGAGCACTAGCCCAGGGGGGTTTAAATAAAGATGACCCTCGGGCTCCGGAAACCCAAGGGAAAAAGAGGCTAGGTGGCAAATGGTAAAACCAAGGTTGGGCATTGCTGGAGGAGTTTTATTCAAGGCGAACAGTCAAGGGGTTCCCATTATAACCCAACCGTGTAAGGAACGCAAAATCAAGGAACATAATCACCGGTATGACGGAAACTAGGGCGGCAAGAGTGGAACAAAACACCAGGCATAAGGCCGAGCCTTCCACACTTTACCAAGTATATAGGTGCATTAAAATAGACAAGATATAATAACGATATCCCAACAATAAACATGTTCCAACAAGGAACAAACTCCAATCTTCACCAGCAACTAGCAATGCTATAAGAGGGGCTGAGCAAAGCGGTAACATAGCCAAACAACGGTTTGCTAGGACAAGGTGGGTTAGAGGTTTGACATGACAATATGGGAGGCATGATAAGCAAGTGGTAGATATTGTAGCATAGGCATAACAAAAGAGCGAGCATCTAGCAAGCAAAGATAGAAGTGATTTCGAGGGTATGGTCATCTTGCCTGCAAAGTTCTCCAAGTTGACCTTAGCTTGATCCTCGTAAGCGTACTCAACGGGTTCCTCGATCACGTACTCTTCTCCCGGTTCTACCCAAGCAAGAACAACAAGCAAAGGTAGACACAATCAACCACACACAATGCACAAGCAACATGATGCAAAACAATGCATGGCATGCGGGATGCGGTATGCGATGCATATGCATGATTTGGAAAGGAATGATTGAACGTGGCCTCAACTTGGAAAACCAAGAGTGCCACTATAAAGGGAGTTGATTTCGGTCGAAATCGATATAAAGATAACCAGAATCGGATGCACGGTTTGGAAATGACAAGCAAAACAAATATGGCACCGATCTGCGATTAACACCACGAAGCCATCTAAATGCATCAAGAACAACATGCTACAGCACTCCAACATGACAACAAAATACATGGCAGGGATCCACTCAAGATGTTTGACAAAAGATGAACACTGAGCTACGGCTAAATCACTCAATAGCAGGTTCAAACAAGCATGGCAAAAGTGCAAAAGATATCAGGTTACAGACATAGTGAAATAAACATGTCAGGAATTTATCATCAGGAAGCAATGTTTAGAGCACGATAACAACATGCTACAAGAACATATCATGGAAAAGCACGGCATGGTATGAAGCTACTCAAAGCATACAAGAAAAGTTCCTTGCTGACCATAAGCCAAAAGGAATCAGAAAATACAATGGCAACCATGCGAACATAGCAATTATCGTTAACAGATTCAGACTTGGTGAAAAACTGGAACATGGCAAAACAGATATCAAGTAGGCATGTTTGCGAGCTCGATACACTCACTACAAGGCATTGCATGACAAACTAAGCATACACCCAGCAAGTAGACATGGCATAGAAGCTAGAAATGGCAAGATTAACAACATAGCATGCAAGGATCAACTACAACAAGCTCGGCAAAAATGCTTAACATGTAAACATTCTGCCAGGAACATTTTAAAGAGAAAGTAGAGCTCGATTGAGTCAAGCTAGGGTGATCCATAAATGCAAATAAAGACATGGATGGATAGAGCACCACAATATCTACAAAACATCCTTACTGATCACGCTCAAAAGAGGCATGGATCACTCGGTAGCAACATGAACACATGGCATAAAAATTACAGCAGGACAAAGACTTAGAATATTTCTAAGTCTCTGAAATCAGCAACATTGAGAGGGCTACTTTGCATGCTTGTGCTAGTCACCACAGAGATCACAAAAATACATGGTATACACCCCTGTAAAGATAGCATGGCATACTTCAAATCACATGTAGAGCTCAAATCCATAGGACGCACACATCAATCACGGCAAAAATGACAAATGTCGAATTACTGATGTGAATCTGAAACTAACAGAAACTAGCACTCTTCCAACAGCATTTAGGGCATCAAGATGAGCTCAAATGAACAAGATGCAATGAGATGAAATGAAGCACTCGTCGAGACGAACATTTGGATATGCTACATTCACGAATCGGAGCAACGGTGAGGGAATTATGACATGATGAAAATCACATAAAAATTAGGGATCGGGGTAAAAAAGTCAACCGATCCAAAACTCCAGATCCAGATCCGGTTTGCACGTGGATCGAGGTCACCGGAACAGTAGCCGCCGGAGGTCGCCGGAGTGGAGGTCGAGGTGGCCGAAGCTCTCCGGGGCGGCAAGGCGCGGGCCGGACGGCGAGGTAGGAGCGGCGGAGGGCGGCGCCTCGGGTCGGCGCTTGCCGGCGAGGAACGAGGCGGTGGCCGGCGATGGACGGCGTCACTGGAGCGGGGCGGCCGTCGGAATTCTCTGGCGGCGAGGAGGCGAGGTCGCCGGCCAGCGAGTGTAGCTGCGGCTCGGGGCGGCGCGCAGGCGGAGGTAGGCGGCGGGGCGCGGATGGGCTCGGGGGCCGGTTGCGGGCTTCCCGGGCAGTGGCGGCGGCGGGCGCCGGTGCTGCCATGTGGCGGGTGCTGAGAGGCGGGGCGAGGTGTCCGGCGGCAGCGGACATTGTCCGGCCGCGTGGAGGAGGCGGGGAGCTAAGTTAGGGTTGGAAATGAGATTTTCGGGGGAGGCCTTTATATAGAGGTAGAGGGAGCTAGGAGGCTCCAAATGGAGCACGGTTTTCAGCCACGCGATCGTGATAGAACAATCTAGATGATGGTGAGAGTTTAGGTGGGCTTTGGGCCACTTTGGAGAGGTGTTGGGCTGCAACACACACACGAGGCCTTTTCGGTCCCTTGGTTAACCGTTGGAGTATCAAACGAAGTCCAAATGGCACGAAACTTGACAGGCGGTCTACCGGTAGTAAGACAAGGCCGCATGACAAGTCTCAGTCCAATCCGAGAATGTTTAATACCTGCACACGAAAAGAGGTAGAAAGGGACACCGGAGGACATAGAAGCGCCGGAATGCAAAACGGACAACGGGGTAAATGCTCGGAAGCATGAGACGAACATGTATGCAAATGTGATGCACATGATGACATAATATGAGATGCATGACAAAGACAAAAGCAACACGAAGACAAAAACCTGACAACGAGGAAATAAAATAACTTAGTGTCGAAAATGGTAAGAGTTGGAATACAAATATGGCATGTTACATACGGGGTGTTACAACACTCCACCACTACGAAAGGATCTCCTCCAACCTCTTGCCATTCCAGAATGGAAGTTTGACCACATTGAGATGGACTTCGTGACTGGGTTTCCAAAGTCCAAGCGTGGCAATGATGCTATATTTGTTGTCATCGACAAACTCACCAAAGTGGCTCATCTTCTGCCTATCAAAGAGTCGATCACTGCAGCTCAATTGGCGGAACTCTATACCTCTCGCATTGTCTCTCTGCACGGTATTCCTCAAGTGATATCTTTAGACCGTGGCAGCATCTTTACCTCCAAGTTTTGGGATTCTTTTCAGAAGGCCATGGGCACTAACATCCGCTTCAGCACAGCTTTCCATCCTCAAACAAGCGGTCAAGTCGAGCGTGTCAACCAGATTCTTGAAGATATGCTCAGGGATTGTGTGATCTCCTTCGGCATGAAATGGGAGGATTGTCTTCCTTATGCTGAATTCTCCTACAACAATAGTTTTCAAGCAAGTTCGGGCAAGGACCCATTCGAAATTCTGTATGGCAGGAAGTGCCGTACCCCTCTCAACTGGTCTGAAACCGGTGAACGTCAGCTTTTGGGTAATGACTTAATCACAGAAGCAGAAGAAATGTGCAAAGTCATTCGTGATAACCTCAAAGCAGCCCAATCCCGCCAGAAGAGCTACTATGATAGTAAGCACCGTGATTTGGCTTTCGAGATCGGAGATCATGTTTACCTCCGTGTCTCTCCTATGAAAGGTACTCGTCGCTTCGGTATCAAAGGGAAGCTTGCCCCTAGATACGTGGGACCTTTCAAGATTGTCAGCAAGAGAGGCGACCTCGCCTATCAACTCGAGCTTCCTTCAAACTTTGCAAATGTACTTGGCGTGTTCCATGTCTCTCAGCTTCGAAAGTCCTTCAAGACTCCTGACGGCACCGTCAACTTTGAGGACATTGAGCTCCAAGAAGATCTCTCTTATCGTGAGAACCCAGTTGCTATTCTTGAAGAGACTGAACGCAAGACTCGCAACAAGTCAATCAAATTTCTCAAAGTCAAATGGTCACACCATTCCGACCGTGAAGCTACCTGGGAACGCGAGGATCACCTCCGTTCTAAGTACCCGGCGTTCTTTCAGTCCTAGATCTCGGGACGAGATCCTTTCGTAGTGGTGGAGTGTTGTAACACCCCGGATGTAACTTTCCAAATTTGTACTCCAACTCTTGCCGTTTCTGACGTTAAGTTATATTTATTTCTCGGGTTCGGGTCTTTGTCTCCGTGTGTTGTTATCGTTGTCATGCATCTCATATCATGTCATCATGTGCATTGCATTTGCATACGTGTTCATCTCATGCATTCGAGCATTTTCCCCGTTGTCCGTTTTGCATTCCGGCGCTTCGTTCTCCTCCGGTGGTCATTTCTAGCTTTCTTTCGTGTGTGGGGATTAAACATTTCCGGATTGGACTGAGACTTGCCAAGTGGCCTTGGTTTACTACCGGTAGACCGCCTGTCAAGTTTCGTACCATTTGGACTTCGTTTGGTACTCCAATGGTTAACCGAGGGACCAAAAAGGCCTCGTGTGTGTTGCAGCCCAACACCCCTCCAATTTGGCCCAAAACCCACCAAACTCTGCTCCATGTCCTAGAGCGTTCGATCACGATCGCGTGGCTGAAAACCGCACCTCATTTGGACTCTCCTAGCTCCACTTATGCCTATAAATAGACCCCTCCGTTTTCGGATCTCTCTCCCTCTCCGAAACCCTAAAATTGCCCCGCCGTCACCGGACATGTCCGCCTCCTAGCGGACGAAACCGCCACCGCCTCCTCAGCCAGTCCGCTGCCGCCACATGGCACTCGCCACCTCGCCGCCACCGCGGCCCGGGAGGCCCGAGTCAGGCCCCCGAGGCCCGTAGCCGCCGCCCGGGTCATCCTTCGCCGCCCGCGCCGCCCTTCTTCTCCGGCGCCGACGCTGCCTCTTCTCGCCGCCGACTCGTCGGCCGCCGCGCACCAACTCCGGCG